>NC_072794.1:10582231-10928231 GCF_028583425.1 Eublepharis macularius | reverse complement strand
ACTACCCATGGGATCTGCTGCTACCAATTGGACTACCTTTTAGAACGGCTGCAACATGGACTCCATTCATCAGTCGGAGGAATCAATTAAAAAGGCTTTTGATGCATTACGAAGGTGCGCTGATTTACTGGGCAACAGATTTTTAGGCAAACAAAGTTAATTATTTGTAATACAAATTATTTAGAAAAGCCACTGGCCACTGCCATCATCCTAGAAGAGGGGTCTCTCTTTCTCTTGCACACTGAGAGATCTGTTGTGACACATGGTTTAAAAACAAATAATGATTCCCCTTCCTTGGGGATGATGGCTTTATTCTCATACAAACATAAGGATCGCCAACTGTTTAATTCGTTTGCATTTGTACGATCTGATAACTTCAAGCATGTGACCCTGGGATTCTGCATTTGAGACTCCTGTCCTGAGTTGTAATTTGATCCTAAAAGCAGGCATGGATCAGGGCCCATGGCGTCCAGGAAGGGGGCTTTATGTTTTGCGCCCTCACCATTTCCCCCCTCCTGATTGCTTTGAATGAGGGATCATGTTTTTTTCTCCCATATAGGGCTTAAAGTAGCTGTGGAGGGTGTTTTTAATTGGGGAAATGATGTGAGCGAGAGTGTCACTACAAGTGACTTTCTTCACGTGGAGAACACTAGATTTTTCTCGCAAGGTTACCTGGGAAGTGAAGTCCGAGTGGTCCTTCCCCTCTCTGTTAGAATCACTGCCTGAAGAGCCACAAGAGGGCTTCATTTTGGGGTGGGCAGCTGCTACTTTCTCCCGGGGTGTCCTGTGGGCTGCCTGCTCCTGAGGAGCTGCTCTGGAGGAAGCGGCCGCATCGGTAAAGCTTCAGCCGCAGCGACAGTGGAAGGATCTGCTGCAGATTCTTCTGCTGTCGTTGCAGCTGAAGCTTCACCGAGGCTGTTGCTTCCAGAGCAGCTCCCCAGGAGCAGGCAGCCTGCAGGATGCCCTGGGAGAAAGTAGCAGCTGCCTGCCCCCAAATGAAGCCCTCTTGTGGCTCTTCAGGCATCGATTCTAACAGAGAGGGGAAGGACCACTCGGACTTCACTTCCCAGGTAACCTTGCGAGAAAAATCTAGTGTTCTCCATGTAAAGAAAGTCACTTGTAGCTTTGCTCTAAGAGGGGAGTATCATTAAACCATTTTCCCCTAGCACCACAACTTCACACATAGCTTAGTCTTAAGATTTGTGAAATTGGGTGCCAACTGTACCTTCTAGCTGTCAGGTCACCCACCTTTCCTTCCTTTTTTGCCCCGTCCATTGCCCTCACACAGATCCTACTTTGAAATTATGCTGCTCACCAAAGGGTGTGAGTATGTATGTGTGATGGCATCCCTTTATGCCTGTGGTTTTCCTGTATTGATAATATTGATTTATTGCTTGTAATCGTATTGTTTTATATTGCTGGCTTTTGCTGTAATAAATTGGATTTTGGTTGGCATACAAAGACACTACAAAAAGCAGGCCACATGCCATCCATCTGACTTTCTGTTTATAATCCATTTAATTAAAATAAAATTAGGCCTGATTTTCAAATGGGACCCCAAATTAGGGGACCCAATTTTCTTAAACCTCTTACTGAATTTTCATAACAGTAATCAAGGAAGAAAAAGGGGGGGGGGCGCACCAAGGCAATATGAAGATGAAGGCCGTTTCCACACGGCTTACCTTCCCTTTGAACAACTCGGAACATCGCACAAAAAACGTGGAAGATCATGTTTTCTCGCGCGAGATTTGTGCGAAGTTGCACAAATCTTGCACAAGAAAACACGATCTTCCGTGTTTTTTGCATGATGATCCTGGTCGTTCCGAGGGAAGGTAAGCCATGTGGAAATGTTCGAAGAGACAATAGGTGCAGAAAAAAGTCAGTCTGCTAAAGTGTATATATGGGAATGGAACTAAAAAGAATCTGGAAGATTCCTCCTGATGAAGCTGCACATGAAGAGCATACGAGTTGTACAATTATTAAAGGTTTTTTTCCTTCTGCACCTATTGTCTATCATCATTTTGAATTTTCATAACACCCAAACAGTCAGAACCGGTTTTCGTTTTCCAAGCTGAAAATTCGAGGATCTTACAATAACTTTGAGCGAGCTCATCTCCTAGCTAATACATTTGGGCCAGGCTCACTCTGTCACCCACCCAAGGATGCTTCCACAGGATTTCCCTCTTACCCGGTACATGGAGAGATCAATCCGAAGGGAATTGTGTAACTGGTCCAGCAATTTGACAAACCGTTCTTTCTGCAGAAAAAGACAGGCCCCAGAAGCAGGTAAATGGAGTAACAGAAAAATTAACTCTACCCTCCCCAACTGACCAACATCCCTGTCTTTCAAGATAATAATAATTAATTAAGATACAAAGTCCTAGCTTTAGAACAGCATGCACTTTGAGGCAGGGAACAGATCACATAATACAAAATGAGCATCTTCCTTTGACCTTCAGGCCAAAACCACCTGCTACTGCCTGGGCCATTTCCACACGTCTTACCTGCCTGCAGAACATCACACAAAAGACCCGGAAGACAGCGTCTTCTTGTGCGATTTCGCGTGAGAAGACGCTGTCTTCCGGGTCTTTTGTGTGATGTTCCGCAGGCAGGTGAGACGTGTGGAAATGGCCCTGGTGTTACTGATCTATTTCATTTGTTTCTAAGCATCAGCCTGCCTCCTGCACCCTGAATATCAGCAAGGCAACCCTCCTTCAACCCAAAACAAGGGCATCCTTGGCTGAGGACAGATGGCACTGGAGGTGTTCTGGGCTCAAAAAACCATTGTCGAACTATCACTGGTTAGTGTAGGTTGCTAACATCCCTAATTCCATCTAATTATGGATCGGAAGATTTGGAAAGGCCTACCCTGAAGTGGCTGCAGTGTACCCGCAGCTGAACCTCAGTTTAGAGGTGGGAAAGATGACAAAGTTGTGTTAAGGAGCCAGAAATCTCAAACGGGGGCATTCCAGTAAGTAAGCCAGAATACCACTGTTGGAGTGGAAATACACGTTGTGAATTACCTGGGGATGCTCAAGTGCAGACTTTTATGTGTGGTCCTCAATTCTCGTGAGGGCTGTTCTTGCTGGGTACACATGCATGGTGCTTTCACAGGAGCTCCCTTTGTGTGATTGCATTTGCAAGTGAGTACAGCTCCCTTTTCACGGAGAGAACTCTCAGGGATGGACACTGTGGAACAAGGACTGTAGGCTCCTCTGACTTGCCAATTTGCATTTCTTTAGGGTGTGAAAAAGTGTCAAGATCTGCATTTCAATGAATGGATGTAGGAGGTGGGAGAAACTGGGAATGTGACTATGGGCCAAGCTGCAAGTGACAAATTACACTTGAATGGCAAGTGAACAGACTCATGTAGAGATCGAGTGGAGTGCAAGTGAAGCGCAAGTGAACAAGTCGGAATACACGTGAGCCTGTTCACTTGCCATTCAAGTGTAATTTGTCACTTGTAGCTTGGCCCTTTGCTAGCAAGTGCATGAGAAGAGCATCCCTAGGTACTTGGTAATGTGTATTTCCACCCTTGGTCACACTGGGAAAGTGGAACCTCTCTGGTTTCTTATCTGCTGCACTTGGGCACCGCTCAATGGCCAGGAAGTAATACTGCAGCACACTGAGGCAGCAGGCGGTCAGGTGACGAGATGCAAGAGGTGGAATGAGGATTTCCTGCAATCTATAAAGATACAAATTCTGAGCCACTTGGCTCAACTGAGTAAAAGCTTAGCTGCTATCAGGCTTTTTAGCACACCTCAGTTGACTGGCTTATTTTAGCATCAGCCCGATCTGGATCTGAATGTTCCTCCGGACTGGCACCCCTTTGCACTCAAAATTTCTTGCAAACTTCATGCACCTCAGGGCAGGGAACTAGCTCTGTAAATCTAGACCACATCACTTGGCCTCATGAAGTAGGATCCTTATGCAATAATACTTGCAAGCGGTTCATATTAAGGATGTGCTTTGCTTTGGAGCCATTCCCCCCTGGATACTGGGCCCCAGAGCTGTAACCATAATGCACCAACTCACAGCTGTAAGCTCCAGATTCGAGCATTGTTCAATTTTCTAATATTTTCTGCGGAGGAGGGTTAGGGGATCTGATCCCATGTTCTAGCCTGACATACTCACTCGATGCTGGACCAAGCTACATGGAACTTTAGCCACAGTCCCCAGGTTCATGCCACCCCCACCTCTATCCCCCCACCTCTATCCCCCCCACCCTTCCCATTCCCCAAAGACTTGTGAGCAAAGCAGATGGAACAAGGGAGTTAGCATTGGTGCGACATTGCATGCAAACAGCAGAGACGGTCATTTGGGAAAAAGTTGCTCATAAGGGAATGCCTCTGGGGCAACCCCAAGTATTTCCTTGTAGACCACATTTACCCAGACCAATACAGGGCAGCCACATCCTACTTTCTAACTGGCTCTTGCATTCCCCGCATGTATCTGCTGCTCTGTAGCTGGTGTCCAAAATCCCAGTCCTGGCCACCATGTTTCTTTCCAATGTTGTGTATGCCAAACTCAGGCCCACCATATGTCAATCAAGCACACTGGGGCCAACGGACAGCCGTGTTGGTTTTCCTCCCTGGCAACAGCTCTTCGGGGTTCTCAGGCAGAAGTCTTTCACCCCACCTAGTGCCTGGTCCTTTTTAACTGGAGATACCAGGGAATGAACTGGAGACCTTCTGCATGCAAAACAGAGACTCTGCCGCTGAGCCATAGGGCCATATGGCCAAACTAGAAGTGACAAATTACACTTGAATGCCAAGTGAACAGACTCACATGTATTCCTCCCTGTTCGCTTGTGCTCCACTTGCACTCCACTCGATCACGTAGACCCACGTGTATTCCTCCCTGTTCACTTGTGCTCCACTTGCACTCCACTCAATCACGTGATCGAGTGGAGTGCAAGTGGAGCACAAGTGAACAGGGAGGAATACACGTGAGTAGGGATGTGCGTTTCGGCATTCAGAATGCCGAAAGAATGCCGAAATAAAAGTGTTTCGGCTTCTTTCGGGGAATGCCGAAACGTTTCGGGGAATGCCGAAACGTTTCGGGTAGCCGAAAGAAAAAAGCCGAAACGTTTCGGGATTCTTTCGGCTTTCTTTCGGCTTTTCAATGGGAAAATGCCTCCGTCTTCCCGGACGTCTGGGGGAGGCATTTTCCCACCGAATAAGCCCAAAATTGGTGGGGACCTTCCTCTAACCCTTCTCTAACAACCACCCAAGTTTCAGACAGATTGGACTTTGGGAGGCCATGTTATGGCCCCCCAAAGCAGGTCCCCCCATCCTCCCATAAGAAAGCGAAGGAGCAGCATATTGTTAGCATGCTGCTGCTAATCTTCTTCATTATTTCCTATGGGGAAAAAATGAAGAAGCAGGCTTCCTTTGCCAGGGGTGGCATTTTGCATGCAAAATGCCCCCTCACCCTCAGGGGCCCTTCTCCCACCCCTCCTCCCACCCCCCACCAAGGCTCAGCCTGCTCCCACTTGGGGGGGCCATTTCATGGCCTCCCCAAGTAGGTGCTCTAATCTCTACCACTGACAGCTGGGGGAGGCTTGTGTTGCCAGGGGTGGCATTTTGCATGCAAAATGCCCCCAAGCCCTCAGGGGCCCTTCTCCCACCCCTCCTCCCACCCCCCACCAAGGCTCAGCCTGCTCCCACTTGGGGGGGCCATTTCATGGCCTCCCCAAGTAGGTGCTCTAATCTCTACCACTGACAGCTGGGGGAGGCTTGTCTTGCCAGGGGTGGCATTTTGCATGCAAAATGCCCCCCCAACCCTCTGGGGCCCTTCTCCCACCCTTCCCCCCACCCCCCACCCAGGCTCAGACTGCTCCCACTTGGGGGGGCCATTTCATGGCCTCCCCAAGTAGGTGCTCTTTTCTCTACCACTGACAGCTGGGGAAGGCTTGTCTTGCCAGGGGTGGCATTTTGCATGCAAAATGCCCCCCAGCCCTCTGGGGCCCTTCTCTCACCCTTCCTCCCACCCCCCACCAAGGCTCAGACTGCTCCTACTTGGGGGGGGCATTTCATGGCCTCCCCAAGTAGGTCCTCTCAGCCCCTAAAGTCCACCCCTTACAGCCCCACACAAACCCAATTCCCCCCCAGCTGCCACACACAGACCCAAATCCCCACATTAGCCCCTCACAGACCCAAATCCACCCCCACCTGCCCCACACCCATAACCCCAGGAACAGGCTGGCAAAGGCCAGCCCTCTCCCTTTGTTCCCTATGCTGGGAACTTCTAAACTCTCTTTCCCTGGGCAATTCTGCACAGCCCAGGGGTGCCACAATGGTGGGCACACTTCTGAGTGCCAGCTGGTCCCTGTGAAAGAGCACCTGAACCACAGACACCCTCCCTCAAATTCCCCCACCACCTACAGAGATGGCTGGCCAGCCAGCCCCATTGTTCCCTATGATGGGAACCAACTGCACAACAAAGAATAAAACAAGAACAACACAAAATAAAGTTTTAAAAAAATTATTTTCTCCCTTCCAAAGTACAAGTAGGCAAAGCATTATGACACATTACACCAGCAGTCCCCCACACAGAAAAATAACACAACTCACTTAACATCAGAGAATCACAAAGCATGATTCCTGTCAAAAACACTTTATTTCTTGAACAGCTTTAGGTTACACAGCAGGGGGGAACACCAAAGGGCATGGCAGCACTATCTTACACAAAAATAACACAACTCACTTAACATCAGAGAATCACAAAAACACAATTCCTGGCAAAAACACTTTATTTCTTGAACAGCTTTAGGTTACACAGCAGGGGGGAACACCAAAGGGCATGGCAGCACTATCTTACACAAAAATAACACAACTCACTTAACATCAGAGAATCACAAAAACACAATTCCTGGCAAAAACACTTTATTTCTTGAACAGCTTTAGGTTACACAGTAGGAGGGCACAACAGGGCATGATAGCAATGTACTACAAAAAATGATACAACCCACTTCACCGTTTTTGACAGCAATTGTGTTTGTGTGATTCTCTGATGTGAAGTGAGTTGTGTTATTTTTGTGTAGTACACTGCTTTCCTGCTCTGTGGTGCCTTCCTACTGTGTAACCTAAAGCAGTTACAGAAATAAAGTGCTTTTGACAGCAATTTTTTGGGGTGATTCTTTAATGTGAAGTGAGTTGTGTTATTTTTGTGTAAGATACTGCTTCCATGCCCTTTGGTGTTCCCCCCCTGCTGTGTAGCCTAAAGCTGTTCAAGAAATAAAGTGTTTTTGACAGGAATTGTGCTTTTGTGATTCTCTGATGTTAAGTGAGTTGTGTTATTTTTGTGTAAGATAGTGCTGCCATGCCCTTTGGTGTTCCCCCCTGCTGTGTAACCTAAAGCTGTTCAAGAAATAAAGTGTTTTTGACAGGAATCGTGTTTTGTGATTCTCTGATGTTAAGTGAGTTTTGTTTTAATTTTTCTGTGTGGGGGACTGCTGGTGTAATGTGTCATAATGCTTTGCCTACTTGTACTTTGGAAGGGAGAAAATAATTTTTTTAAAACTTTATTTTGTGTTGTTCTTGTTTTATTCTTTGTTGTGCAGTTGGTTCCCATCATAGGGAACAATGGGGCTGGCTGGCCAGCCATCTCTGTAGGTGGTGGGGGAATTTGAGGGAGGGTGTCTGTGGTTCAGGTGCTCTTTCACAGGGACCAGCTGGCACTCAGAAGTGTGCCCACCATTGTGGCACCCCTGGGCTGTGCAGAATTGCCCAGGGAAAGAGAGTTTAGAAGTTCCCAGCACAGGGAACAAAGGGAGAGGGCTGGCCTTTGCCAGCCTGTTCCTGGGGTTATGGGTGTGGGGCAGGTGGGGGTGGATTTGGGTCTGTGAGGGGCTAATGTGGGGATTTGGGTCTGTGTGTGGCAGCTGGGGGGGAATTGGGTTTGTGTGGGGCTGTAAGGGGTGGACTTTAGGGGCTGAGAGGACCTACTTGGGGAGGCCATGAAATGGCCCCCCCAAGTGGGAGCAGTCTGAGCCTTGGTGGGGGGTGGGAGGAAGGGTGGGAGAAGGGCCCCAGAGGGCTGGGGGGCATTTTGCATGCAAAATGCCACCCCTGGCAAGACAAGCCTCTCCCAGCTATCAGTGGTAGAGATGAGAGCAGAGCACCTACTTGGGGAGGCCATGAAATGCCCCCCCAAGTGGGAGCAGGCTGAGCCTTGGTGGGGGGTGGGAGGAGGGGTGGGAGAAGGGCCCCAGAAGGTTGGGGGGCATTTTGCATGCAAAATGCCACCCCTGGCAACACAAGCCTCCCCCAGCTGTCAGTGGTAGAGATTAGATCACCTACTTGGGGAGGCCATGAAATGGCCCCCCCAAGTGGGAGCAGGCTGAGCCTTGGTGGGGGGTGGGAGGAGGGGTGGGAGAAGGGCCCCTGAGGGTGAGGGGGCATTTTGCATGCAAAATGCCACCCCTGGCAAAGGAAGCCTGCCTCTTCATTTTTTCCCCATAGGAAATAATGAAGAAAGATTAGCAGCAGCATGCTAACAATATGCTGCTCCTTCGCTTTCTTATGGGAGGATGGGGGGACCTGCTTTGGGGGGCCATAACATGGCCCCCCAAAGTCCAATCTGTCTGAAACTTGGGTGGTTGTTAGAGAAGGGTTAGAGGAAGGTCCCCACCAATTTTGGGCTTATTCGGTGGGAAAATGCCTCCTCCAGGCGTCCTGGAAGACGGAGGCATTTTCCCTTAGAAAAAAGCCGAAAGAATGCCGAAATAATGCCGAAAGAATCCCGAAAGCCGAAAGCCGAAAGAGATTCTTGTTTCGGCTTTCGGCTTTAACGATAGAGAATCTTCTTTCGGCTTTCTACTTTCGGCTATAGCCGAAAATTTTTGGCTTGCACACCCCTACACGTGAGTCTACGTGATCGAGTGGAGTGCAAGTGGGGTGCAAGCGAACAGGGAGGAATACGTGTGAGTCTGTTCACTCGCCATTCAACTGTAATTCGTCACTTCTAGCTTGGCTCATAGTCACATCCTGAACTTTTGTTCACTTGGGGAAAAGGGTGCTACTGATCTCCTATTCACAATGTTTAATTATGAAGAGTCTCTTCAATGTTTAATGGCTTCTTTGTGCACCCCAAATGGGTTATGACATACATTTGGCAATCCACACATTTTCAATGAATTGAAAGTGGTCTCCAAGGCATGCTATCTGCCAGGACTAGGATAAAGGGCTGCTTGCTGCTGCCCCCTAGAGGCAAGTCTCTGCAGAGGGAAGGCTGACTTCAGAAAAATGCCCAAGGAAGGATTGTCCTCCTGGATTCGAGAATAGCTCCACTCAGTAGTTTATCTGCCTACAGTTCTGGGTCTTTGCCTGAACAACAGCCAGATTCCAATTTTAGCTGATCTCCTAGGGCATATGCATTTGCTCCCACCCATCCTGATCCTAGATGCTTCCCCGCCTTACATCATATTCTCCACTGACTATTTTAATTTGTATGATCCTTGGGGGCTGAGTCCTTCTTTGCTTGTGAAATTCTGAAAAGTGCCTTGAACGTGGGCAGCACTATATTTATTATTTATTATGATGATTTAATACTGTTGAAAGAAATATTTTAAAATTATAATATTAAATTACTACCCAAAAGGCCTTAGTGTGTGTGTGACGTGTCCTCATGTTGTAGCCAGTTTTCAAGGCAAGAGGCAAACAGAGCAGGTTTGCCATTGGACCTGCTTCTGTATAGCGACCCTGGACTTCCTTGGTGGTCTCCCATCCAAGGACTAAGCAGGACTAACCCTGCTTAGCTTCAGAGATCTGATAAGACTGGGCTAGCCTGGGCCATCCAGGTCGGGGCAATCTGTATATAGTCTGTATTAAAATAATAGTTTATCTGCATCCCCTTGTTAATCCTTTGTGGTTATCTATACATTTACTACCTAACTCTGGTTCTAGCTTGCTAGGGCTTCTACCATCAGCCTCCTGAGTTCCTGGCTATTTCCCCCAGGCCTGTGTTTCCACCTCTGACCATCACCCATTCTCCCAGCCCTGGCTAAATCTCTCTCCTTGCCCCAGCCTAAATCCTCCTTGATTGCTAATGCATGAAAGACAACGAGAAGCAGTTCTTGCAAAAGACGTGCGCAGAGCACAGTTGCACATCCGCCACAACACAGCCTCCGTAGCACGCCTTAGCACCGGCCATGGCACACAGAGGGTTAAAGCGACACAGTCTGGCTTTTTGGGGGGGAGGGAAAACGCCCAAATTTTAGGCTCTCTGAGAGAAAAAGAAGAAAGAAACAAGGTTTTGAAACAAGAAAAGCCTAACATTTTTTTTTTGCTCTTATCAACACGATTTGCAGGTTGCAACTTGAAAAAAATAACAGAAAAAAAGACAGTCCATCTAGATCTGAATGTACCCCTTTACTGGCAAACAAAATCAACAACTACAGAAGCGCGATTGAGGGCTTGTTTACACACATGATGGTTGTGGTGAAGGGAATCATGTTATGCTATCCAACTGGGTTGTGTTTGCAATGAAGACATGGGAAATCAATTGCCCTCCTCAGCTTCGAATAGGGGTTGGTTTTTTGGTCATCAGTGTACAGGATGGCAAAGCTTTTGGAATAGGTGATTGCGGTGAGCTCTAACCACAAACCAGAGAATTGTGTGTGAACATGCCTCCACTGGTTGACTTTTGGAAAACAAACAGGGACGAGAAAACCTGTTTTTAATACTCTTTGGAACCCTGTTAAGTTAAAAAATAGAGACAGAGTAGCAGAAAGAGGCCAATAATTGATCTTGTTTCTCCTAGTGTAAATGACAAAAGTTACCAATGAATTTCCTCGTTTCAGAATTTTGGATTCTGCTTCCCTAAAAGTGTATTCCTGAAATCCACATTGTTGCCTTCTGCTATATTTTTGTGCATGAAGACTTTGCTCCCAGTCACACTGCAACATGGGTTTTCATCATCCTAAGACTCTATATGCATACAAACCTAAAACTTCCAACCCATGATGCTGTGTGACTGTGGGCAAAGCATGCATACATGAAAACATCTGGGACTCAACAAGTTGAATTAAAATCCTTTGCTAAAACAATATCTCCTGTTCCATCACTTCGATAGCACGGCAACAGCACCAAACTTTCATGGACAAACATTTTTCGTGCAAAAATAATTCGAGGCCCCAAAGTTCTACAAAAAATTTTCCTTGCCTTTTTTTTTTTTGCACCTATTCACTCCTGTCACTGAATTGCTGTTTTTAAGAGTTTATTTAAAGAGCACGATCTAGTCAATCAGGGATCCTGTAGTTAGTTGTGATGATGTCATGGTACCACATCCCTAACGAGATTTGACATCTCTTCATACTTAGGCCTGCCTTGCAAGCAGCCCTGGCACAGCTACAGGCGGAAACATAGCCTATGAGGTCTCAACCAAAAGTCTTTTCTACCGCAACCTAACTTGTGTCTAGCAGGAGATCTTCCATAGGCAAGGAATGCTACCTACTAAAGTAGATTATCCAGCCAGCTCAGTGCTGTCTACTCTGAGTAGGTCATCAAGGCCTTAAGCAAAAGATCTTACCTAAACCTGCTCACGTAGAACCTTTTAACTGGAGATGCTACATTGCTTCAAACTTTCTGCCTGCAGGAAACAAATTGCCCAGCAAGCTACCTGCCAAGGGACTTTGTTAATCTGCTACAAACCTTTGCACATTGCAAAGAACTCTGGGAAATATTCCAAGGCACACACCTAGCTCACCTGCAGCCTCACCGTTCATCAGCTGAGGGTTAAACAACCAATCTCACCTTGAGAAACTGAGGAATGGGGGAAAATGGCCTCCATAATGTTGCTCTAGGAATTTCCTCATGTCTCTATGGTTTTTCCTATAGAGATCAGGGGAAATTCTTAAAGCACCACTCAGCAGTGGCAGCACATCCTCCTCAGGTGCTGCCCTCAAAATCTCCAGGCATTTGCCAAGGCAGTTCTATACTTGAATGCCCCAGCTGGATTGGATCCGTCCTGCTAGGCAACGTTTTTGCACTGAGAGAAGCAATGACATCAAGATAGGCTTCCTTTCCACGCTCTGCTGTCTCTTGTCCACAAAGAAAAACCCGTCACCTTTAGGAAGCGTTCCTGGCTTATTCATCACTTGTGCATATACGCTTATTTGTATCTTTTAACCCACTTCCCTTTCAGCCAAAAATGGTTCCCAAATCCGTACTCAGAAAAAAGAATTACAAATGATATTCCGTGTAAATTTTTTGGGCAGGGAGGAGACTCAGCTGAGCTGGATGGAAGGTGGCCTGGCTGCTGCCTCCCCTTCTGCTGGTGGCCCTAATGATGACAGTAAAAGCAGGAAGGGGGCTCTCAAGCTGGAGAGGGGTCCAGGCCTGATGGAGGAATACCTGACTGTTGCCTCCTTCTTTGCTGGAGCTTTCAGCTGAAGCAGCATCCAGGCATAATGAATGGATACCTGGCTGCTGCCTTCCTCTCTCTTTTGGGGTTCTCAGCTGCAGTTGGATCCAGGTAAGATGAAGAGATACCTAGCTGTTGCCTCCTTCCCTCTGATGGAGTTTTCAGCTGGAACAGCATCCAAGCATGCTGCAAGCATGCCTGGACACTCCCCTTTTCCTTTTGTGGTCCCATCAGATGGCAGTTGGAAGCCAGTAAAGAGGAATCTTTGTCTGAGCAGCATCCAGGCATGGTGGAGATGCCTAGCTGTTACTTCCTCTTCTGATTTCTCAACATAGGCAGTCGGATGGCAGAGGAAAGGCAGATCTCAGCTTTAGCTGGATCGAGGGCTTTTTTTCTGGGAAAAGAGGTGGTGGAACTCAGTGGGTTGCCCTCGGAGAAAATGGTCACATGGCTGGGGGCCCCGCCCTCTGATCTCCAGACAGAGGAGAGTTTAGATTGCCCTCTGCACCGCTCAGTGGCGCGGAGGGCAATCTAAACTCCCCTCTCTCTGGAGATCAGGGGGCAGGGCCCCCAGCCATGTGACCATTTTCAAGAGGTTCCGGAACTCCGTTTCACCATGTTCCCGCTGGAAAAAAGCCCTGGCTGGATCCATGCAATAGAGGGCTGCCTGGCTGCCTCCCGCAACACATACAAGCACACTGAGCTGGGATCTGTACTTTGGATAATCTTTTCTTGAAAAAGAGGCCATTTTCACACTGCTTACTGGCCATGGAACATTGCGCTGAGCTCCTGGAACAACAGCGTCTTCCTAGTGCGATTTTGCACGAGAACTACCGTTCTCAAGTGGCACACAGTCTCAATAGGCTTGTTTACTGTCTTCCTGATAGCTTCAGGGAAGGACTAGGAGTTATTTAAGACCCTGGCACCCCACCTTGGGGATTTTGTTCAACTTCCTTTTAGCTTTAAGGATTTCACCAAGCCAGGCAAGCAGTTTTTCAAGTCTCCTGTTTGGCTGAATTGTTTTTTTTAAATGTGATGTTACAGTTTTCATTTCTTGTGAGCCACCTTGGACACCTTCATTCAGGATGAAAGGTGACATGCAAACCATGCTGCAGCAGTGATAAGGACCAGAAGGTTGCTTCAGTATCAAATGAGCTTCACAGGGTGCTGCATTCGGCATCCAGTAACAAATATCCCACAGGTTTTCTGTGCTGTTGCAGAACAAACACACAGGCTTAGGTACAACTTAGAAGCCCCTCCTGATTCTACAAGCCAATGTACAACTCCATTCAGGAGCACTTTTTGACAATGCACACATTTTCCAAATACACACACTTGCAATTATTTGGGGAGAGGGACGCAGAACGACTAAACCAGGAGGCTTCGGTAAGGTTTTGGGTTACAATGTCTGCTACATGGGCTCTACAAAAGATCACCATGGAAACGGCAAGACAACATTCCCTGTAATTTCTCTGTGATCAGTTTGTTGTCTTTTGAATGAAGATAAAAGATTTTGCTGCCATCTGCCCTGGATCATGGGTTTGGTAGTCTTTAAGCAGCATGCTTTTACTTTAACTCTTTTCACTATCATCAAAGGACCATTTGTGGTGTTTCTTGGGGGGGGGCTCCTTAAGCAAATTCCATCTCTTATGGATAAGCCAATGTTTGCTCCAAACCTTTAGACAAAATTGAATTCTTCCCTGTGATTTTTTTTAAAGTGAAAAAAAAAGGAATTAGTTTTGCTTGTGCACGTAAAATGATGCTGGTGGGGAGAATAATTGTATACCATGGTGATGTTTTGTCAAGGCCCCTTCTACCACCATGCACCCCCCCTCCCTCCCCAAAAAAAAGCATAGAGAGAAAGAAGTAGGAAAGGAGTGTTCTACGCACCATCGGACTTACCCCGAAATTGGAAGCGGCAAAACGGTCAGAGGCAGAGACGTTGGTGGAGGCAGTGGTGTGAGCATAGTAAGCATTGATGTTGGCCAAAAGGGTGCTCATAACTGCCGGCACCCCAGGGCACATATATTTGGAGGAGAGACACGCAAAGTGCCTGAGGAAAGAAGACAAGAAGTTAGGGAAAGGAGGGTACGGGCTTTATCTTTCAGTGTCTGCAGCCATTTATTAAGAACAAAAGGACTACCTCACTAGTTCGGACATAGGTCCTTCGAGTTGAGTGCTCTGATGGTGGCTAGCCTTGACCTGGATGGACCAGACTAGCTTGATCTCATCAGATCTCAGAAGCTAAAGAGGGTTGACCTTGGTTACTCCTTGGCAGGGAGCGCACCTAGGAAGACCAGGGTTGCTATGCAGAGGCAGGCAACGGCAAAGCACCTCTGAATGCAGCTTGCCTTAAAAAACCCTTTGGGGTCAACCTAAATCAGTTGTGAGTTGATGGCACTTTCTACCACAGCCAGATAACATCTGGAAGGTTTTCAGAGAGGTACAAAGGAGGCGAGCCACCCCCTATTTTTAGCTCCCCTCTCCTGGCATCAAGTGTTCCGTGGTATACTACTTCAGCATATTGAGGCTTGAAAGATTTATAACCACCATAGAATTCAAGGCAACGTACATGGGGGGTGTCGCCTGGATGTGAATCCAGGTCTACACATGACAGCTAGGGTGGTATCAGGGTTGCCAGACCTGCACCTTCAACACCCAGGAGATTTCTGGGCAGGGCTGCATCCAATGCCAGAAGAGACATCACTTCTGGTTGATGCTCTAGGAATCCCCCCTCAATCTCTATGGTAAAAACCATAGAGACTGGGGGGGCATTCCTAGAGTGTCACCCAAACACAATGTCTCTTCTGGAACTTCCCCTTCAGATGTAAGGGAGGTGGCAACCAGTATCAGGACTTTTGTAGGGTCGGTGCTTCACCTATGGAATGCCCTCCCCACTGAGGCTCGCCCGGCACCTACTTTAGTTCCAGGCCAAAGGGATGATCTTTTCCAAGGCTTTTTCATTGACTTATGGGTTTGGCTGTGCATCAGGCTTCTTAACTGAAGATTGTTCTGTGGCTGCTGAAGGTTGGTTTATAATGGGATTTTGAGATCTTTTATAACTGGTGTAATGCCAATAATCTGCATGGTTGTATTGTTCTTATTTTATGAGCTGCCTCAAAAAGGTGCCTGCACACAAAAAGAGAGGCTTTCCCCAGAAGCAAACCACAAACCATGTGGAACCCACGCAAGGGAAATTGTTTTTAAGAAAACAGTAGCAATATATTCAATTAATTCTAAATGCAAGATTAATGCAAAAATAATAATTTATATCTCTGAATGTTATTAACAAATTGTATTTGCGTAGAGGATTGTATTTGTGAATAACACTGAAAGATATAAATTATTATTTTTGCATTAATCTTGCATTTAGAATTAATTGAATATATTGCTACTGTTTTCTTAAAAACAATTTCCCTTGCGTGGGTTCCACGTGGTTTGTGGTTCAAAAAGGTGCCTGGGAAAGCAGCATATAATTTTCTTTGTGCATCAACTACATTGCCCAAAATATAATCTTAGAGACAATCTGGACTGAAGCACAGGACCAAGCTAGAAGTGATGGATCACGACGACGTGATCGAGTGGAGTGCAAGTGAATGGCAAGTGAACAGGGAGGAATACATGTGAGTCTGTTCACTTGCCATTCAAGTGTAATTCGTCACTTCTAGCTTGGCCCTTAGACAGACTCTAACTTGAATTCTTATTCCTATGGACTCACGTCATGGCCTGGTAGATGGACTCAACCCCATATCTCATGGCAAACTCATCCACAATTTCTTGGGCTGTCTCGTCAAAGTAAACTTTCCAAGCGTCGTCGCCCTTGGCATCTGGGATTTTTACCACGCCGTTGTTTTGGATGTCCGTCACAAAATGAAAGAGGTTCTGGTGTGGCATTCCAAGGTGAAAATGAAGCAAAAAAGAGGAGTCAGAGTTAAGGAGGGGCCTGCAGGTGGACGAAACAGTGGCTGCATTTAGACATTACGACAATATGTGGTTTTATCAACCAGAGCCTGAACAAACCCCACTTAGTTAAGACATCCATATGAAGATGGATCAGCAACTTGGGGTTTGTTAGTTGCCACCAAGTAAGAGTGCTGAGTGAAGGTTTACAGCTGGTTGGTTAGCCATAGTTTGTAGTGACTGTGGTTTGTTGTGATGTATAAATTCACACATTTAGACATTACACTGCCCTTGTAAATACATAACTATAGAAAGCGCAGGAGAGACAGGATATCTTCCCTGCAGGGAGGAAGCAACAGAGCAAGAAACTGACAAACCAGAGTTTGGAATCTGCATTAGGCAAATATCATTGTCCAAGCCACAGTTTCAACAAACTATGGTTTATCCAGGGTGCACATTTTTCATTTTTTTTTTGCTTTTTTCCAGAGTTTTTTCATTTTTTTTGCTTTTTTCCAGAGTTTTTTCATTTTTTTTTGCTTTCATATGGTGTGAATATGATGTGTTTTGCCCTGTATAATTGCTAGTGCCCCTGATTCATTTGTTTCCTTGATGCATTTAGTCAATACCAAAGTTATGTCAAAAACTGTGTGAATGGAATGGGGGACATTCGATGCAAAGTGGCAGTAAATGGAGCAGAAATAAAGATTCATAGGTTCCATTTGTCTAAGGGAGAAGCAAAATCTGAAAGGATGTCAAGACGACAGAATTGAGAAATCCAAATGTGTGCAACGTTTGTTATAGCATCTGAATGGAACTCGTGTGTCGTGTCTGGGAAAACTGATGCCAGGAGGCATCTCACTCACCTCATGGAGGCAGGTGTATTGCACATGGTATGGTGCGACTTTCTCCTCGCCTTTGATCTCCACGCTGATGTGCAAACGGATCGCACCAGACACGGCTGACTTGTCTGTCCGCTTGTCTGAACCAAACCGAACAGAATAAACGCTTAGCAAGCTGGATTTTTAAAAATTGTTTGATGGTCATTTATTCATTCTATCAGGAATATTTTATTATAAGTCTTTTGCACTGAATCAAAAGGAGAACTTTTCAGCAAAGCTTCCTGCCAGATTGTGTTGGGATTGTAACCACCTACCGAGGTTGTACCAGACATCCATCTCCCCGCTCAGAGTCCGTACTTCGATAATCGTCTGGCCCAGAAAGTCATCGGACTCTCTCTTGAAGCGCTGCTTGACTCTGGACTTGATGTCGTCATCTTCGTCCCAGACACGAACTTTGATTCGGTCAGAAGAGTTATGGCATTCGCTGATGGAAGGAAATAGGCAAAAAAAAATTTTAAGGGTTAGTTTCAGGAACAAGACCTGCTTAAGAATTGTAAAAAGAGTCCTGTGTGGTCATCACATCAACCACAACCACAACAACAACATTTGATTTATATACTGCCCTTCAGGACAAGTTAACGCCTACCCAGAGTGGTTTACAAAGTGTGTTATTATTATCCTTACAACAATCACCCTGTGAGGTGGGTGGGGCTGAGAGAGCTCTGAGAGAGCTGTGACTGACCCAAGGTCACTCAGCTGGCTTCAAATGGAGGAGCGGGGAATCAAACCCGGTTCTCATCCTTGTAGGCCTTCTGGTATAGGCTACCACATGCTTTCTTTTGGCTGGTAAAGTCCCAGGGATTTGCTCCACTGCCCACCAGTGCTCCAAAAGGAGGTAGAAGGGGGGGGGAAGGGGGGGAGGCTCTAGCTAGTCACCAGAACATTACTTCCAGGTACAACCTGAAAATGACAATGGATAGCTCTAGGAATCACCTTATGGTGATCACCAAAGAGTTTTACCATAAAGCTGCAGTGATTCCTGGAGCAATTCATTGTCACTTCCGGGTACAACGTCACATGCCCCCCCCCCCGCATCTTCACCCCTCCAACCTTCCAACTGGTTGTCAGGCTCAGCCCTATTTCTAGGGAGATCTGTTTGGCCACAGTGTGAAAGAAGATGTTGGACTACAGAAGCAAACCTGAAAGGGAATGCAAGTGCAAACCTGATAGAAGCAAACCTGAATTCGGCCACATCCTTATTTCCCTGCCTCCTGAATACCACATCTGATTTCTACCTAGATCACAATAACAGTGCATTGATCTGAACAAACACACCACTTGGTGATGTGGGCTAGTCATAGACTCCTAGAGTTGGAAGGGGCCTTACAGACCATCTAGTCCAACACTTAGCCCAATGCAGGAACAGCCTAAAGCATCCCTGACAAGGATTTGTCCAGCCACTCTTTGAAGATTATCAATGAAGGGGAACCCACCATATCCTTAGGCAGCCAATTTCACTTTTGGATTACTCTTAACATGAAGTTTTTCCTAACATCTAGCTGGTACCTTCCCTCTTGTAGTTAAACCTATTGTTTTGAGTCCTATCCTCTGTTACCCCTAGGAACAGCTCCCTTCCCTCCTCTAAGTGACAGCCTTTTAAATGCTTAAAGAGAGCAATCATATATCTCTTCAACCTCTTCTCCAAACTGAACATTCCCAGGTTCCCCAATCCTCATAGGGCTTGATCTCCAGGCCTTTGATCATCCTGGTTGCTCTCCTCTGCACCCGTTCCAATTTGTCCACATCCTTTTTGAAGTGAGGCCTCCAGTACGGCACACAATACTCCAGATGAGGTCTGACCAATGAGGTATATAGTGGGACAATGACATCCTGTGATTTGGATGTTATGCCTTTGTTGATACACCCCAAGACTGAGTTTGCCTTTTTTGCTGCTGCATCACAAAAAGTGCTCATATTTAGCTTCCCATCCACCCATACCTGAAGATCTTGTTCATACACACTGCTAGTCAGAAGTGTATCCCTCATCCTTTGAGATAGATAGACAGGCTGGTGACACACAGTCTTAAGGAATGGCTGGGAGGGGTCACTTACAAATGGAAGTTCTCCTCCCAGACCGGGTTCAAGTTGCCATAGATGGTTTTCGTTCTCTTTTTGGTCTTCCCAACCTGGACGGTGACATATGGATCACTGGAGCCGGTCTTGTCCTTTGCCTGCAGGCCTTGCGCACAAACAACTGCCAGAAAAACACACAGGTACACACAACATACAAGTGCAAACAGGCAGGAGAGAGAAGGAATGCCATCTATTTTTTTTCCAAAATCAAGGTGTGTTCTGTATGAGAATGCCTCAGAAGATAAATCACAGCAACCCTACTGAGGTCGAATAGAAGCGGATACCTGTGATGCTGATCTTGGCCGACCACTTGGAGGTACCGTCCAAAACACTTTGCTTGACAGCCTTCATCTGCTGGGTGTGAGTGGTCTTGGAGACTGCAAAGATCTCCTGGATCAACTCAAAGATCTCGGGCTTATTGCGTTCTCGGATCTTCATGCGATCTTTCAGCACCATGATGATATTCTGGGTCCGGTCCTCGGCTCCATGCTTCGAACTTTTCTCTGCTGCTCCTGAACACACAAAGAGCAGGCATCGTACTCTAAAAGGGTCACTTTAAAGCTCTGTTCCCGAGGAAAATTTTGATGGAATAGGGCACTGCATGTCTCTCTGTGTGCATGTGTAACTCTCTTGATAGTAAGCTGCTTCTCTTTGTCTAAGGTAGGAATGCCTCCTGACTCCTCCTCTGTCTTCTGTGTCTCTTGGAAGATTTCTTTTTCTTGCCTCATGGCATTCCAAAAGGGAAGGATGTATTTCTCACAGCTCCTGCCGTGAAAGCCTCATCCACAGACCTACTTGCAACTTTGCTGCCGGACTAACTGGCCATGGTATTTATAGGGAAAGTGACTCTTTAGACCAGGACTCTTTCCACTCCAAGATATTGCCATGAATGGAATCTACCTCAATAAACTGTAAGTTCTGTCTTTCTACAATTTGATTGCCTGAGGATTAATTACTGCACGTTGAAGAAAATGCTTCTGACTAAGGAACTCTGCTACCAAACAAAATATAACAATTTCTAATACATTTCTGGGTATCCAGACTATCTGTCTAGTACAGTTTCATCCCAACCTTCCAAAGAGTTCAGGGCAGCCTGCAGCATACTCCCTTTCCTCATTTTATCCTCACAGCAAGCCTGCACAACTGACCCCAGGTTATCCAGCAAGCTTCATGGCGGAGTGGGGATTTGTCTGCCAGATGCTAGTCTGGCACCCTAACCGCCCCACCACTGATAGTGATAAAAATTACAAGATTATGCATAGGAAACATTAATATTTCACACCTTAGAAATTGGAGCGCCTTAAAATGGTTAATTATGCACTTTATTAAATGAATTTTGCTATAAAGAATTTTGCTATAAAAATTGTTTTATAATTTGGGACATGCAACGTATTTTTAGAGTTAGCTTTTCATGGCTTATTGCTTCTTTCCAGTCTTTTTCCATGACACCCTCCTTGTAATACACTTCCAAATACAACCTGGAAGTGACGCAGCAACATTGGTGAAGTCACAGCAGGATTGCCAGGTCCACTTATCCAGAATCCACTTGCAGCTTCTTCTCAAGGGCATGAGCTCCAGGCGCAGTGCAATGACATCACTGCTGGGAGTGACATCATCATGCAGGCCCCAGAAGTGCTCCCGGGCTTCCTGCCAGGCTGATTTGGGCCCCCAAATGGGCTGAATTGGCCCAAGAATACTCTGGGGGCCTGCGCGATGATGTCCCTCCTGGGAGAGACGTTGTCATGCCTTGCTGGGATCATGCCCCAAGAGGCTCCTTCCTGCGCCACTGTCCCCCCGCCAGCCAGGTGCATGGTGGTGAGGGGAGGAGGGTGGGAGCAGGGGATCCCCTGCCCTCACCGGGGGAATGGTGACCCTATGTCACAGCCACTCCTTATGTTTTAAGCCCCAGCCCTCCTGCCAGTTTGCCAAGCTCAGCCTGGCAACCTTACATTATTGTACTCATTCCAAACACATTTGGGCTTTCAGATAAACCTTCCCCTCACAGCATTCCTCCCAGGCCCAGTGTCCAAGCCAGTTCTGACAACCAAGGTGCCCCCTCACTTTGCAGGCAGTCGGCGTTGAGGAGATCCTGGCACTTCTCGTGGCATTTGACCCCACACTCAGTGCATCGCATCCCTTGGCGAGCAATGCCCCAGAGTAGGCCCTCACACTCGTAGCAGTAGGTGGGGGTGGTGGCCGTCCACACCTCAAAGTTGTGGGGGGTTGTGGAAGAGATGGGGTAGATTAAGGCTTGAAGGGTCTTCTTGTAAACATGGTTTTTCTATGGAGAGAGAACAAGGACATGCATACATTTGAGCTCTGTTTATGGTAATTCAGAAAAGGAGAGGAAGTGCTTGCGACCCAAACCATGCTAGGAATCCTCCTTGGGATCAGGTGATCTCTGACAGGCAACTCGTGCATCCCCTCAGACTGGGCATCTCATGTAAACACGAACACCACTCTTATGCTGAGTTAAACCATTTGTCCTGTATTTATTTTCATCGGCAGTAGCTCTCCAGGTTCTCTGTCAGAAAACAAGCCTTTCGAACACCCAGAGACCTTTGAAGAGAAGATGCCAGAGATGGAACCTGGGACCTTGTGCAGGTGCTCCAACACTGAGCCACGTCTCTGTATTGTCTTCTCTGCCTGGCAGCAGTTGCCCGGAATCTCAGGCAGAGAAAAATCTTTTCCCATACCTAAAATCAGGGCTCCTCCAACCTTTTTTTAGCCTTTGGAATATTAAGGCGAGGTGGTAAGTGCCACTCATAGAAGGTGGAGCCAAATCCAAAATGGCCGCTGCAGGAGGTGGAGCCAAAGCCAACATGCCTGCTATAGGAGGTAGAGCCAAACACAATTATCTCGATTTGCTAATGAATTGACAAAGGGGAATAAAAAAGCAAGGAAGGAGAGCCCAATAGTAGAGTAGAACCACACACTGACTAAAGAAAGGCTGGATGCAGTTTCTTCTTACCCTCCATGCATCTGACGAAGAGAACTGTGGTTCTCAAAAGCTTATGCTACAGTAAAGTTGGTTAGTCTTAAAGGTGCTACTGGATTCTTTGCTATTTTGCTACTACAGACTAACACGGCTAACTCTGCATAGTAGTTCTTCTGATCCTCCAGTGGCTATTGCAACCATGGAGCCCCTTCTGCATTCCACTCCTTCTTAACTTTGGCTTAACTAGTAGAATTTTCTAATTTAATTTCAGCATTGTTTCCCGTTCCTTTGGCTCATTAATATTATTTTCTCTCTTCTGTGTGTTGTGTTCATGAAACACTTCCCCCGCCCAAACAAAAACAACCTTAATGCATGAGTACATATGACTTCCCTGAGATTCTTTTTGTGCGTTGTGTTATTGGTGCCCTGTGTATCTTGGTAAAACACCACACATAAGGAATCATTCTGTATGCAACTATACATACCATCACATCAAGACTGGGGAGGAGGATACATTAATACTCAACATTTTAGGTTTCATATTTATATTCAACCTTTGTATTCAACCTTTATATTCAACATTTATACTCATTCAACATGTTAAGTTTCAAGTTTCACAGCTAATCTGTTTTACAACTACATTATTAGTTTCAACATTACTGCATATTGGAGATTACATACATACTTTCGCTGCTTCTACGTGGCCACTATAACTTTTAACAAACAGGTAATATAAAACACAAAAGGAAAATACAAAAAGAAAGTCTATTATGTATCTCATAGTAAGAACATAATAATAACATGCTTCTACTCAAAAACTGATTCTATGTTGACTTATATTCAAGATGTTAAAATTAAAACTTACTTGTTGAATATAAATGTATCCTAATATAAGCAAGTACAATTGTATTCGCACAGCGTCTTAAGAAATGTCTTAAAAATTTGACGAAGGGAACTTTGGGAAGATATATTTTGTTACATATAATTATTTTTGATCTATATAACTGTGTTATATAATCTCTTTTTTCCTTTCCTGTACCCCCCCTATACTATCACTTTGTTTTTTTAAAAAATAAAAAATATAGTTTGCAATGCTTTACACAGATGTACATCAGTAATGCAGAGGAAGGAAAAGGAGATTAAGTAATGGAAAGATCTAGCACATGGTGCATGCGCAACCTCAAATAGAGGTGTGCCTGCATAGTGTAATGGTTAGAGTGCTGGACAGACCCAGACTTCTCTCAGAAACGAAACTCACTGGGTGACCTCGGCCCAGACTGTCTTTTGCAGTTCTGTCTATCCCACATGATTGGTGTGAAGATGTGGGCCGTTTCCACACATCTTACCTGCCTGCAGAACTTCACGCGAAAGACCTGGAAGAAAGCATCTTCTCGCATGAAATCGCGCCAAGAAGATGCTGTTATCTGGGAGTTTTGCGCGATTTCGCGCAAAACTCCCAGATAACAGCATCTTCCTGGCGCGATTTCACGCGAGAAGATGCTGTCTTCCGGGTCTTTCGCACGATGTTCCGCAGGCAGGTAAGACGTGTGGAAACGGCCAAAATGGAGAAAGGAAGGACCATGTACCTTCCCTGAGTTCCCTGGCCAGGATAAAAATGGGACATATTGATAAAAAATTCAGAAACAGAACAATGGAGGAAGGCATTAGTTGCACTTTGGTAACAAGACTGGGTAACTCAGAACTGGGATTAGGAAGAAGAGAATTTTGGAAGGAAAGGTGGAGGGAAACACAGACCCATGGCAGAAAGGACAAATTTCCAAATGTTTGAGGCATACCAACCCCAACCCTGACTTTGCAGGCCAAGTTCATAACTGTAGCAAAACCGTCTTGTGTATACAAAAAGGGTTTGGGGAATCATACTCACTAGCTCTTCATTGTTTAAAGTGCTTGATGCGAGTGCTGACGTGATACCAGCTTTCCTGGACTGGACCAAGGACTGTCAGAAAGAAGAACAAGGAAGTAAATTGACCCGTTTGAAAAACAGCTGCCAACAATGGACGTTTCCTTTTGCCCTTCGTCTAGGAAGACACAATGCTTGTCAACAGACACCAGGAGGTCATCTCTGAGCCTCTGGAAAGGTAACAAAGGACTAATAGGGAGGACAGCTGACACGTTCCTCCCTCTCCCAATTCGCCTCTCTTAAATTTGTCGGCAAATATTTCCTTGCATGTGCAAATCCTTGGCACCGGTTCAAGGTTTTGGTGTTGACCTATAAAGCCCTATGCGACTGGGCCTTCGGGACCACCTCTCCCCATATGTTCCCCGGAGGTCGCTTTGATCAGCCACTAAGAACTTGCTGATGGTCCCTGGCCCCAGGGAGGTCCGCCTGGCCTCTACCAGAGCCAGGGCCTTCTCAGTTCTGGCTCCGACCTGGTGGAACTCTCTGTCTGAGGAAACTAGGGCCCGGCAGGATTTGTTATCTTTCCGCCGGGCCTGCAAGACGGAGATGTTCCACCGGGCATTTGGTGGGGGCTAGGCTGTCCTCTCGCCGGCCATACCACTGAAGACCTTCCACCACCCATGCAGGAAAATGCTGCATTTTAATATTTTATACCCACCAGTTTTAATTGTTTGATATGATGTTTTAATGTTTTTATAATGTTTTTATTGTTTTAAGCTGTTGTTAAACCGCCCCGAGCCCGAGCCCGTCTGACGGGGAGGGCGGTCTAGAAATGCGATTAAATAAAATAAATAAAATAAATAAATATGCTCTGGAAGGTTACATATTCATCTACTATTCGATATTCAGTATTAAACTTCTGAAGGTTTTGTGGCAGCCACTGACAGTTGACCCTATCTGATGGGCGAAGAGGAGGAATTCCATGTGGGGCCATTTAGCCCACCATGACTGTCAAAACGCAACAGTCAAAGTTCACTTCCAAATTTCAAATGCGGAATTTGGGAGTGAATTTTTGACACTGAAGTTCAAACCACAAATTTTCAAAGTTGTCAAAAGAACGGAGACCATCTTAGAGGACTCATTCCCCCATCTTTGGTACAAGCAGGAACGTCTCTTTTAAGTTGCCCTCTGATGAGAAACAGCAACGTGATCCCCCTCACTCCGAATGGTTTATTCATAGGCAAATCTATGCGGATTATTCGATTAAAACACAGCTGATGAAGCAAATCTACTGTCAGCCCTATAGAACCAACCAGTATGCAGAACATGAAAAGAGCCCTATTGGATCAGACCCAAAGTCCAACCAGTTCACCATCCTGTTTCAAGTAGTGGCCAACTGGAAGTCCACAAGTACATCATGAACCCTTTTTTGTTTGCTGTGATAGACTGCTCCTGAGTATGGAGGTTCTGTTACGTTATCCCGTTTAATAGTCATTGATAGACCTGTCCTCCACAGAAACGCATGAAAAGCTTTGCCGGGTTGGACCAAGAAAAAGGATCAGCAATCTTTTTTTTAAAAATTGACCAACTAACTGGTCAGAGGCTTCTGGAGGCAGGGCATGAAGGCATCGAGCCACCCTCTGTCTGGAGCATTTGGGACTTTGACTGTCACTGGCTGACACCTGGTCAACATCAGGGCCGTTTTCACACGTGCCCCGGGAGATCGCACAAACTCACAGCATGAAGCGTCTTCCTACCACAATCTCCAGGCACGATCCCCTTTAATGGCCCGATGACGTCAGAATAAGGGCCATTAAACGGGATCGTGCCGGGAAATCACGCTAGGAAGACACTTTTATGCCGTGAGTTTCGCACGATCTTTCCGACGTGTGGCCGTGTGAAAATGGCCCTGATCCACTATTCCCAGTTCAATACTAGGATTGCCTGGAGATGGCGGTTCAACACTTGTAGCAAGGCCGTCATCTGGATGCACCTTCCAAGCAAGTCTGCCAGAAAGAATTGCAAAATAACGAGGAAAGAAAAGAGCAGTACTCACCATGGCCTGTCAACATCAGGGCAGCCCAAAATGAGTGAGATTCAGAAGAAAGGAAAAGTGGTTAACACCCAACCTGCTGGGAAAATCAGAAGACAAGACCTCCCTTCCTATCTTGCCCCCCAATAACAAGAAGGGCTCTCAAGGTCTGGCTGAATCATAGCTTGCTTCTGCATATATGAAGCCCTGGCCACACTGGGAGCAACATCCCTCCCTGATCTCTTTTCCAATTTGGCTTTCTATGCATTGCCATCGACGTTGGGTGCCCAGAGCGAGGTACTTGGTAGCTGGCTAGTAAGAAGGGTGCTTTGTTACCCATTTTGAGAATCTTTTGAAAAGTAAAAAATGGGCTGGCTTTCAAGTGGATCTAGTTTCTATATGGGGCTGGTTCCAGGTTCTGGGGGCCCTTGGCAAAATGATGCGCAGTGTCTCCTCCTGCTCCCAGGCACAGCTGGGATGCAGGTAACAGCAGGCTGGCAAGTGATGGCCGCTGGTCCCAGCATCCCCCACTGCATTCTTGGGCAAGTGAGCAAAAGCAGCCAATGGCATCACCGGCAGAGGAAGAGAAGAAGTCACTGCCAAAGCAGGCAGGAAGGGCAGGCAGCCCCAAACCCTCCACATACACCACACAGCACCCCCCCGGGGGCTTTGGCATTTCCTGGCAATGCTGTCCCCTAGAGCCAGTCCTGCTCCTGTACATCAAGTGAATGTAGCTCAGATCTCCATGGCAGTCTGACAAACCCCAGCCTTAGCCTCTTCCCAAAGCTGTTGAGAACTGTTGTGAAAACACCAGCTGGCTTTAAGCTGGGAAGCAGCTCCCATATTTGTGAGGAGTCTCAAGTCTGGAGATGACGGATATTCCTACCCAATAGGGTCATTTTAGGGTTGCTGGGTCCCCTTACCCTCCAGGCGGGAGGTCGGAGACCTGGCACTTACCTGAGTGCTGCCCTCGTGTGCAAAGTGCCTGCACGATGATGTCACTTCCGGGAAGTCACATCATTGTGCAGGCCACGTGGCATCCCTGGGAGCAACCCTGCACTCTGCTGTGGACCGATTCGGCCCAAATTGGCCCAGATTCAGGCTGAATTAGGCCACTGTGCAGCACGAGAGTGCAGCTGGGGTGGTGTGACAGGCCCTGGAGTGCTCCTGCGCCTTGTAGTAGCCCAATTTGGCCAGAACTGGGCCAGATTCAGGCCGAAATTGGCATACAGCGGCATACAGGAGTGCGCTGTGCCACCCAGGAGCATGCCCTGTGAAGCGCGTTCCCTCGCCTTTTCCCCCACTGGCCAGGCAAACAGGGGCAGGTGGTGGAGGGTGGGAGCGGGGGATCCCCTGCCCCCAGCAGGGGACTTGCAACTTTAGGTCAGTTCCAGGTGTTGGCAGGGCCCCCATGGCCACAACTAGGCTCTCCTTCTTGCCCTCCCATCCACCTGCCCCCATCTGGCTGTGCGCCCTTCCTTTGCCCACTTGAAAGTTCTCCCACTGCTTGCCATCACAGTCACCCATACTGCCTGCACGCCCTTCCCCTGATGGTGCTGGGTGCTGGGTATAGCTAGGGGTGTCACTGCCATGGCCACTAGGAATGCTGATGCTTTGAACATCACCCAGATGCCCTCCTCCGGCAGCACTAGGCAGCATACGCAGCTGGGAGCAGAGGTGCCAAAGCACTCACAAACAGTGAGTGGAAGGGTGTGAGCGCAGGCAGCAGAGGAGATGTGTGAGTAGGGAGTCAGCAGCAGTGGGAGCCCTCAGAAGCCACAGGCCCTGGCAGCTGCCTCACTTTAGGAGATGCTGACACCAGCCCTGATGTACCATTAAGACATGAGAGGAAGGGAGCAGGAAGGCACCTACCTGCCAGGCCCCTGACCTTCAGGTAGACAACATCTAGGCAGAGCTAGATGCACCACTTATCAGACCATCTACACCGAACTGCATGTGTGGAACTCTCTCTCCATGCAGCATTGCAGCTTATGCATAGGAAAGCTAGGAGCTTATGCAAGGAAGCATGCATGGAGGGTGGGGCAGCTCCTGCTCCCCCCCCTACTTTATGAATGTCACTCCAGGAGGCTGCAGGGGGTCAAAGGTGGAATAGCTTGCAAGAACCTGAAGTTCTATCCCTTTCGAGGAGAGTTTACATTCTCTCCGAAGAACTCTGAAGAACCAATACTGATCAAGGGTACCCCTCTTTGTCTAGATGTGTCCTCTAATACCTCTCCAATCCCCACCTCCTGTTTCCACCCAGAGAACACAACAAACCCCTCTGAAACTGGAGGCATTATTCTCAATGGAACACGCCTGCAAATAACACGGGCTTGCAATTCAAAGAGTTCCAACAGAATGGTGATATGCACACCCCACCCCCATGCACACACAAAAACACAGCTTTTAAGAGGCATACCTGGAGCATTCCCATCTGCACAAACAACCCACCTCCCACCCCACCTTCCAGATTTGGGTACCCACACACAAAAGACACAGGCATCAGCATTCCCCCAAGACAGGATAGCCAAACAGAGAGAGAGACAGGAAAGAGACAGCCACGCCAATGGGAAGGAGCAGAAGCAAAAGACAAACAAGTCCAGCTGTTGCAGGCAGGGAGTTCGAGACAGAGAAGCAAAGGGACTTCCAGGAGAGACAAGTTAAAACATTATTAGGCACTGCGGGTAAGGCCGATACTTAGCCTGCAAGGATGTGAACTGAGCTACACTGCTAAATTGCACTTGAAACCAGTTTCTCTGTCATGTCTCTAGCTACACTGCCAAGATCCCTAGGGATGGTAATTTTGAGAGGGCCCTGGAAAAGCCATGGTAGGTATCTCAAAGACTACAACGCATGGGGTTCTTTAATTGCAATAGGTCCATGGACTGTAATCCTGGGAACTGTAGTTCTACTGGGAGGGCTTGGGAGGGGGAGGATCCTGAATTCTAAGCACCTGCACAGAAACCGGGAGTCCAAGGGGGATAGCCAGGTGCAAATGCTGAGGGCCCCAGAAACATCACACTTCTCATACCAGCATGAGAAAATGGGCATCAGCCTAAATTTCTCCATAAGTAACTCTTCAAGTAACTAGATGAGAGTCCTGCTGACTTTTGCAGCTGACTACAAGATTTTTAACTTTATGGAAAGTGTTGAAATTCTCATGACTGCTGTTATTTTTCATGCCACTTTCTGTTGCCTCACACCGAATTTTCCTTGTTAAATGTATACAGTTTCTAAATGAACGTTGGACAATTTATGTGTTATTTATCTCCAGGATGCATAGGTAAGATATGCGTGGTATGCTGACATACACATGTCCAAATAACTCTGAAAAATGCATGTGTTTTATTGCAACAATTCAGTGAAGGGAAACAGAAAATTCAGTGACTCTCAGGGTTTATTTGCACAAAGAAGAAACAAAATCCAGCTGGGGATTTTTCAGAATGAAGCAGCAGGGACAAGAAATTCAAAACCCTACTAATCAGTAAAATAGCCTGAGACCCAGTGTGGTATAGTGGCTAGAGCACCGGACTAGAATTCAGGAGACCTGGGTTCCAATCCTCCAAAATGCCATGAAGCATAAAAGGTGACACTGGTCCAGTCACTCTCTCAGGGCCAAGCTACAAGTGAGGAATGACACTTGAATGGCAAGTGAGCAGACTCACGTGTATTCCTCCCTGTTCACTTGCACTTGATCGCAAGTGAACAGGGAGGAATACACGTGAGTCTGCTCACTTGCCGTTCAAATGTCATTCCTCACTTGTAGCTTGGCCCTCAGCCTGATTTACCTCACGTGGTTGTTGGGAAGAGAAAATGGAAGAGGGGAGACCTGTGTATGCCAAGCTAAGTTCCTTGGGAGGATGGGAGGAGTAAAAATGTGGAAAACAGATATTGCAGGTGGGTGGTGGTTAAAGAGAGTCATTTAGTCCAGATTTGGCAACCTTGGGGAGCTGTAGATTCTGTGGCTATCCCTTGAGTTACTAGCTCAACACAGAAAGTGTCCCAAATCCTGAGGCAAATCCATGCATACTGATGCAGTGCAAAATTAAGTCATGTATACATCTGAAGCTATATTGCCATGAAGCTAGGCAATTGATGAGTCTTGCAATTTATTGCCCATTGATTGACTGAATTCTTTTTTAAATTAAAAAAAAGATCTGGTGATAGCTGGGATTGAAGTTGGCATCTTTTGCAGACAACATGGGGTGGGGTGGGGGGCTGTAGCACTGAACTACGGGCCCTGCAAAGTTAGTACAGCATTGAAAAGGGTTACAGACCAGGGAAGCATGCCAAGGAAGGTTAAGGGGGTATACATTGGCTGTGTCTTGAAAGGTACACTTTTGTTGGGTAGGTGGAGAGAGGACAAAACTGGAAAATTGGAGGAAGACAGACTGATGCCCTTTATTGGACAGGATTCTGAAATTGTTAAAGTGACAGCACCTTACGCAAACAGTCTACCAATCCCGAAACATCTTGTGAGCTAACCAAAAAGACAGGTGGCCTTATTCAGGAGTCTTGGACAGCGTTTCCACCTCTCGGGGCTGAACAGAGGGAAACCCTGCTTCTGAGTCTTTGATGCATCTAGGCCTTGGAACTGGTTGACTGAACTGGGAGCACAGATCTGAGCACGTTGCTTAGTATGCAGCAGTTGCAGAGAAACGTAGTCTAGCTTTCATCCTGACCAGCTTCCTATGTATAGGCTAACCACTTCCCTGAAAACAAAAGAAAACAGAAGTCCAGCACCTTAAAGACTAACGAGATTTATTCCAGCGTGAGCTTTGGGGAGTCAGAGCTCATTTTGTCAGCTCATTCAAGCCTCTAAAGAAGTGAGCTTTGACTCGTGGAAGTTCATGCCGGAACACATTTTGTTAGTCTTAAGGTGCTGCTGGACTCCTCTGTTGTTTTGCTGCCCCAGACTAATGCAGGTGCTGAAAGTATCGCCATGAACACTGGGCCTGTGAGCTGAGAGAAATGCTCTTGGGCCACGGTCAAAGGTACTAGTTTCACTACACTAGTTGAATGTCTGTTGCTGTGGCAGGCTGGTGTGCTGTAGCAAGAGAACTCTGGCTGGGCACAAAGTGTCTCTGGGCTGTCTGTGCACAGAGAGACATTGCATGTGTAGGATACATGCACCACGATAGGGACTGGACCACCCAATGCATGTGTCCCAAAATATAGCTCATCTGTATATATGAAACTGCTGCCCCTGGGAACCGATTCAGGCCCTATCACCCCACTTTCTATAAGTACCTTGGTCACACTGTGCTGGCTAGCTTCCATAAACTCCCCATTGGAAAAGCTGAACGTACAGCTTGGAGCAGAAGAGGGCTACCTGAAATTCTTTATCAAAACAGAGCAGAGTTCCACTGAAGAGGGCTTTCTTACACATGGAATGAAATGGTTCAAAGAGATAAAAGGACAGGGGCTGTAGACTATACTACTGCACACTGACTGTTATTGGCATTCATTATGTCATGTCAGATTGCTTCTGTTTTGTTTCAACATTGTTTCAGCTATCAGATTTCTGCTTGTTTTGCAAATGTTTGCCATCTATAGCCTATTGTTTATGGAATGTTCCAGCTGTTGATCGTATTGAATTGCACTGTGTAATCTGCCTGCAGTCTCAGTGAGAAAGGCAGACTATAAACAACGTAAATAAATAAATGTAACCTGAGAAAGCTTCACCAGCAGAGGATCATTCTGCTGAGAAACCGTCCTTGCCTCAAGCTCCTCCGTGCCAGGCCAGCACCAATCCGGTTAAGCTCTCAAGAGGGTACGTTGGATTGGGGTGTTGGGGGAAAGGGGACCCGTAGGGTGCTCTCTCTTTAACCACGTTCTCACCAGATCGCTGATGACTAGAGGAAGAGATTTACGTCCGTGCTTAATGTCAGGCATGCTGTCAATGCAGCGCAGAAACTTGACCGCTGCACCCCTGAGGGAATACCCAGCCAAAACAGCATCATAGAGAAGGGGAAAAAACAGAACAAAAGAAAAAAGATACGAGCCATATTAACCAAGCGAAGCAGAGCCAGTCCCACCAGATGGAGTGCTCTGGAGCCATTGGAATGGAGGACAGGGCCCTCAGCCCACCCAACCGGAAATTCTGTGTCGGGGAGCAGAATTAGTAAACAATTTCTCCTCATAACGGTTTGCTTGGAAAACATTAAAATTATATTGTCCTCCTTTCACCTTATGGGTCACCGTTATGGATGCTTAAATCAAAAGTCTTCCCTTTAAAATGCCATGACTATTATCAGTAAAAATAACAACAATCACAACAATAATAATGACGCATTTGAGAGCAGGTGAGATGTTGTGAAGAAAGATGTCATCCCTACTACAAATTATATTGGCTTCAAACCAGGGCTTTTTTTCAGCTGGAACACGGTGGAACGGAATTCCGGAACTTCTTGAAAATGGTCACATGGCCAGTGGCCCCGCCCCCTGATCTCCAGACAGAGGGGAGTTTAGATCGCCCTCCGCGCCGCTCAGCGGTGCGGAGGGCAATCTCAACTCCCCTCTGCCTGGAGATCAGGGGGCGGGGCCGCCGGCCATGTGACCATTTTCGCCGAGAGCAATTTTTAAACTTTAAAAAACTCCCCCCTTGTTCCAGCTGACCCAAAGTGACATCATTGTGCGGTCCTGAGTTCTACCACTGAGTTCCACCACCTCTTTTCCCAGAAAAAAAGCCCTGCTTCAAACCAATTTGAAGTTGCATGGAATTCCTCCAGAGAATACTGAGAATTGTAGTTTGTTGAGAAGGCAGGGAATTCCTTGGGGGAAATCCCACACTGCCACCTCCGTAAAGACTGCAGTCCCCTGGAGAGAGAGGATCCCTGCAGCCGTATAGCAGTTAAAAAGTAAAGAGCTGTTAAAAAGAAAATGCTCTGGGGAATAGCTGTTAAAAAAAATAAAGGAGAGCCCAAATGGCCATTTCCCCATGTCGAAATAACTTGGAAGAAGTTTTCCCTCCCTGATTTTACTGTTCCACATGCAGAGAATACCCTACGTAGAGCAATAAAAATAGGGAAAGCTATTCCCAAAGCTGCTGTGTAGCTGCAGGGAACCTGCACATGTAGCTTGAACAACAAAAGACTGTTGAATCAGGTTAGGTCTCTAGAGGAAACATGCTCTAAGAATGTCTAGAGTTTAAATCTCACTTCCACTGCAAGCTCAAGGGCTGTTTCTCTCAAGGGGGCTGTTGTACAGGTACCAGGAACATGCTTAGAACACTCTCTGGTGTCATTTTAGAAAACTCCCATATCATTTCAACAGCCTTGGAAGGAAGGCCAGTGATTTGCGTCCCCAGTACCAACATGCCTGCTATGACGGTCTGTGGGCTAACCTACATGAGATATTTCTAAACGAGTCACTATCTCATAAAGCAGCTGCAGGGAATATCATGTTTAAAGAGGAATATCACTTTTAAATAGGGTTGACAGGTCCAGGTTGGGAAATTCCTGGAGATTTTGTGGGTGGAGCCTGGAGAGAGCGGGGTTTAGGGAGGGGAGGGACCTTTGTGTGGTATAATTCCATAGAGTTCACCCATCAGAGCAGCCATTTTCTCCAGGGGAACTGGTCTCTGTTGCCTGGAGATCAGTTGTAATTCTGGGACACCTCCTGGAGGCTGACAACCCTACCTGAGGAGGCTCAAACTGGGGGATAAACCGTGGCTCAAACCAGGGGACAGAGGGCTTTTGGGGGGGGCACCAGGAGTGCTCTGGAACACTTTCACGTCATTCCGGCAATGATGTCATTCTCGGTGTAATGAGGAAGCAACAGGTCACGTCAGGGGCCGATTGGGTAAAAATCAGCCCCCAATCTAGTGTTTGGGGCCAATTTTTACCAATGGACCTCCGGAACAACCCTGCGCTTCCGCTTCCTGCCAGGAATTACGTCATTCCTGTCACGATGCGGAAGTGTTCCGGAGCAAGCAGGAGCTCACTCCTGCCCCATTCCTGTGACTTTCCCCCTGCCAGCCAGGGGAGAGGGGACAGGGGGCAGAGGCTGGGGCGGGGAATCCCCCACCGAGGTAATGAGATCCTGATTTTTAACGCTTGCAGGGGCCCAGTTCAGCACAGGACCAGAGTGTGGGTGGAGGAGAGGCTCTCACTGGGCTGTTCTGGCTTGGGAAAAATGACAGGACAAGGCAGGAACCCGCCCCCCCCATGTATGTTCCAGAGCCAAATCAGGCCCCGGCAGGCTTCAAAAATGATGTGGGGAAACTTGCTTGTTAAAAAAGTCTTGTGTAGTTTGGACTTGAGGTTGGGTGGAAGGGGTGGTTCTAGATTTGGGGGCTGAGCAGAGAGTTCCTGGAGGCTCTCCTCCCCACCTCTGCCATTTCTGTCCCTGTCTCCCTTCCTGCCCACCCACCTGCGTGCCCCCTACCTTCCTGTGCATCTTTCCCCTGCTCTGCTCATGCGCTCTCCCACAGCTCATGCCCATAGCTGCTAGCACTGCCTACAGCCCTTTCCCTGGTGGTGCTGGAATGTGTGTGTGCACCTGGGAATACGGGTGGTGCTCACAAGTGAGAGCCAAGCTACAAGTGACGCCTGACACAGGTTGGACGCTGGTCAGCTTCCCTCAAGTTTTGATGGGAAATGTAGGCGTCCTGGTTTTGCAGCTTGGCTCTCCATTACAGCTGCAAGACCAGGACGCCTACATTTCCCATCAAAACTTGAGGGAAGCTGACCAGTGTCCAACCTGTGTCAGGCGTCACTTGTAGCTTGGCTCTGAGTAGGAGGAGGGAAGGCATGAGGGAATCAACAGTGCAGGGCCCTGCCAGAAGCCCTAGGCTCCCAGCAGCTGCCCCATCTGACTGTATGCTGGCACCAGCCTTGTTGGGTGGGGAGAGTTCAATGGCCCTTGGTGTGTGTGTGTGTGTGGGGGGGCTCTTGTTGGTTCCCTGCTGGAGGCTCTGGGGCTCCCTGCTCACTGCATCTGTGTCGCCACCAGAATGCCTTTTCTCATCTCTAAATTCTGGGTGAAATGAATGGAGTGCACTCAAAGGAGCAAGGAATTAAATCTGGGTTGTCCATCTGGTGAGCCTTCCTTCTCCCCGACTAACTTGCCTGCCAACTACAATCAGCATTGCAGGATTAGATCAGCCATTATATGACACCTGCTCTGAGAAAACAAAATACTGCATTTGGCCAAGCTGATATCCCCGGTGCTTCATTTTTATCCCACGCTTTAAAAAAGGGGGTGGTGGTGGTGGTCCAAAACCAAATTCAGAATGTTCAAATGGTAAATCTGTGCATTGCTTTGTTGAAAAACCGGAAGCCGTCTCGGTTTCTATATATCAATATCATTGGGAGCCCTTCGTCCATTCGCCTGGCTCCAGAGGGACTCATAGCAAAGATCCTGCATTTCAGAGCAGAGAAAGCCAGCAGCTGCCGGAGAGAGAAGAAAACGTTAGGGAGAAAAACCTCACCAAATCACTAACTAGGGGGATGGGTTTTCTCTTGCGTATGTCAGGCATGCTATCAATTATGATCAGCCCTCCACCAGGCCTAGAAAAAAGACACAAAAAGTCAGACAGCACAGCAGCAGCCGGAGGTGGGAAAGAGAGAGGAGGAGAGGGCCAGGACAGGGAGGGAAAGGCAGAAATGGACAATCGGAGCAGACTGTAGAGTGGGGAGATTGTGGCCCAGAGCTTGCTGCCTCTCCGACTGAACCATTGCTCCCACTCTGCCCAGGGAGGCCTGGATTCTTCATCCTCTTCCCTGGCCTATGGGGGGTTAAAGAGATCCAATGAGGGTCATCCTGAAACCTGAGCAGCAGAAAATCATTTCAAAGAGAACAGGAAGAGGGCACACAGGCAAGTACACACTTTTTTTTTGATGGTCAAGCAGGTTTTGAAATGATAAGAGAAAACTTGTTGAGCCTATTTCCCAGAGGACACAAATCCACTAGGGATGAGTCAAGGGGGACATTTTCATTGTTCCCTCCCCCTTCTGGATATTGTTATCTACCGTTGATGTCATTTACGACTCCTTGGTTTCAGTGCAAGGAAAACGAAACTGGTGTGACAATAAAGGGTCACAGGTTGGTTTCTCACAAGGGAGAAATGAAATCCGGGGGGGCTGTTCACGTTGGACCAGACAGCTTTCAGAAATCGGCCTCGATCCCTAGTGTATGTAACTTGAGCAGTAGCAGCTTCTCTCTTTCAAAGCTCCATTGGATTAGTTCGAATGGATCAAGAAAGCCTTGGAGGGCATCCCTTAGCTCCTTCATTCCTAGCAGAAATGCCGAATAGACATATCCACAAATCCAGTATGGTCTCAGCCAAAAGTCTTTATCCTTCAGCTTCTTTTTTTTAAAAAAAGTGCTGCACAAACACTCTGTATATTTATAAGGTCATTCATTGCCTGATTAATTCTGAAAAAGTTAATTTCTTCCCAAGTGTACAACTGTTCTGGTGACTGGGGGCGGTTTCTTGATGCTCTTGAGAGTTTTGTTTACCCCTGGAGGAAAAAACCATATTATTGGGCTTTGGCCCTGATTAAGTTGTGTCAGCGCTGAGTTCCAAGTTTCAAGATGGCAGTCTCTAAAATCAGGCAATACCTGTTTGGAAGTAACATTTCTTTCACGGAAATAAGAAAGTCTGCACCATTTTAAAATCCAATGACTTTTCAAAAAAAAATATTTTTCCTTGTCAAAAAGTCAGCATTCCATGTGATTTCTGGAATTACCACTTGACTGACAGCCACCCAGATGTTTCCCCTTTGAGTTGATGCAAAGCAGTGGGGTCCCTCCCCCGCTCTGGCTTGAAAGGGAAAAAGAACTTCAGGAGCCACACAAACACAGTGCTGGGAATTAACAACTGTCATGTGGAAGGAAGTAAACTCACAGCAGTTGCACAGGGAGGTGGAGCGAAAATGCCATGCAAAAGGCAGTATTGGTCAAAAGTTGATTTCTATGCATCAGGTCTTGTCAAAGATACACTGTTACATGTCAGCTCCTGTCAAATACTCACTGCTCGGTATTAGATCTTGTCAAATATTATTCCTGTATATCAGCTGTCAGATCCTGCCAAATGCTATTCTAAATGTGAGTTTATTTTAAAATCCACAGATGACAGTTCTGGGAAGCATACTTCTGTTCCAAATTGGTTTCAGAACTGTTATATTTGAACATTAAAAACTATTTATTATCTGTTACAAACTGCTTACTGGGAAAATAAACAGGCACTGTATGTACATCTTTTTTTAAAAAAATACAGCTTCCAGTCAGTGACTTAGTATCTCATAGGAATTTAAATTCATCGAAGGAGTTTATCATTTAGAAGCGCACCCAAGATCTGTTACTCACCCGCCTTTAAACCACAGAGATTTGGATTCCCCAGATCCTTCACCTCGAGCCTGAAAGACAGAAATTACCAAAGTCAGTTCCTGTACTGGTGGAGGCATTGCATCCAGGACTCCAAGACAAACCTCAAATGAATGAGTGGAATTATTGGATCACTGCAGAGTCTGCCTAAATTTTACATTTGAATTCATAAAAAAGACCATTCTAGAGCCTCTTACTTGGTTGACATAACAGCACATAATCTCAGAATGGCATTTACATTATTGCGCTTTCAAACAATGCCAACTGAGTTATTAACTGGACGATATACCAAAAAAACCAAAGGAACCATGCATCTATGGGGCAGTTCAGTAGAAGACCTTCTCCATTATATTTTGGCCTGCCCTTTATATTTGGAACCCAGGAATAAATTCCTGGCTAGGATCCTAATTACTTTATACTTTCTCTCTGATTTTAATAAATTAGTTTATATACTATCTGATGTGGATTCCTCTGTTTCCTGTAAAATGGAACTTTTGACGTGGCCACCAAGAAAATTTAAGCAAGTGTGGTTTCCAAAAAAGCATTTAATAGAACTGAATGGTAAATTTTGGACTTGACTGTGAATTGAGAAATTTAAATATGTCTGTGACCCCGGAATTTTACATTTTTGGTTGTGTGTTTTAACTTGTAAAGGCCAATGGCTATAAAGAATAAAAATTTCTACCTACATTCAAAGTACGCCAAGCCAAGCCCTGAAAGTGGAGAAGGCTGAAAATTCCTCTAGAGACAGACAGATTCAGTTAACTAGGAAAGGGAGGTAAGATAACCACAGAAAAATGCTTCTCTGTCCTTTCTCTCTCTCTAGAAAATGGGGAAGAAGTTGCAATAGAACTGAAACTTTAAAATCTTGATGTCACCACATAAAGTTTCTTTTTGTGAAGTGTTCTGTTGATGGACGTGTGTGCTTCTGCCATTGATAAAATGCTATTGCTTTTTTGCAGTGTTTTAGCAATGCATATTGTTTTACCCAGGGCTTTTTTTCTGGAAAAAGAGGTGGTGGAACTCAGCGATGGAACTTAGAGTCAGGACTGCACAATGATGTCACTTTGGGTCAGCTGGAACAAGGGCGGAGTTTTTTAAAGTTTAAATTGCCCTTGGCGAAAATGATCACATGGCCGGCGGCCTCACCCCCTGATCTCCAGACAAAGGGGAGTTTAGATTGCCCTCTGCGCCACTGCGCAGAGGGCAATCTCAACTCCCCTCTGTCTGGAGATCAGGGGGCGGGGCCTCCGGCTATGTGACCATTTTCAAGAGGTGCCGGAACTCCGTTCCACTGCTTTCCTGCTGGAAAAAAGTCCTGGTTTTACCATGCATATTGCTAACAAAGAGAAGATCTGCATTACTTAAAGGAACTGAAAAGTGGGGTGACCTGATGATACCTAGTGGTGTTTTTGAATCATGGTGTTGATAACAATTCGATCCCATTGATTTTAATTTCTGCTATGCTCCCAAGGGAAACTTAACAGGTTATACAACATGTATTTCAGATATTTTCTACCAGGAAATACTTATGTCTAAACACTTTTAAAAATACGGGTGTTTCAACAAGATGTTGCTTGTGTGCTACTCTGACAATGAGGCTTTGGGGAACCCTACATCACAAGCAGAGAAAGTAAAGGAAATAAGGTTAAAAAATAAAGAGAAAGCTTTTGACTTTTTGAGTGGGACTACTTCCTGGAGTTTGGTTAGAAATGCTCTTGGACTTCATTGCTTCTTCATTCCAGAGTTTGTGGGCCTACTCCATGGAGCATTAAAAATGAATCCTTTGAGATATGTTTGCTTAGAGTTGTCAAAGTTTGTATGCTTTGAGCTTAGGCTTAAAACAACCAGCTTCTTTTTCACAGTCCAAACTTATAAAACGCAGAAAAAAATGTGCCAGATATAAATCAAGCAGAAAAACACATGAGCTAGGTGAACAAAAGTCCAACATGAACAAGAAGAGAAATGGAAATATGGACAAAGCAACAAATAGATATATGAATGAAATGGAACAATGCATATGTATGCACTAGGACTGATTTCTCATTCCTGCTGTTTTGTCATGAAAATCTCCACTTCAGTATTTATTTTGCCTTGTAAGATTACTTTTCTCTTTTAAGAGGGACTCTTTAGCTGGAATATGATGATTTGGGCTGAGATTATTTCTTGTCCTCTTACCCATTAGATAGGGATGCCACAAACTTTGCAAATGAGTTCATCAGTTAAACAACATATTCAATGGGAGTGATTATGGTGAGCTGATCCCCGGATTAGTTTGCTGGGGTGGCACGAAAGTTATTTGTTACTAGCCGTACTATTTGGTTGACCTCTGGGTCCTTTGATAAACTGTGCATGCGTGATGGCTATTGCTAACTACTAACATGCGGAAAATACAGCTCCCCTGGTAACTGAAAAACTGTGCACGCATTACACAGCATGCAGATGCAAAGGCCAATCATGCGCATGTGCATGCATGCTGTTGTGTTAGATGTGCAGCTGCCCAGCAAACTCTGACAAATAGCTAGGCAAACACTCGATCCAATAACTGATCAAGCAAGGAGGATATTCATCGCTGGCATGTGCGACAGGATCCAAACCTGCAGGAGTTCAGGCATCCCTACCACAAAATATTATTACCCACTTTGGCTTCTATTAACTATAGCACATCGTTTAACTTGATATAAGGACTACCAGGTTTTTTCTCCTGTTCCAGCCCTTCCAAGAGATCTGTTTGCTCTGTTGAGTGCCAGAGATATTTTTGATCAACTGCTGCTTTTTACATTTCCAGCTGGAGGCAGCCCTTTCACCATTTTCCCAGAAAAATAAAAGACGAATGTAACACCAGCTCCAACCAGTACCACCTAATCTACTGAAGCCTGCCATGCATTCTCCAAGGATGCAGTCAAGATATTTAAGATCAGGCCTACAACTTCCTTACCCTCCTTTAAAACAACAACAACCTGAGGAAGAGTTCCGAAGAACTCAAAAGCTTGCCCCACTGCTTTGTCTTGTTTTGATGGGCTTTATTTTACTGTTCTTTGGACCAACACAGATGCTTGTAGTCTCAGAGTCTCTCTACATGAGACGCCTTGGTGTGTGTTCGTCAAGTGTAGGGAGACACTTAGCCAGGAAGTGCAGTTTAAAAAGACAGCCAGCTGAGATGGCTCTTCACTGGGTTTGTCAGTTTCATCTTTGCCTCCCAGAAGGCTCTGTCAATTTCACATCTCCAGTCTAAAACTGTGTGGGATCACAACTGGAGGGCAACAAGGAATGGAAATGGGCTGGAGCTGCCTTCCAGAGCTGGGGTTGGACCTGGAGAGGTTATAATGGGCTGAAGTTTCCCTTCTGACATTTCACAGCCCCTTCACACAGCTCCAGTGTATAGCAAAGCCTTTGCCCTGCCGCGGGCTCTGTCTTTTAAAACTACCTTTCCCGGCTAACATTGCATTTCCCGACACAAGTTCTTCATGTGTCAGATGTCTCGTGTAGAGAGACTTTCACTTGTACTTGTGTAGGTCAAAGTTGAGGGTCTTTTTCCCACCCCTTTTTTTGTTCTCTCTCTTACACTGTCTCCCCTCCCCATTTTTCAAAGCTTTTGTATGTCAATAAGTGTTACACATCATGAGTTGTGTGTATAAATACCATATTTTTTGTAAAAAAAAAAAAAAGTACAAATGTGCATACACAGTGCAAACAACACTGTAGAGAAGTAGAGAAAAGTAGAGAAGAAAAACCATTCATGATAATAGGAGCAAATATAAAAAGAAACAAAACAGGAACCATTTGCTCGATCCCAACATACTACACTGACACGCATACTGGTCCATACAAAACAAGGATATTAAAATCTGTACAATGGAGGATTCTCAGCTTATTTGTTGTGCTATGGAAACACAGTCCTATTTAAATGCAAACCTGAAAACCCAAGGAGAAATTTTCTTTCTTTGACATGTTGGAAGCAATTGTGATTTTCATCCAGGAGGCACAAGAATACTTTGCTTATTTTGCAAATAACTACACTCGATAGCCCAGGCTAGCCTGATCTCGTCAGATCTCGGAAGCTAAGCGGGGTCGGCCTTGGTTAGTAATTGGGTATGACTTGATGGCACGTTCCACCCACCAACCACAGTTGATTTGGTCAAGGGAGAACTTTGCTTACCTGCACTCATGCAGCAAGCTGGATGGAGCACAGAAGGTGGGAATGAAGAGCAACTGAAAAATGGGATAAAGAACCCCAGGAGGGGGCTCTTGGGAGCCAAAAGAAAATTGGCACAGAAAAAAAAAAAGATGGTGGTTGCATTCTAAAAATGAAACAAAACAAGATTACATTCAGCCAACTGAAACAGGGAACAGGGGGAGGAGCTGAGAGGCTGGAGAGGTGGAGGAGGGTGCAAACTTAAGGCAACTCTAGAACAAAGACAATTATTGGACACAGAGATAAGTATGTCTGTGGAGCTACAGGAGAGTCTGAACTTGGACAGGCAACAAGACCACAAGCTAATTGATAATGAAGGAAGAAGCGTTGTAGGCTTAAAACTGCAATGGATTAATAATATGCCTATGATGTTTTTTACTGTTTTTACTTTTTAGACTGATTTGTAGGCCATTCTTGTCCCTTTGTAGTTGTCTTTTTGTTATGTTTTACTTTCTTTTTGTTCTACCTTTTAACTTTTCCACAATAAAAATAAAAAAAACAAATTTAAGGTTTTTTTTTAAAAAAAATGAAATTGGGCAGGGAGAATTTCCTCCACCATGGAGCTGCAGCATTAGAAGGAAAACTTTAAGTATTGGATTTCTGTCCATCATGGAGCTGTGAAAAACACTGCAGCCTTGAGAGGAAAATAGTCAATGACTCCAATTATGAGGAAGTATGTTGATTAAAATCCCTATGGTACAATGCTTGGAGCATAAGCCTCTTGCATGACAATTATGAATACACAGAGGAGGACGGGGGGGGGGGAGAGCATGTGCAAAGGAGGCTGAAATCATGATGATTTCCTTTCCAGATCTCCCCCCACAAAAAAGAGACTATAATTTCCAAGGTTCCTTCGGGCAAATAATTATAATTAAACTAATGTAACTGCAGTTAGGAGTGTAGGCGTCCTTCTCCAAAGCAATTCTTGCAAAACTTGAAGTCTGTTTAGCCTGCCTGTCTCTCCTCCTACATCCATCTGTTTATCTACATATCTTCCTGGCCATGTCTGTCTGAATCCTGCATCTTGTCTGAGTGTCTGTCTAGCCAGCCAACCAACCAGCAACATCAGCTGGTTATTTCCTAAATTGCAATCTGGGAACAAAGAGCAATGTTGTAGCTAAAGAAGGTGGAGCTTTGGGGGTCACAGGGCTGGAGTCTTATTTGAACCTTTCCAAGACGGCTGGCATAGGTCACCAGAGGGGTAGGTCTAGGGGACACTTGCCTCTTGAAGTTGCATGGTGATTTTGTTGAATGCTCGCAACCAGTTGGCTTTTGCTCGCGCTTTAGGGTCCACTACGATTTCCGGCTCTCTCTCCCTGTAACCAGAACATTGAAATTGGGTATCACATCCAGCTGCTGAGTTTTCTGCCCCAAAGTACTAGCCAAGAATCTGTGCCACATATCAACACCTGGGGAATCTAACCCTAGAGGGTTCAGCTAGTCTGCTGTCCTACGTATATCAGCCAGTGAGTTGCCTGAGATAGTGAGAATGCAACTTTATGCATGTTTATTCAGAAGTAACCCCTGTTAGATTGTGGCATTTACCCCAAGTCAGGACGGTAGCTTTAAAGAACACCTCTACTCCAAAGTAGGTCCCAGTGTGTTCAAAGGGCTAGAAAAAGGAAGAGAATGGCACATGCTGAGGATCTTTCTCCTTTTTTATGTATTTCAATAAAATGTTGCTCTGTTTAGGAAAAAGTCCGTCTGCACATGTTCGGGGCAGCTAGCTTGAGTTGCTGAAATGCTTGATAGCTGAGGAGGTAACTCCCAGTGTATGTTATCCTCCTGCCTGGCCAACTTGTTGATGAATCTCCTGAACCATCTCTGAAATGCATCTTTGCTTTGGCAACTGTTCCATTCCAGCAGGACAACACGGCTCTGTGGATTGTTGCTTTTAATTCAGTGATTTCCTGATTTCATTGTGGGTTGCTAATAATTTGAATCCTCAGCCTTGTGGGAAGGCAGACTGTAAAATGCAATAACTAGATAAATACATTCTAGAGAATAATTTGTAACAAGAGAGTTTCCAGAGTTCAGTTCAATGACGTTGGAGGCTCTAGATGTGTCAAGCCAGTGGCTGCCACAAAACAGCCCAAGAAGCCCTCTGACATAAATCCTGGCTTAAGGTCTTGAGCAAAGTGCTGAGAAAATGTAACCCCCCCCCCTGTGCATCTCAGAGTATGCCATGATGGGAGAGTGCTCAGGTGGCGCTAGATGTGGCCCCCCCAAGTGTTTGGCATTGAGCACCAAGATGAAAGCTGATTCCGCACACTTTGGATAATGCACTTCCAGTCCTCTTTATAGATCATTTGGAACGGATTTTTTCGTGTGCGGAACAAAAAATCCACCTCAAACGATTGATAAATTGCATTGAAAGTGCATTATCCAACGTGTGCGGAATCAGCCGAAATTGCATTTCTTACCTCTCCTCTGTTTTGGGGAGTTCTTCCTCTTGCTCTTTTTCCTTGGCTGGAATCTCCTCCACAGGTAGCTCCTCCTTTGGCACTGGAGGAGCTTCTTCTGCCTTCTCCCCTTTCTGTTCCTGCTGTTGCAAGGGCTGTGGCTTCTGTTGCATTTGTTGCTGAGGCGGCAGCTGTGGCGGCTGCTGTGCTTTTTGCTGCAATGACTGCTGCTGTTTTAGTTGCACGGGCGGCTGCTTTTGTTGCACCTGGGTTGGGGGCTGAACTTGCTGTGGCTTTTGTTGTTGCTGCTGCTGCTTTAGTTGCACCTGCTGAGGTGGCGGAACTTGCTGTGACTTCTGCAGTGGCTGTGGCTGCTTTAGTTGCACCTGCTGGGGTGGCAGAACTTGCTGTGACTTCTGCAGTGGTGGCTGCTGCTTTAGTTGCACCTGCTGTGGGGGCGGCTGAGCTTGTTGTGGCTTCTGAGGTGGTGGTTGTGCCTGCTGTGGCTTTTGCTGGGGTGGAGAGACTTGTGGAGTCTCCTGTAGCTGTGCTTCTGGTATCTCATCCTCAGGGTAATAGTCTTCATTCTCACTGTATTCATCACTGAATTTGTCCTCCTCTAGAGAGGCGTCTTCCTCCTCCTCTTCATCCCAGTCTTTGTGGTAACTCACCGAGCTGTGGCAGGAGTGATAGGAGTCCCCATCCCGCTCGTCTAACTCTGAGCCTTGTAGACTAATGTCTTCGGGATCAAAGTCATCGCTAAGCTGGGAACTGCCCTGGCTCAGCTCAGCTGATGAGGCGTACCGGCTGCTTCCCGTGGGGCTGCAGTAGTGGGGTAGGGGTTGGGGTGTGGGGGGAGAGAAAGCAAGAAAAAGAGGAGAAAGGAGAGACATACACAGAGGCTTATAAAAGAGCCTAGGGACTTGAGGCCCACCTCTAAGCAGGCTTACCATGATTTTCCAAAATGGCCACCTGAGGCACTGTGGCTGACATACCCTCTGTCTTTGAAAAGTCTCCCCCACCCCAGACCTATGCTTCTCTAGCTTGGGACTCATGAAAACTCTAGTCTGGGAACTCATGGGGGCACCCATGCCTCTACACCATGTCTCAACAAATGGAAACCATTTCTCAAACTGGTTTCAACTGCCATGGCTTTTCTCCAAAGCTACCAGGAGCCTGTGCTTTGAGAGAAAGTGTTGCAATTTCTTGGATGAAAGTTCCCAGAATCCTTGAGCCTGAAGAGTGAAATAGCTTTGAAACTGGCACAGGTCTGTAGTGCAGGCATTCCTCTGGCTCGGGTGGGGTGTGTGAGAGGAGGATGCTTGGCTGGGGAGGAATTTCTACAGCACTGGCATCTTTAAGTCAAGGAATGGAGAGACACACAAGTGTGCTATTTATGTGGCAGGCAACAATTGTCTCACAAAAGACTGGTGGCATTCCTCAGTCTGTGGAAATTTTGCACACAACAGGGTTGAGGGTCCAGGCAAAGCAATGCACACATTATGACCTTCACATAAAGTGAGGGGCCATTTCCACACATCTTACCTGCCTACGGAACATGGCGCGAAAGACCTGGAAGACAGCGTCTTCTCGTGTGAAATCGTGCCAGGAAGACGCTGTTATCCAGGAGTTTTGTGCGAAATCGCGCAAAACTCCTGGATAACAGCATCTTCCTGGAGCGATTTCGTGTGAGAAGATGCTGTCTTCCGGGTCTTTAATGCCATGTTCTGCAGGCAGGTAAGATGTGTGGAAACGGCCACTGTTTGTCACACTGAGCACTTCTGAATGCCCTCAACACGTCAAGCATATTATAGACACTAGGCAGGAGCCTTCTCAGCTTATTGTTGCTTTTGATATTTGTACAGTAACATCATTGAGTCTCTGGAGATTCCAGAGACTAACATCATTTCTAGGCTTTTCCCTTGAAACCTAGACGTGACATCATGTTATCGGGCTGACAACAACAACAGTAGCAACTGCGCTTGTATACCACTCTTCTAGACAGATTAGTGCTCCACTCAGAACGGTAAAAAAGTCAGTGTTATTGGGGACCCCCTCCCCGGGGGGGGGGGGAGCTTGACAGGCTTAGAGGAAGGAGACTGGATTTTTAAAGCAGTCTCGTTCGAGCCACACATCCCCATTTCAATATGGTGTCTCTCTTCTGTTTATTTTCACACCCATTTCTCCTTTCTTAGCACCCAGTTTTTCCCATTAAAAAGAATCCATTTTAGGTCACGTTGCTTCTTTCAACAGACACCCTTCCTATAACGCTCAGTCTGACACCCAGTTTCCTAACTTTTCTTGTTTGCCAAGGTAAGGTTGCCAACTCAGGCTTGAGGAATTCCTGGAGGTTTGAGGGTGGACAGTGGGGAAGGTGAATTTTGGGGAGGGGAGGGAGTTCTGCAAGTATGTGAGGCCATTGAGTCTACCCTCGGAAGCTGTTCTTTCCTTGGAGGGGATCTGATCTCTGTAGTCTAGAGATCAGTCTACCCTTTTCTCTTTCTTCACGTCTGTTTGCAGAAAACATAGGGAATCTCTCCCTAGGCTTCCTTCACAGGGCTTCTGATCTAGGGAGGGCAACCTGCTCTGACATCATTGAGAGGTTTATGATCAGTTGCACAGGGCATTCTTGGTAGTGGCTCCCAGCAGGGCAGAATATCCTCTCCAGACTGACCCATTACTCTCCATTGTTTGAAGTGTTATTGTTCAGAACAGGGTGTGGCAGAGGATGGGAAGGAACACTGATTTCTTTTTTTAAGCTTTGCCGGGTAGATGCAACAGGTCTCTTTTACTCTATTCTGGCTTTTAATAACGCAGCGTTTATTACTCACTTTAGTTTTCATTTCTGATTAGCTTTTATGTGGCTTTCATTTACTCCTATTGGTCACTGGGGGGAAATTTCAGACTCCTTGAGCATTTTACGGAAAGGCCAGAGATAAAGGGAGCAAACTCATAAATAAATGCTACTTCAAGCAGATGTGTGTTGGACCTAACAGAGGGATTGGCCACTGTATCCCCAAGGCCAAATTCGTCCCCCATCACCCCATCAGTGACCAACATAGAGGGGAAAAGGTAAAGGACCAGCTGTGCACAGTGTTGCAGGGAGGGAAATGGTGGAAACAGAAGCCTGCCATGAGCATGTCATTCCCGAAAGGGATCTCATCCAGAGATTGCTGCCCAGTGACAGAACATATAAGGCAGGGGTCTATGGACTGTAGCTCCATATGTGGCTCAGTAAGGAGCCAAATATGGCTCTTTTAAAAAAAGAGCAGGGCTTTTTTTCAGCGGGGACGCGGTGGAATGGAGTTCCGGCACCTCTTGAAAATGGTCACATGGCCGGTGGACCCCCCCCCCCATCTCCAGACAGAGGGGAGCAGCATGGAGGGCAATCTGAACTCCCCTCTGTCTGGAGATCAGGGGGCGGGGCCACCAGTCATGTGACCATTTTCACGGAGGGCGATTTAAACTTTAAAAAACTCCTCCCTTGTTCCAGCTGACTCAAAGTGACATCATTGTGCGGTCCTGAGTTCCACCACTGAGTTCCACTACCTCTTTTCCCAGAAAAAAAGCCCTGAAAAAGAGAATCAAATCTTTACGTTTTGGCATTTGACCTGGCACGGGATGGGGGAGACAAGATTGCATGGTGTCACTGGACTGTAGGTGGTCCCAGTTAGGATCAGTCCCTCATAGCAGTTTCAAAACAGCTAAATTCTGCTCTAAAACAGCATCAGTGGCCACATGTTGGACCCACGGCTGCCGTAATGTCTGGTTTGGCCTTTAAAGATGCTTTGCAGAAAGGGGAATGATAGAGGTGAACAGTTGCCAGGGATCCAAACGCGAACCACGCACAGATGTATGCCAGTGCGGTACAACAAGAGTGCAGGATGATTCTGAGTATATTTATTACTCATGGTGAGGCCTCAGTTGTGCTACTTCCTAATAAAGGCTTGCAACAATCATTGTTTGGGCTGCAGACAGTGGATCGATCATTGTCAGTTATAATGTTCAGCTTCATATTTTCAATTATGCAGCCAGGCTTTCTTGTACTGGCTTTTTAGGTAGCTTAAAGCAATACTCAGAGGTCAAGAAAATTTCCACATTGCTATCTGATACAGATGCAAAAGTGTCTTACCAAGTCTCCCTGTTTGCAGTTGTGGCAAGAAAGATAAGAGCATCTGTGGCAAGTAATGAGGAATCTGGATAGATATTTCTTTATCTTATGCTTCTAGGGTATTATTTGCTGTAGCAGTATTGATATTTTGTAGATCTTGTTTATATATCTCTATATTTTATTTGTTAATTGTAAATTTACTACGGCCAATGGCTAATTGCAATAAACTTACTACCTCCTGGCTTTTTGTTGCTCTCCCGCTCTGCATTTTGATGTCATTTGGCTCTTTAATGACCAAAGGGTAATGGCCCCTGATGTGGAGTCTGACCTCTGTACTCAGGTCTTTCACGTGGAGAACGTAGCAGACCAGCCCGCAACTGCCAGACTCTCATGTGCTTCCCTGCCCCAACCTCATCCCCCCTTCCCACTGCGTCCTCCCATAGCTGGCCCCACAGATGCGGGCAAGCCACTAGCACACCACGAGACAGCAGCCAAGAACACAGAAACACGGACTCACAAACAGTAACTCTGTCCTGAGAATGTGCATATTCCTCAGGATACCTTTATCCCAGCCTGGGCTCTCAGTATGTGGGATGGGACAATATTTATTCCCTATTCAGAAGTCATTCCCTTTTATAACAGAGCAGGAAGGGAGGAGCACTCCATGCATGTACAGAGGTACTATCTTCTTTCCCAGTAGCCAAAAAGAAAAGCCCCCCACCAGTTTTAAGGAATAGAAAGTTGCGTACCAGACCACATCAAACATTTTCAAGAAATGCACAACTACTCTGCTTTTGTAACTTTCTTGGGCTGGAAAAATAGCTTATGGGACAGAAGTTCAGCTCTACACCTCTCCCACCTCGTCTACTCAAGCATCAGAATGCTACGGTAGAGCCCTGAGCAGGTTGTGGGGACTGCACCACTTCAGATTTCATGTTGTGGATAGCCTTTCTGGATGCCTATTCCACAATAAAGCAAACCACACCCTGCAAGTAGAAAGCTAGCATTTCAGGGGAAAAGAGCCTAACTCAGCCCTCTCCTTGCTGTACTTTCCCCTCAGCCTGCAGGGAAGTCTTTTCTAACTAGGGAACATGCAAAAATGTGATCCTCCATGGCTGTTGTTTGAAATGGCACAGTCCGTTCAACTCTCTGCCCTATTACGTGGCATGTAAAATAGCTTCTCAAACATTTCTTCCAAACCTCTTCAGCTCAATACAGTTATTTTTTTTCTGAAGTTTTCTATTCCACTTTGGGAGGGTGGGGAGGTGATTTCTTGCTACCCTTGGGTAGCCCAAATTCTTATACCAAGGGGCAAACAGATTACAGAAGGAGAGGGAACAGAGGACCTGGACACAGAAAGGAACTGAAGGGCTGTCGCGGCGGGGGGAGAACTCAGTTCCAAGAGATTCACTACAGCAGATTCACCAGACGGTCTCTGAGCAATTGCAGAAGGCTACGGGAAGCACATGCAGACATGATACGGGACACTCCTGGGTTAGACCGAAACCACGCCTCCAGCACTGGCAATTGGGGGATGGGCCCTCACAGGGGAGACCATCAGTTCAGCCTCAAGCTTAGAAATAGAGGAGGGGAACCCTGAGGAATGATCTACCTGCTTGGAGCTTCTGAAGGCCAAGCTAGAAGCGACGAGCTACACTTGAATGGCAAGTGAACAGACTCATGTGTATTCCTCCCTCTTCACTTGCACTCCACTTGCACTCCACCCGATCACGTAGTGGAGCGCGGGTGGAGCGCAAGTGAACAGGGAGCGCAAGTGAACAGGGAGGAATACACGTGAGTCTGTTCACTTGCCATTCAAGTGTAACTCGTCACTTCTAGCTTGGCCCTCAGTTCAGTCCCCTTGGTATCCTGTAGGCAAATGGGCATTGAGCTACACCCGCAAACACATTAATATGGGGGAGAACTTTTGGAGGGGGGAACCAAGTAGTTTTCTCAAGGCCACAGAATCGATAGTTGGTTTGGTAAAAGAGGTGGACGCAGTTCTTTTGCTACTGCTAAGTGGATCTTGCTCCATCGGGTGCCTGGAGAATAGAGCATCCTGAGGGTCATATGGAAGATCTTTGGAGGACAGGAAGAGGCAAAGCAATGTAAAGACTGATGTCAAAGGACAGCATGGGTGGTGACAGCCACCAGTGGCCACAGCCACCTGGATCATTGCCTCTAACTCTTAAATAGGAGATACCCTTATAGTGCTAGCAAGGTCATTGGAAGGAGGGAGGCGAGTAGAGCTCACTGGTATTAGGGAGGCTAAAATGATTGGGAAAGTATCACGCTCTTTCTAGGAAATAAGAGGCTGCCCTGTGATATTACCAGAACCTCAACAGGGGTGTCTGTGAATGCACATAGCACTTAAATTCTTCATTCTTTGAACCTTTGCACAGACTCACAGGAGCATGAAAAGGCTTGGCTCAGCCCCCTCCTCCTGGACCTTGTGTGTGTGCAAACGGGCACCAAGGGGTGGTGTGCACGGGGGGGGGGGGTGGGCACTGATGGGAACCTGGCCTGGAACCCCTCAAAACCTAGTGAAGCCTGAAATGCAGCTGGAGAAAGACACTGGGAAAGAAGGGCTGTACTGATACCAGGTCTGAGCAACCCAAAGTCTTCCTGTTGCCTGTTAGTCACAGGGGACTGGTGCCGGAAAAAAATGCTACTACTCCCTTCTACACCCAAAGAAGTCACTGAAATCTGAGAGCCAAGCTACAAGTGATGCCTGACACAAGTTGGACACTTGTCAGCTTCCCTCAAGTTTTGGTGGGCAATGTAGGCATCCTGCTCTTACAGTCTGGCTTTCCATTTAATTGAAGTTTACAGAACCCCCCCCCCCCCACACACACACAGCGGAAGGGAAGGGGGGCACCTGGCAAGAGTCCGACACCTGCACTCCCCTCTAGACCGCATGTTCTCCCTCCCATAGACTGCCGCTCTGTAAACTTCAATTAAATGGAGAGCCAAGCTGCAAGACCAGGACACCTACATTTCCCATCAATACTTGAGGGAGGGAAGCTGACAAGTGTCCAACCTGTGTCAGGCATCACTTGTAGCTTGGCTCTGAGCTGTCCTGGCCTTCCAAGTCCAAGCCCTTGGCAAGGGAGGGAGAACTGAAATCTAGTACCAACTAAAAAGGCAGCAGTAATGTCAGAATTCAGTTTCTCCAGTTAGGATGGCACTGATCCCATTTCCTAAAAATGACTTCTTTTTTAAAAAGCTGACTTCCATCATTGCATTGGGAAAACAATCATTACGGGCTTGCCTGAGCCCCTAATAGTTTTTTGCTAAAATAACTTAAATTCAACAAGAGGAATACAAATTAAAACAAAAGCAAATTCAAGCAATAAGAATTTGTTTGAGAGTTTCCCCTATTCCCAGTCTCTGCTAAATTGCTTTCTAGCTCCATTCTGAGAGCCTATTCACTGCTGATGGGGAAAGCAACAGCTACGGAAGGTGGCGGAACAGCCCAGATTAGGGGTGGGAATTAGAAACTTTGCCCCTCATCCAGATTGGTCTCATAACCACGTGCCGTTTCCAGGAAAGGAGGGCAGGTACAATAAGGCTAGTTGGACAATTTACAAAATAGGTTTCACCTAATTTGGGGATCTTGTTTCAAAATATGAAACAATTGCAGTCCACTGTGAGTGCATGTTTTCCTTTAATTAAGCATTTGAGTGTGACTCATTTGTAGGATTTATTTCTGTCCAAGAACAGTGCTTAATTAGCAGTTAAAAAGATGAGGACCAAAGGACTTAGAAATGACACCTGGTTCTCCAGAAATTCTTCAACTAGGGGCTGGTCACCCAGGCTAGCCCGATGTCATCAGGTGTCATGAGGCAAGCAGGGTTGGCCTTGGTTAGTAATTGGGAGACTTCCAAAGAAGACCAAGGTTGCTATGCAGAGGCAGGCAATGGCAAACCATCTCTCTACCTGAGATGCCTTGACATGTGTTCATTAAGTGTAGGGAGACACAATGTTAGTTGGGAACCATAGTTTTAAAAAGACAGAGCCGGTGGAGATCGCTCCTCAGAAGGTTTGTTAATTTCATCTTTGCCTCCTAGAAAGCTCTGTCAATTTCACCTCCCCAGTCTAAACCTGTGTGAAATTGCAACCAGAGGGCAATGAGGAATGGAAATGGGTTGGAGCTGCCTTCCAGAGCTGGGCTTAGACTTGGAGAGGTTATAATGGGCTGAAGTTTCCCTTCTGGCATTTCACAGCCCCTTCACACAGCTCCAGTGTCTAGCAAAGCCTTTGCCCTGCTGCCAGCTCTTTTTAAACTATCCTTCCTGGCTAACATTGAGTCTCTCGACACGTGTTTTTCACAAGTCAGATGTCTCATATAGAGAGAGACTCTTATTCTCTTGCCTTGAAAACCCCAGCAGGGGTCACCATAAGTCAGCTCAGACTTGACAGCACTTTCCACCACTATCAGTGAACAAAAAGCCCTCGGAAACATGTTTTAAAAAACACAAATTTGGCACTGAGGAGGAGATTGAAGTCCTGGTAAAATCTAGATTCGAATTCAGCCTTGTTTGAGAGTAAAAATGCTTTTGTGGGGGAAGGGGGGGAAGATGGCTGCCCCAGCTGGATGGGTGACAACGGCCTAACCCAGTTTGCAAACCAGAAACCACCACAGTACTCTGCAAAGAAGAGGCACACGGAGAAAGAGAAGATAAAGACCCACCTATCAGATAGGTCTAGGGAATGCCGGCTCTCGAGGGAGGGCTGGCGGCTTGTATGCCTGCTCGACTCAGAAGCGGACTCAGCATCACTGCGCCCGTTTGCGGCAGAATCTACGCTACCGTAGCGTCTGCCGGAGGGGGGAAGAGGAAGAGGGTCAGCATACAACAGGCATACTCAAGCCAAACAGACAAAACAGGCCCTGTGACATCCAGAGATTGCTCCGGATGGCTGCTAGGGTGTGAAGGGGGACCGCTTGCCCCTCAAGGGCACAGGATGGGATGCACGGCTTAGACCTGAGTGATATGTTCAGAAAAGTCACGTGATGGAGTCACTCCCCTTCCCCTGAGCCATATGTTCAGAAAAGTCACGTGATAGTTCAGACTGCGGGTGGGGCCAAGTGTTTGAACATATGGGGCAATCTCCCTCTACAGTGGCCATTGTCCTGCGCTGTATTTGGGAGGGCACTCTGTGTTTGTGTGTGTGTAAAATACAAAGAGAGACAGAGATTTTTACCCCATTTTTCTACAAAGTAAAAAATATCTCTCAAGTCTTCCACTAATCAGTTAAACAAAACAATCAGTTATGCGTAGTTTTTTTACGAATGGAATTTCCCTGTTTAGAGGCTGTATATCTTCAGCTACTGGGGTGGAAGACAATAATGGAAAACTCGACATGTGACCTTCTGATGGTCATTTGGTGAACAGATGTTAGAGACAGACCTGTGGTCTCCGAAGCCCCACAGCATACCCACATGTACCCACCCCACCCAGCCTCTTGCTGCTAAGATAAGAGACACCTTACTAAGCACAATTTTCTTGGGCCCTTTCTGTGACAGTTTCAGGATCTTCCCACTTTACCTGATCGGCCGATGATCCGAATAGTCCAAATCATAGTTCTCCGGGTAGGAGTCGTGGGATGCTCGCTGCTGGTGGCGCATGGGGTACTGGTGGACTGACGCATTGGGCTGGGAGGTTGTGTAGTATGGGGGTGGAATGCTGTTGCTGGTCTCACTGCGGTAGTCACTGTCCCGGTCGTCCACCGTGCTGTCGGGGTCGTCGTCTGAAAAAAGGGGTCCGGTGTCACGCTTAAAGCTAAAGAAACCCTTTCTATCAGGGCTTTTTTTCTGGGAAAAGAGGTGGTGGAACTCAGTGGGTTGCCCTCGGAGAAAATGGCCTCATGGCTGGTGGCCCCGCCCCCTGATCTCCAGACAGAGGGGAGTTTAGATCGCCCTCCGCACTGCATGGCGCAGAGGGCAATCTAAACTCCCCTCTGTCTGGAGATCAGGGGGCGGGGCCACCAGCCATGTGACCATTTTCAAGAGGTTCCACTGCGTTCCTGCTGAAAAAAAGCCCTGCTTTCTATTAATAACAAACTGCTTGAGGAGGCAGAAGGAAAGCTTGAAGAATGCAAGGATCCCTCAAGAGTAGAGATGAGCTGATACGGCCATTTTCATTCCCTTTTTATCTCCTTACGTTGTCATTTGAGGTCACCTGATCTTTGTAAGTGATGCAAAATAATGCTGGAAAACACATGGATTGTAATGGGGAAGTGAGAATCGGTGTAAGGAAAAAGAAACAGGCGAGAAAATAAAAATTTACTGTCTTGGGCTTTTGAGATTCCTCCTTATCTTTCCTTGCCTCTCTCTGCACACCAGGATCTCCTCTCAAGAAGAGCCAAGCTGCTTCATTTGTCCGGTAAAAGGACATGTTTGCTCTCATTGCAATGTTGTTCCAAATGATGAGCTTTACGAGGCTCTGTAAGAATAGCAGCATTTTACTTAGATTCATGGTCTTCAGACCAAGAGCCTCTTAGGTGGCTCGTGGAAGCCACCTGCTATATCGTGACTTCTGAGCCCCCCACAGAGCTGCCATTTTTGGCTGGGGGTTTTTTTTGTGGAAGAACCTGCTGGTAACACCTCTGCACAGAGAGCAAGGGCACAGTACAACTCGGAAAAACTAGCATTGCGTGACACCATGACGTTGTTTCTGGTTGCATACCCAAAAGCAACTTTACCACTTTGTTAGCAACACTCTATGATTTCCCCACATTTCTATGGCTTTTACCACAGAGATTGGGGGAATTCCTAGCATGTCACAAGACATGACTTCAGTGTACACAACCAGAAATGATGTCACAGCATTGCTGGTTCCCCCATATTTTTGCTCCTGCTGCTCTATAGAGTGGTAGCAGGAGCCCAGAGGCAGGAGATTGCCTGCCCTGCACCCTTACTCCTGAGGGGAGCAGCAGGGTGGCAAACTGAGTTCACCCAAGTCCTTTTCACCGAGGATGGTACAGAGAATCTTCTCCTTAATTACTGTTTTCATGACCCAAGTGTTGGGAAATTGTTAGCGGAGAAAATAAAAACACAGCAGAATAAAGCAGCCACAGATATGTGTGTGTTTAGCTTCTCAGAGCCAAGCTACAAGTGATGCCTTACACAGGTTGGACACTTGTCAGCTTCCCTCAAGTTTTGATGTGAAATGTAGGCGTCCTGGTTTTACAGCTTGGCTCTCCATTACAGCTGCATGACCAGGATGCCTACATTTCCCATCAAAACTTGAGGGAAGCTGACAAGTGTCCAACCTGTGTCAGGCGTCACTTGTAGCTTGGCTCTCAGAAAAATAGTTGACTTCTACAATAAAAGGAAAGGGTATATGGAAAGAAAATAATAACAGCCTATCTAAACTCCATCTTGTTTCTTTCTACTCTTTCATCTCTGTAGCTGAAACAGAACCCTTGCCTACGTGCAGGATAACTTAATTGCCCCCCAATCTATTGATCAGCCAATAGCCAATCCTAGGTTCCCTTCACTGAGAATAAAAGCTCCCCTTCTCTGGTGGGAAGAGTCTCCTCTGCTCCTAATTGGCCCTGTGCTAAACTTGCTACCATTAGCTAACATAAACATCAGCTTGACTCTTTCATGACGCCTGAAAAAACCCAACACAGCGAGTGGTCACCTACTCAAAGGGAAACCGAGAGCTTCCTGCCAAAGAATCCTGCTGACATCTGATTGCGATGTCATGCTACTTTCTGTTACGTGCTCAGTGGATCTCATACTGTGTCACTTAGGGATAAAAGTTGGGTCCGGAGTCTGGAAAGGGTGAAGACCACAGACTAAGGGCCACACGAGAGAGCCAAGCTACAAGTGACACCTGACACAGGTTGGGCACTTGTCAGCTTCCCTCAAGTTTTGATGGGAAATGTAGGCGTCCTGGTCTTGCTGCTTGGCTCTCCGACTGCTGTCCAATGGACTTTTCAACTGTCACTTGTTCAATATTCCGCCAAGCTGCCTACATTTCCCATCAAAACTTGAGGGGAGCTGACAAGTGTCCAACCTGTGTCAGGCATCACTTGTAGCTTGGCTCTCGATGTGGCAGAGTCCTCATGGCCACCACAAGCACGCCACCGCCATTTTAATGTCATTTAAAAATGTCATGAGGGGGCCAACCCTGACCAGCCCCACAGTGTGGTGGGCTGAGGCGCTCTTGTATCCCCTTGCCCCTTATCAAGCACTGAAATGGCTACACTCCCCTCCATGGCTATTCTGGCCCTTGGTGAGGTGTGCAGGGGAGGAAACAAGAGCACTGTGCTGCAGTTTCGATGACTTTCAAAGAGAAGCAACGTCCTAGTGGCTACCACAAGGATGCCGTCATATCTAGTTTGGCCCTTAGACAACAAAAAGGGATACTATCAGGTGGACGGTTAAATTTGCTAGCTGTACGTGTGGCACCCAGCCACTGAGAATCAGGCCCTGATTCATTCTACCTCTCCACTGACATACTTCTAGCCTAATATATGCTTCTAGGACCCCCAACAGTGACAGAACATGGTGAACTGGATTTTGCACATGTCCATTTCTGGCATGCTCTATAGGAACTAAGTACAGTAAAAGCGGTAAAGAGTTCTGATGGTTTCAAGCGAAAAAAGGCCCAGCTGGGGAACAGAAGAGTGCAAGGGTACCAGACAGAGAACGAAAAGAGACATGGGAAAAAAGAGAAAGGAAGTGAGAAAAGCAAGGAGATTAAAGAATTTCCGAGAGAGAATAAAAATGCAGTCGAATCCAAAGTGAAAGAGGGAGCCAACCCTGAGATAGAAAAGAGGGGCAATGTCATAAGAACAAATGCAGCACAGATAGGCAGAAAACGATTTCCTTATGCCAGGCTTGGGGAGGGGGCAACGCTCACTTCTTTTGTAGCTATAGGTGGAATGGAGTGAGGAGAGAAAGGAAGGGCAAGGGGTGCACATGAGGGAATACAGGTTGGACACTGGAAAAGCCCCTCAGCAAGCAAACCTATCCCCCGCTTGAGTCTCAGGCCTGAAGCCGAGTATACTATGCAGAAGAATGAGGTGGCAGAGGACGGGACCATTACAGAGGGTTTACATTTTCCAAGTTCCTCCAAGTTAATAATTCCTTGGAAGCGGAACACCAGCGCAGCATGCAAAGGCCAATCTAGGACCTTTCTCCCTGGTGCAGCATGAAGAATATGACCCCCACCGCCTAGAATCGGAAGTGATGTCACCCATTCTGCCTCAGAATGTTGCAGCCTTTTTTTGCTGCCTGTGTAGGTTAGGCCTACCAGCTCTGAGTCTAGGGTTGCCAGCTCTAGGCTGGGAAATTCCTGGAGATCTTGAGGGTGGAGTCTGTGCAGGGCGGGATTTGGGGAAGCGAGGCACCTCGGCAGGGTATAATGCCATACAATCCACTGTTCAAAGCTGCTATTTTCTACAGGGGAACTGTTAGAATCATAGAATCATAGATTTGGAAGGGACCTCTAGGGTCATCTAGACCAACCCCCTGAACAATGCATGAAATTCACAAATACCTCTCCCCCCCCCCCATACTCCCAGTGACGCCTGCTCCATGCCCAGACAATTGCAAAACTGGCCCGGGGAAAATTTCTACCCAACCCCCCAAGGTGGCAATCGGCCTTACCCTGGGCAAGTAAGAAGGGCCACGAGAACGAAGCACTGATGTAACCCTTCCTGCCCTCCCTCTCATGATCTGCCCAGATTCACAGAATCAGCATTGCTGTCAGATGGCCATCTATGTTCTCTGTGGCTTGGAGATCAGTTGTAATACCAGACCTCTAGCCACCACCAGGAGGTTGACAACTCTATCTGAGTCCAAGGCAGAACCTGAAACTCACATATGACTGTAATTCCCCCCCTTCTACCCCTGTCCCCAACTTTATTTTTTATTAAAAGTTGAATGAATCCTATGCATGTGTACTGAGTCAGCCCCTTTGAGATCAATGGAAACTATTTTGACATAGGCATGCATTGGATGGTAGCTTAAAGATTTTTCAGCCCATCCATGCTTGCACAAATTACGGTGGAGTCAGATCAATTTTTTTAATTGAACATTGTTGGCAGTTCCCTTCCTTTGCACTCCTTGAACACGCTTCGTTTGATTACTCAAAACGTGAGGACTTGCAGCTGAATACCTGACCTGATCCATTGGGAAAACACTGCATTTAGGAATTATATGAAACTTCTACCTGTAGCATTATCAGGGCTTTTTTTCTGGGAAAAGAGGTGGTGGAACTCAGTGGGCTGCCCTTGGAGAAAATGGTCACATGTCTGGTGGCCCTGCCCCCTGATCTCCAGACAGAGGGGAGTTGAGATTGCCGTCAATCTCAACTCCCCTCTGTCTGGAGATCAGGGGGCGGGGCCACCGGACATATGACCATTTTCAAGAGGTTCTGGAACTCCGTTCCACCACGTTCCTGTTGAAAAAAAGCCCTGAGCATTATACTTATGACACCCAGGAGCACATTGCAGAGGCCCTTTGAAAGGGAACAAGTGAAATGCAAGTTTGAATGAAAGTTCCACGTTTAGTTTCTTCTTATTTCTTTATTTTAGCTCTCTGTTTTCCGCTGTCAGTTGTGAGTGTGTCCATATCACATATGCACGTCGTACAGTTTTGGTCTGCAATTTATAGGGCATTTCTGTGTCATTGATAATATTGTGTTTGGGCTCATTTATTGACACAAATAACATAGAAATGGGCATTTATTTTAGCAGGAAGCTTTAGGAGCAAGAAAGCAGAATGGCATGAAAATAAAGAACCAGGAGCTCGACTGGCACACGGGAGAAGCAACAGTGCAGTGGTTTGAAACAGCAAGAATGGGAAATCTGAAACCATCCCTATTGAAAGAGTTCTGAGAAGCTCCCATGTTGACAAGATTCCATCCCTGGGCATCAACAACACGCAAGTATACTGTGGGTATTCACCAAGAGGGGGCACCACTAGGACAAGCCAAGGAAGGAGAAAGCCCCCTTCTGGGTCCTCCTGACCTGACATTTCCTAACTATCCTGAGCCACCAGTGCTTTTACTGTGCCTTCTAAAAAAAGGTGGGCCTGCTAGAATCAGATCTGTCCTCAAGAGGATAAGGAACAGTTTCTGGGGAGGAGGGGGAGGTTTTGCATACTTACTTTGTTGATCTCCCCAGCCAAAATAATTCCAGTTGCCTATAAAGAAAGCCAAAAGACATGTCCCTTTAAGAGACAAGCCAACTCTAAACATAGCCAATACTTATAGTCTTGAAAGGGAAGAGGAGATGGGTGGGGGGAGAACTCTGCAGCCAGATGCACCCCAGGCATTCAAGTTCCCTCGAATGTTTGTCCTCAAGTAGCTGATCAGCAGAGGTAGACTGTCTCTGAACATGGAGGTTCCTTTATCTATCAAAGTTAATAGCTTTCAATAAACCTATCCTCTATGAACTTGTCTAATTCTTTTTTTCTTGACTTGTCTTTTTCAGCCATCTCTGCTCTATAAAGTGATTTCAACTTTCTAAAGAACTATATTTAATGTTATTAATAATTATGGGTAACTAGCTTTCGATTAATTTAAAAGGAAATTAGGCAAGTTCCTGGAAGAGGAGAGGTATACCAAGGGCTTTGAACCAAGACAAGTGAATGAAACCTCCCTGTTGAGGAGCAGTCTACCGCTGAGTACAAGAAGTTGCTTTGAAGAAGTACAAGAAGTTGGATCGATGATCAGGGTGGCCTGGACCGTCACACTTTGATCAGGGGCTGGTTGAAAACCGGACGCCTGACTAGAGAATGTTTGGTTTGGCCCAATAAGGCCCTTTTTATTAAAAATTAGATTGCTGAGGGTGGTCAGGTTACCCTGTGGTATAGCTGTGGGTTGGGTCACTCTACCAGCTACTCTTCCCTTAACACCCTCTGGTATTCCTGTGTCTAGTATGTGAAGATGCTTCTCAGCCAAACGGGTCTGTGTCTCCCACCTATTACCGTTCAAAAGCTCAATAGAAGGTGGGGAAACATGGGGAGGGGGACAAAGGGAGGGCAGGAAGACACAGAGGGAAAGGTTGAGAAGAAACGGTGGAAGTAATGACTCCTCTGGCCACCCGCTGTCACCATTCTCCTAAAGAGCTGCATGAGACTCCAGCACCCAAGTACAGTGGCAATGGTGGGGTATTTAAAAATAAGTTGTTTTGGGGGGCAGGGGGCACTCCACGGGCATAAGATTCACTTACAGCACTGCGAGCCGGGCACTGGAAGGGGTTTCTCTTGCTCTTCCCGGAACGAATACTGTTGGGGGGTGGGGAAGCAGGAGAGGAAATGAAAAGCAAAACGGTCAACTATATTTGAAAATAGCACAACACCAGGGCTTTTTTTCTGGGAAAAGAGGTGGTGGAACTCAGTGGGTTGCCCTCGGAGAAAATGGTCACATGGCTGGTGGGCCCGCCCCCTGATCTCCAGACAGAGGGGAGTTTAGATTGCTTTCCACGCCACCGAGCAGTGTGGAGGGCAATCTAAACTCCCCTGTCTGGAGATCAGGGGGCGGGGCCACCAGCCATGTGACCATTTTCAAGAGGTTCCGGAACTCCGTTCCACCGCGTTCCAGCTGAAAAAAAGTCCTGGCACAACACATATCCCCCCCTACTGTGAGGATCAAAGGCTTAAGCTGTCATTTCTTTCCCACAAAGGCTAATCAAAGATGATGTGAATGGTTCTTCAAATACCTGAAGGGCTGTCACGACTGGCTCTCTTTTGCTTCACCCACCCAAGTGGCTATTAGCATGTTGAAAGGGGGAAAATACCTCTCCACTCCCATTAAGTGCTATTAACTGCACAGGAAAATTTCAGATGGGTAGCCCTGCTGGTCTGTAGTAGAAGAGCAAGATTCAGGTGCAGTAGCACCGTAAAGAACAACTAGATTTACAAGTATGAAGTTTTGAGAGTCAAGACTTTCTTCGTCAGATACATGGAGTGGAAAAAGGTGGGAGTCCTTGTAATCCAAGCAGAAACTGGGAGGGGTATTGAAAATTAGAGCATCAGGAAGCTAGCTTATAATACATGTTGTAATTAGCTTAATACAACATGGGTGCAGTGCAGAAAATTAGCATCTGAAATGCGAGAAAAATCCCATCTCCCAATTCATCCCTGGAGGATCCATTGTTCTAAATTTGCAAATAAACTTAATTTCAACAATCTCACATTGCAATTTTCCTTTGAAGTTTCTCTGCTTGAGAACTGCTACTCTTAAATCAGCCATGAAATGTCCTGGCAGACGAAAATGTTCTCCCACTGGTTTTTGAATGTTGCGATTTTTGATATCAGATTTATGTTCATTTACTCTTTTGTAAAGGGAGTGACTTGTTTGTCCAATTTAGAAAGCTGAAGGGCATTTCTGACACTTGATGGCACATTAGAAGCTAAATGTGAATGAGCCTGAGATGGTGTTGAAATCTTTTTAGGATATGTTGTGTTATAACTTGAATGTGATGTATAAAAGCTATAAAGTTATTGTATTTCAGATAGGAGGGCTGTATTGTAGGGAGGGGATCTCGGATAATCTGCTAATGACTTAGGAACCATAGACCTCACCACTATGTTGTATTGGATTCCTGCTAATGTCTTTGTGAACTTGTATCTATTTACCCTATGGCATTGTTTGTGGAAATGTTCCTGATATTGATTTTACTAATCTCACACTGTGTAATCCACCTTGAGTCTCAGTGAGACATGGTGGACTATAAATGATAAAAATAAACTTTTAAAAATTGTAGTGTATTTTTAACAGTCCTTGTAAGAGGGATCTTAACTTTCTTACATTATAACAATCTTAACTTTTTAAAAATTATGATAATTATAAAATGCATACATATATATATATGCATACATGCATACATACATATATATGTATGTACACATACATACACACGCACACACACACACGCGTGCTTGATACTTTGCTATGGTATTTAACTACTTTAAATCCATACTTAGCAGAATGTAACATTTTGTCGTTTGTGTCCCCCCGCCCCCAATGAACATTTAAAAAAACAGTTGCCATAATGACTTTTATATAAAATCCCTATTCAGGAGTCTTGTACCATCTTTCTTCAACTGTCTGCAGTTTCCTTGACCTGATTTTTACCTCAGAACACAAAGTTCCACAGCTGACCAATCAGAGAGAGGGAGTGCAAGCAAGCAGGAGCCTGCCAGGCCCCACAGGGAGATTGGCAACCGTAGTGAACCTTTAGGGGAAGACTGGGAGGTGCATTTGACCTCAGAGTCAGGACACATTCAATGACTCCCAATAGCAACTACAGACTGTTTAGAATGTGGGGGCGGGGATGAGGACCAATCAGGCCACATATGCAAATGACCTTGAAAGGCTGGCCCAATCAGGGAAGAGTGGCCAAGCTAGCAGTGGGCAGGGGTGCAATCAATCAGGCAGCAGCCTGCCAGCCACACAGGGAAAACACATTTTATCCCTTTTTACCCCCTTAGGGGGTGAATTTCTTAAAATCCCTTCTTAGTGGGTGTTTACATCACGAAAGGAACGGTCTCCCCAAATTTCACGTTTATAGGTCCAGGGGTTTGGGCTGGGCATTGATAAGACACTTGTCTTTATATATATAGATGTTATATGTGTCCGGGGTTGAGCACTCCTGACACCCCGGACTTGCCACAGCCCCCTTGCTTGAGGGGCGATGGCACCCCAATGGCAGACTCAGGGCACCCTGAAGACGCTGGGAAGGCAACACAGCTCCAGCCAGCAAAGTGCGGGAGGGAAAGAGCCAGTAGGGGAGGCAAGCCAGGGAAGTGCAGCCATGCCCAGTCCCAGTGGTCAAGCAGCACAGGCACCTACCAGGGCGGCTACCTTGTGAGCAGAGGCAGAGATGGCCAAGATGCATCACCTGGAAAGGCCCGGCCAGCTCCACCCTGTGGGAGAAGATGGATGGGCAGGGAGAACTGGGAATGAGGGGAGGAACACCTGGGAGCCTCCCCAGCCGGGCGACTCCCAGCCCTGCCCTGCAGGGAAAGGCAGAAGGGCCAGGGGAGGCCAGAGTGGGAACACCTGAGGGTATACCCAGCTGGCGTACGTCAGGCAATGAGGATAAGGAAAACTCTATAAAAGCAGGCTCAGTTGAGGGCTTGTGGTGGGTTGTGTAGGAGGGATGGAGTGGAGTAGGAGTGTTGAGAAGCAAGAGAATGTGAGGATGCGAGGAGGAGGGTTGATGGAGGAGGCGAAGGAGGGAAGTGAGAGCGATGGCTGGTTCAGGTTGAGCAGGCCGGCAAGTGGACTGAGAAGGAGTCTGGGTGATGTGTACCGCCCCTCCTTCCACAGAACAGGGTCCTGCGGTACTCCTGATACCCCCCGGGAGTCAGAGCCGGGCACGCTGGTGCCCAGCACAGCAGCACCCGCGGCAAGCCCTGACAATATGATCATTGTATTTTGACAGTCCTTGTGACACATAATCTTCCATTTTCTCTTTTTAATTTTTGTTCCCCTTTCCCCTTTTTCTGTACCGCTTTATGTGTTTTAAAAATAAAAAAGGAAAAGGAGAGTCCAGTCTATTTGATTTTCAAACCCTTCCTGACCTGCTCAGTTTACTTAAAGGCTCTCTCTTCCTTTTGCTTCTCCGCATCCATCTTTCTCTCTCTCTCTCCGTCCCCCATCCTTCCCTGGTCTCCTTCTACATAGAAATGTATTCTGCCTCCCATCCTAAACCCAAGAGAGATGCTGAATTAAGGAGTTTCAGCTGTGTTGGACTGTCTGACGAAGAAAGCTTTGACTCTTGAAAGCCTATGCCCTGAAAATCTAGTTGGTTTTTAAGGTGTGACTGGACCCGGATGTGGTGCCACTCTAGAATAAGAGAGTCCCACCCCTTTACTCACATCATCTTGGTCTCGCATGGCATTGAGTTGTTCCAGCTTTTTGGCCCAATAGCGGGCTTCCTCCTCAGGAATATCTGCAGGGAAAGAGAGAGAGAGAGAGATTGAACTATGGCAAACAAACAGTAGCATCAAAAGGCAATCAGATCTTTTTCTGCAGCATTTCAGGAGGTGGGGGGAGGGCTTATATATTTGAATAGTCTACTATATGTATTTTTTTAAAAATAGAGATGAACTGATATAGATGTTTGGTTATTGTGGGTTTCAGTCTGCTGAAAGCTTCTGCCCCAATAAATCTGGTTGTTCATGAGACTCTGGCCCTTTTCATGTGTCTTTAAAGGGACAGCCCACTCACTGAATGCTGGTGGCTTTTTACCTTCCCTCCAGATGTCTCCGCTTTCAAAACGGTTGCAGGCTGTTTGGCTTCCATTTTTTTGGCATCTTTTCATGGAGTGCACTTTCCCCGTGGTCCCAGAAAAGTGCCGAAGAAACAGCAGCCAAACAGCCTGCAACCATTTTGAAAGCGGAGACGTCTGGAGTGAAGGAGATAAGCTGCGAGCATTCGGCGAGTGGGCTGTCTCTGTAAGGACATGTGAAAAGGGCCTCTTTGTGGGCTATTTTAGCATTGAATGTGGATGAAGGATCCAATTACACTCAATGTAGAGACATGACAGGAGTCCCCATTCCTCCTAAATGGAAGCATAGCCAGAACAGGGACTCATGCAGAGATGTGACGGGCAGGCTTCTCTGCATTTTAGGCTCACAGGAACTGTTTGAGATTTCTTTATCTACTAAATGTAAAGGGAAGGTTACAGGCACAGATTAAAAACAGGTGTTTCTTAATCTTACAAAAGATCCTCCACCACAGCTCTATTTTTACACAATTGGCAGAAAAATATTGTTGAGAAAACTGGTTCATAGATTGGTAAAGGGAAAAATTTGGTATGAAGACACACGGGGGTGAAAATAAAGGCTTGTGGGTTTGTTTCTTGAAAGGGAGAAACAAAGAATGCAGATTCTTGGATTAAATGGCTTTTGAACCCCCTATTAAAAAGGGCTCCTTGCCTACAGAAGTATAGCTTAATAGGGCAAAGGCAGGTATTAGATGAGGTCTGCATGGGCAACAGTAGCGCAGCGGCAGTTACTAGGGACAGATGGCTGGAAGAGAGAGTGCTTAAAGTCTCCTCCTTGCAATGCTGTCTTGGACTGTTGTCATCTGTCCCCACATACTGGACCTTCTCCCAATTTTGTAAACTACCCGGAGGACTTAAAAGGGTCGGGGGGGGGGTACTCCTTTCCTGTTCGCCAGTTTTCCCCTGCAAATGCCCCCCCTCCCCTCATAAAGTTCACTTAGGTTTCAGCCGTGCTGTAGGAATGCTTTCTCTGTGCCATGAGTCCTACAGACCCACAGAGTTGCGACTGAATGAATAAATCAAAAGCCTGTGCCAAATTCTACACCAGGCAAAGCACAATCTTGTGTGATAGTATTTCCATGTGTGTATTTCTTCCCCATTCTTCTTAGAATGGCAGAAGCCCGCACTGCACAGTGGCAAAGTCGGGAGGGGGGTGATGCGAGAGGTCCCTGATTCAAATCTCTTCTCTGACACAGACTTGCTAGGCAGGCCTCGGCAAGTCATCCGCTCCCAGATCCAGCCCTAATAACCCTGGCCTACCATAGTGGGCTGTTGTCAGGATTACAAGTGGAGAACATTTGTGAAAAGTTGTGACAACACCACTCTGTGCAAGTTAAATGTTAGTGTGACTGTACCGAGTGGCAGTTCAAAGCGGGTATCCAAGAGGATGCGATGGAAGGTGGGGTCCTTGGTCCCAGAGATCTCATTGTCGGTCATGATGACGTGAGAGTCAAGGGTCAGCCACTCCCCAGGGCCCTCCTGCAAAGGAGGAGGGGAGAGGTAGGAAAAGACAGAAGGTTGGCATCAGCTCATTGACTGTGAAGTTAGGTGTTCTCCTTCAACAGAAAAGCCTAGTTGGCTCAGACCAATGGTCCATCTGGACCAGTATCTTATCTCCAGCAGTGGCCAACATGATGTCCCTAGAAAGCCTACAAGCACAGAAGCCAAAGTTTCCCCCAGTTGTCCTCCCCCCCACCCCCGGCAACAAAGGTGCAATGGAACATGGAGGTTCCATTTTAGCCTTCACAGCTAATCACCACTAAGAGTCTCTCTACACATTACGAAGTATCTAGGGAGGCTCAAGTGAATCTCATTTCACGTGTCCCCCTCCAACTTTCAATGTACTCAGTAGCACAGTCACACTTCAATTTGCTCCACATGAATTCATTCACACGTTTGATATCAACTGCTAAAGGTATCCTAGTTTCCTCCACATCCATTCATTGAAATGCAGATCTTGACACTTTCTCACACCTTAAAGAAATGTAAATTGCCAATTCAAAGGAGCCTACAGTACTTGTTCTTGCAGTGAAAACAGAGAATTGGTGCTTTGCCCTCCAGAATCATTTGCAGATACAGTCAGAGAAAGGGAGCTCCTGTGAAATCGGCATTCAGGTGCACAAAGCAAGAATAGTCCGCACGTGAATTGAGGACTACACATACAATCCTGCACTTGAACATTCACAGGTACTTAGTAACATGTAGAGAGATTCTGTGTTTGCATCTGCTTTCCATGAATTTGGCTGTTTCCACATGTCCCACTCACTAAATGCTGGCAGATTTTCCACTTGACTCCAGACATCTCCATTTCAAAACGGTTGCAGGCTGTTTGGCTTCTGCTTTTTCGGTGTCTATTCTGGCACCACAGGAAAGTGCGGTCCCAGAAAAGGTGCCGAAAAAACGGAAGCCAAACAGCCTGTGACCGATCTGAAAACGAAGACATCTGGAGTCAAGGGGATAAGCCGCTAGTGTTTGGTGAGTCGGTCATCCCTTTAAGGACGTGGGAAAAGGCCTTTATCCAATTCCCTTTGAAGTCTAATGGCCATTACTATATGCTTGTGGCAGTGAGTTTCATAAATTCATTATGCATTGTATGAAGAAATATTGGGGGAGGGGAATCTGTCCTGAATATGTTGCCTACACATTTTATTGGATCTCCTGATAACGGACCTTTGGACACTTACCATTAAGGGTCCTTCTCCTCTGAGGAAAGGAGGACATCTTGGGTGATTCCCACCATCCAATCAGGGAGGCAGGAACTAACTTTCTTCCTCTTCCTGTCTAGCATGTGGGACCACCCTCTCTTCAGGTGACTCCACAAAGCAGTAACATTGAATTTATCATTCAGCAACTGTCAATACTGAGAGAAAAAACACCTGTTGCATTAACATGTACTGTAAATAAAGCATAACCCAGAGGAGGTAGAAGAATGAGGCAGCAGGGTAGAGAAGGACAGAGACCCGGGGAGGGCAAGATGTCCTCCTTTCCTCAGAGGAGAAGGACCCTTCATGGTAAGTGTCCAAAGGTCCGTTCTCCCTCTGAGGCAGAGGACATCTTGAGTCCCAAAGCAGTTTCTACTTTCTGGGTGGGATGTGGTCTTCGTCCACAATCATGCATTGCAGTACTTTTCTACTACAGGCAGTGTCCGCTGAATCATATAGATTTGATTTGTAGCATCTTAGTAAGGTCAAGACTGACAACCTTGTTGCTGCCTTGCAGACTTCTTCTACAGAAGTGTTCCTGTGTAATGCTGCACTGGTAGTAGCACTCCTCAAAGAGTGAGCTGGTGTTCCACAAGGAACCTCTACGAAGAGAGTTTTTAGGAGTTTCGATAGTGTACGTTTTGCTATTGGCACCTACCGCTGCCGAAGACATTTCCTTCCCCAAATTGAGGGGAGATATATTTAAGAACAGTAAGACTGACTTTCTGATTTGCACTGTTCGGAGCAGATAGGCCTTTAGCCTCCTTCTGACATCTAAGTTGTGTCAGAGCCTCTCCCTAGTCTATTTAGGGTACAGGTAGAAATATGGTAGCCTTATCTCTTGCAAACTATGCAGTTTGGAATATGCTTTTGGAAGACAGTACGAGGCATCACCTTACCATTGTGAAAGATACAGAGTTCAGGTCTGACTAAATCTTCTGGCAGACGCGAACATAATAAGGAAGATAGTCTTCATTCTCAGCCTTCTCAGGGGAACATCCTTGACCAGTTCAAATGGATGTTTGGTCAGAGCTGAGTAAAACGTCTACTGAGTGAGGGCTTTCCAATAATAGTTGTAAATTCTGAGCATAAACTGTTTTCTGAATGCTAGGAGAGTGTTGGCCACCTCTCAGGAATATACCCATCTTAGGAAGGTTTTCCTTTCTGTTTCCACACGGTTAAGCACAGTAAGTCTAAATGAGAGAGCCAAATCGGTCCCTGCTGTAACTTGACAGGAGAGGTCAGTAGGATGAGAGGTGGAAATATCACCATCTGTTGGAGAGTGGAAAGGCATGGTCTGTTACTGGTAAGGGTTGTAATGCATAGAGGAGGCCTAATAGCCACTGCAATGTCAGGGTATCTGCTTGTGGGTAGAACAAACCTTGTCATGTACCCCAGTAGTTGATGGCTGTGTTGGGACGCACACAGGTCCATGAGGTGTTGCGAAGTTTAATGTTATCCATTGGATGAGATGTTTCTTAAGGGACTATTCCCCTGTTGTCCCCTCAGCCAGTCTGCCTGGACATTGGATATGCCTTTGATGTGTACAGTTCTGATCGAAGCTAGGTGACCATCCTCCCAGGTTAAGTATCCTTGCTGCCACCTTGTGTCACCTCGAGGTCTTGAATCCCCCCTGCTTGTTTATATATGTTTTGTCTGCAACCTTGTCCATACAGATCTCTGAACTGGAACAGGGCCAGACAAATTGCTCACCCTTCTAAGTCATTGATAGGAAGACATGCCTAACCTGATTCTTACACCTGTAAATATTTGTTGTTCTTGAGGGGTCATGAATCTTTTGCTTTGCATTGGGTTGGTGACCTTGGCTCAGATGGGTTTTGATCTGAAGTGGTATCTGAATGGGAAGATCTGTCTTCTCCATGATCTGTTGTTAATGAGGTCTAAGAAAGGTCTGAAGTGGTCTTGCCTATAGACGACCCCAAAGGTATTGCATTGTAGGTGGCCACTAGCAAACCCATCAGTTTCAGTAGCGTCGTGAGAAGTGATTTTGCATGCTGATGACAGTCTCAGTCAGCAGTTTGGTCTTCCTGACCTTTTCTTTGGTGAGGGATAGAAAAAGCCCTTTTGGTGACTGTGATCTAACCCAGGTGTTCAAGCTTGTAGGAACTGAATGGTGAATTGAGTGTTGTGGTGAGATTTTCTCTTGAACTTGAACCAATTAGGAGATTGTCTGGGTACAAGTGAACATGAATACCCCGTCTCTGAAACATATGATGGGGTTGATCATGAATTTTGTGAATACTCTTGGTGTGGTGGACAGGCCAAAACAGGATGGCTCAGAACTGCTTTTTTTTTTTTTACATAAAATCTTAGGTATTGTTGATGGGCTGTCAGAATTGGTACATGGAGGTATGTTTCTGTGAGATCTGTAGATGTCATGTGTTCTTGATTGATTGGTCACTGCGACTGAGCGCAGAGTCTCCATTCAGAAGTGATACAATTTGATAAACTTGTTCAAAAATCTTGAGGTCTAATAACACCCTCCAGTCCCTATTCTTTTTAGGGACTGTGAAGAAGATTGAGTAGACCCCTTTCTGGTGGGCAGCTTGCAAATTGTATGGAATAGCCTTGTGAGACTATTTGTAAGGCCTGCCTGCTTGTCAACCCAGGCTTGATGGTAAAGAGTAGTTGGCCTCTCACAGGGACAGCTAGCAAGTCCTGTCTTAGAGATCTGGGTATTAAGGTTGGATCTCTTTCCACATGTGGAGAACTTTCTCTTTGATCTTGGGACAAGGTAAGCATTATCCCCACAATACAGCTGGAGAGCTGGGACTGAGAGGACTGGTTTATCCAAGGCCATGTGGCAAGATCATGGCAACAGTGAGATTTGAACCTGCAGAGTACTGCATCACTGTTCAGTTACTTAACCACTATACTACAAGTGGGGTCTTGACAGGACCCCCCTTATTAAAGGGCTGCCTAGATTAACCCCAGGATGGCCATTTGGAATCTTGTCTGGACCTTAGTAGTGTCTGTTGTGAATAAAAGGCTGAGGGCCAATGGATCACCTCTCAGATTGTTTGAGAGTTTTTGGCAACACATTCTTCTGTCCTAGGTCTCAATCTAGATCTTTCCCAGGGCATCCCCAAATAGCTTGTCTCTCTGAAAGAGGTAACCCAGGACGATATTTTTAGAGTGTGAATCTGCTGGCCATGCTCTTAGTCAAGCGTGCCGGCTTGTTACTGCTGTCAAGACCATAATCCTGGAAGAAAAAGGTAAATGTATCCAGGATGACGTCTGTCTTGAAGGTATTGGCCCTTATATTTCTGTTTGCCCCTTCAATGGGGGCAGCTATCGTTATATGGGAGGAGTTGGATCAGTTTCCAGATCCATACTCCTGACACTCTTGAGGCAATTGAGGCAATATCTGTAGCCTGAATTGCCATGGTCACGGCCTCGTGAGCTCTTGTTAGCATGGCCTCTCCTCTTGTCTAAGTGGTCTCTGACTGATCCTTACCCATCTTCTGACCAGAGCCCAGATGACTGAAGTGTAGCCACTGGAGTTTTGATCGCAGGTACCTGCAACAACTCATAGCAAAGAAAGGTAGTGAGTACAGTTTGTTTTGTTTTGGGACCAAGTTTGGGGATTATTAATTGGCTTATGGTTTAGACCACTCAACCTTGAACCTTCTCCCCAAATATTCTGGAAATGGGAGGACTTTTTCTGAGGAACCTTCACTAGGAACAGACTCTTGTTTCCCTGGGTTGGATTTGGTATTCCCAGTCTAAGGGTCCTACTCCCCCAAGGGTAATTTCTACAGCTCTAAGGTTGAGAATGTCTTAGGGAGTAAATACTGGTAGACCTCAGATTCAGACTGCTGGGCTGACTGTTCTGGTAGGGATATTTCCTCCTCTTCCACATCTGAAGGAATTTATCCTTCTCCCTGTCATCACAGACTCTATCTGAGGGTGATCCCCCTGCTCCGTGGGAATCCCTGACTGATAAACATTACAAACTGCCTTATTCTGACTCAGACCATCGGTCAGTGTTATCGTCTCAGACTGGCAGCGGGTCACCAGGGTCTCAGGAAGAAGTTTTTCCCCTCATCTACCTAATCTTTTAAACCGGAGTTAATGGGGAACAAACCTGGATCCTTTGCATACAAAGCAGAAGCTCTTCCACAGAGCTACAGCCTTACTCATGGAGGGAGGAGGAGGTAGACACCGCATTACTATTTTCTCCCTCCTGGTTAGTCTTAAGTGTTAAAAGGTTCAAAGACACCAGCAAAATTGCGCCCTTTATACATTACCCATCTGACAGGGAAAGGCAGGGCTAGATCCTGTAGTAAAAGCAGGGCTAAATCCAAAGGGGAAAGACCTGCTGTAAAATCTCCAGCCAGGAGATTGGCATGGGCACATTCACATGGTGCCAGGGCTGAGGAGATTCCTGGAATCTTTACAGGGCCAAGGTGCTTCTGACTGGCAAAGTGACAGGATTTCCTCCTTCATAGTCAGTCTAATTGCTGACAGGAATTCTGGAGGTAACACACTCAGGGGAATACTTATGTGGCCCTCCTGGGCTTGTTGGCTGGAGATCTGGGTGTCTGGATTATGTTTCAGCCGTGTCTCTCCTGCCAGGAGATTGGCAAGCACCTCCTTGAGATTAGGCGGGAAGTCACTCATCGCGTTGTTTCCCGCCAAAATTGAGCTCCGCCAGGTGGCGCTGTTCTCAGATGGCTGACTGAGGCGCGCTGTTTTAACAAGCTCCCTCTGTGGAAGATGGGGCTGTTGAGAGGCCTGCGTCTCTTCCGAGGCCATTTCCTCACCGGAGAACCACACAGCCTAAGAGACATGCTGGTGCCGGCTGGGCTTGTTCCCGCCGCCGGTAGGACGGCTCCATGGGAACAGCCCATATTCTCCTCGCCAGGGAACCCACACAGCCTCAGAGGCATGCTGGTGCTGGCTGGGCCTGTTCCCGCCGCCGGTAGGACGGCTCCGTGGGAAGAGCCCATATTCTCCTCCATGAAGCTTTCCTCAGAGTCCGATGACTCTCTAGAGACCATCTCGTCCTCTTCTTTTCTTTCTTTGGCAAGAGGAGAAAAAGAAGAGGAAATGGGAGGAGAAGGACTAGGGAGTAAGGTAAAGAATGGTTTGAGGAAGAAGGAAGATAAATAAGAGATAGAGAGAAAAAAGGCAGCAGAGCTCGTCTGCTGCAGAACTGCTCTCCCTGGAGGCAGGAACAGAACTGAAGGGAGCGTGGTCCCACAGGCTAGACGGGAAGAGGAAGAAAGTTAGTTCCTGCCTCCCTGATTGGATGGTGGGAATCACCCAAGATGTCCTCCGCCTCAGAGGGAGAAGGTTTGGTATTATCAGAGTTAGAATGGACACGTTACCATCAGCGGTCATGGAGGGCAGATATGCAAAACAACCACTCGAGAAAAGAGTATGTATATGCGGGGCTGGAAAGATAGAAACTAGGGGACACGTACTCTTCGAGTGTGAGCTTTATCAAAATATTAGGGCAATCTTCATAACTCCAATTTGTAATCAGTTCCCAGGTAGAAATGATAGATTCTATCTAGATAAGCTTTTAGCCGATAAGGACCATGAAATTACATTAAAGTTGGCAAATTTTGCTGTGCAAGCCATACGGATTAGGAAGTATTTTACAGGGGAAAATATTTAAATATTTTATAATGTTAAGGATTTAAATATTTAATAATTTGGTCTTAGGCACTCAGGTTTTAAGGTTTTAAATATTTAAGAATCTGAACCCTGAAATTTTAGTGAATAGATTTGTAAATAATATGACTTACCCTGGTATGCTATTATTGTGTGGTCTATGACCGTAATAAAGAAGGGTATTATCAGAGAGGGAGAAAGTCCTTTTTTAAAAATCCACTTTCTCCACACTGTATCTCATTTTATAATTAAATCTATACAGTAAAGGTTGCGTAATGAAAAGTTTTACACATTTCCAAAACATTTTTGGGATTGTATTCTCAAGACGCTGGCAAGGAGGAGAGGCTGTTTCACCCTTTCACTTCTGGCTGTTTGTTCTATCAAAATCTCTTCTCCCTCTCCAATAAATGTTGTCTGGGCAAGAAGACAAACAGCGCAATCCCAAGAAGAGTAACTCCCGTCTATAGGCTTAGACTGGAGTAACACTTCTTAGGATGGCACTGAAATTCAGAAGATCTTTCAACTGTAACCCTAAGGACATTTTCCCGAGAGTCAGCCCCACTGAATAACATGGGGTTTACTTCTGAGTACACCTGCTTAGGCATGCTCCCTAGATCTCTCCTTCCCCAAGTGGGAAGGGAAAAGCAGGTAAAGGTGGAAATAGAAGAGGAACAGTGATCAGTAAGGAAATAATTTTTTCTTGTTCTTATTTGCTACACCGATTGCTAGGATTGCTATCTCTTTTTTGGGGGATTCCTGGAGATTTGGGGGGGTGCAGCCTGTGGAAGGCATAGAGTCTCTCTGCACGAGACATCTGATACATGAAGAACACATGCAATAGTAGCCAGGAAGGGTAGTTTAAAAAGACAGAGCCAGCAGCAGGGCAAAAGCTTTGCTAAATACTGGAGCTGTGTGAAGGGGCTGTGAAATGCCAGAAGGGCTTCAGCCCATTATAACCTCTCCAGGTCCAAACCCAACTCTGGAAGGCATCTCCAGACCATTTCCATTCCTCGCTACCCTCTGGTTGCAGTCCCACACAGTTTTAGACTGGCGAGGTGAAATTGACAGACCCTTTGGGGAGGCAAAGGTGAAATTGACAAACCGTCTGAGGAGTGATCTCTGCCGGCTCTGTCTTTTTAAACTACCCAGCTAACATTGTATCTTTCTACACTTGATGAACACTCACTGAGGCATCTCACGTGGAGAGACTCATAGTTTGGGCAAGGAAAGGACCTTAGCAAGGCATAATGCCATGGAGCTATGCCCTCTCCAAAGCAGCCATTTTCTCCTGGGGAACTGATCCCTGTAGTCTGGAGATCAGTTATACCTCCAGATTTCCAGGACCCATCTGGAATTTGCCAGCTCTACTGATTGAGGTATTCCACAATGTTTTTCCGTTTTTTAAAAAACACCTAGAAGAAACTGATTTCTACTTACGCCATTTTTTGCTCTCAGATCATCTCAGACATTTGAAGAGCCCCCCCCCCATTTGACCCCCTAACAAACCCCACTAAACCTAAGAACCCCGGGAGGCACAGAGGGCTGGGAACATGCAGGACTACAATTCCCAGCATGCTCCAAAGAACTTACATGGCAGCTGCCAGTTTTTCCATTGTAGGGTGGACTTAAAAAAAAACACCTCTACTTTTCCAAGACTTACAAATTCTCTTTGGTGCTTTTTCCCCCTGCCTTCTCAAAGTGTTTTTTTTCTCTTCGCTCCATCCCCCCAGCCCAAATTTTGAGGGAAGAGTTACTCCGAGTCCTCAGGCTTGTCATTTCCTGCACCCCAAACAGAAAAATGCCTCTTTTTGTCACTTTTGAGTCCCACCCCCTTCCCCAAGCAATGGCAAGAGAGAACTTCACAGAAGCATGAGAGAGGATGTAGTAAATTGTAAACTTGGGTGTAATTTTCAGGGTGAGGGTTGGTGGGGGGGGGACACCATGCCCCTAACTATATCTTGTTTCAGTTGCAGCCAGCCATGAATGCCCACCACAGAAAGGCCATGAAGCCAACAGACCTTCCCTGTTTATGGCCCTGTTGTCTGGCATTCAGAAGTAGGCCGCTTCCAAAATTAGAGGCTTCATTTTGCCCTTGTGGCTTTTAAAAATCTTTACCATAATGATCACTTAAAACGAAAGTAACCTCCCCTCAGGGTTGCCAGGCCCAGCATGGTTTTATTGTAGAGTTTCTGGAGATTCCTAGAGAGACATGATGTCATTTCCAGGTTTTCATGGTACTTTACCCTTTCCTCCTAGGGAAACTGCTCTACCCATTTGATCCAGTTCTTCAATATCCTTTTTGAGATGGAGTGACCAGAACTATACATAGGACATATTCTATATCTAGGTAAGGATTTCCCCTATGTTCTCCCCCCGCCCCTGCCCCCGCCAAAAGACATAAAAGGTCCCAGAGTTGAGGGATACAATTGGAGGTCCATACATACCTCATTGGATTGCCGAATTGTGCGTAGAGGAATCCAAACTGTGCCTACCATGGTGTCCCAGATGAGACCTTTGTTCCATACCTCCACAGTCAAACCTAGGTCCAAGCGATTGATCTCACTAGAAGAGAAGCATGTATCCATTAGGCTGTGCCAGAGATTTCATGCCTTCATCTGCCCACCTTTCCCTCCATCTCCTTTACTATTTATTTATCTGTTTGTTTGTTTAAATTTGTATTCCGCCCTCCCCGCACCGGCAGGCTCAGGGCGGATCATATTTATATACATTAAAATTACAACCACAATTTAAAACATAATAAATACAGTATAAATATTTTAAAACAAACACAAGCAGCACAAACTGTTCATTAATCCATTTCCAACCATCACTGAAAAATAGTTAAAGAAGAAGGAAACTTCTTTTTTGGAGGTGGATGTTCTATAGGGAGGGCCCCGTTCTACACTATTTCCTTCCCTGCAGCCCCAGATATCCCCGTGTTTCCGATGGTTTTAATCAGAGCGGTCTTGACAAACCCCAACAGCAAGCCCTGCAGACTGCTAAAGAAATGACCACATGATGCATTTCACCACACTTTGGTGTTGTTCAATAAACTCTAATGTACCACCAAAATGTTAGTAGGTGCAGAGCCAGTCACCAGATTTCTCTTGATTTTATTTTTTCTGTAAGTATCAAATATGTTTCAGGTCCGCTTGTAGGCCTTCGCCCAGTTTCTACCCATTTCCAGCCCTTCTGCCCTCAAACATAAATTACGTACAACATGAAATCTTGCTCCCAACACGGAAGGTTTCCCCGCACTGCAATTGTGGTGCTCTTCACATTCTGCACTTTGAGGGTCACATATGTGTTGAATTTTTCTGCCAAGGGAAAAGCAATACAGAACAGTGAACGCAGGAAGAGACAATTCAGGGAAGCAATTAGTGTCAGGCTAGAAACAGGCAGCTCTGGGTTTGAGTCCCTCCTCAGCCATGAAGATCCAAAGGTGACCTTGGGTTGGTCACTCTCACTTACAGTCTAACCCACCTCACAGGGTTGTAGTGAGGATAAAATGACACTGATGCGAAATTAAGGACAAAGTAGATAGGCTTGTTGATAGGGGAATTTTTTTCATAGTACTCTGCTGTCAGTTATAAATTCCCTATTATCACTTACCCAAATATATTAAAGATTCCAAATCACAGTGATACAAGGAAATACGGGTTTTATTGTTTCAAATAAAGCCCAGATACATATTGCCTCTCTCTGAATCATATTCACAAAGACCAGTTACATCAGAGAATCTTATATACCTTTAGCACTGATTGTTTACAGAATAATTGCTCGTTGTTTACAGAATAAAAGATCAAAAGGGTTAATACAAACATTTCTTCAGAATTGTACATTTCCCAGGCTACATGGCACCCAACAAGCTTGATTGACAGGACAGTCAGATCTCACTGTGATATAAACAATGCTGAAGTCATACTTTAAAGAGCTGGGTTCTCCACAGGGAATGGCTTTTAAAAAATAAAAAAGAACTCAAACAAGATCAGACCGCCACCAGGGGTGGAGGAAGGGCTTCACCCCAAGCAATTTCCCCACGCCAATACAGCCCTAGGCGGGGGGGGGGGGGTTGTTATTTCCCTGTTTCTACTGCTCCATGGAATGCACAGAACGCTCCCTATGGAGGAGAAAAACCAGGAAAATAATGCTCCCCATGCTGTTTTGGCATAGGAAAATGGATGGGGAGGGGCAGGAGCTCGTGTCCCCCCCCCAATGGTGTTCCGAGTCCATTGGGGCTCTCCTTTATTTGTAACAAGCCATTTGCAACAGCTGCTGTGGGGCTGCAGGGGAACACAATGCAACTTGTTAAAAACCCAAACGTGTAGTTTGGCCTTAACTTTCAAATGTGGGAGCTGGAGAACTTCCAGACTTACAACTGATCTTCAGGCAACAAAGATCAGTTCCCCTGGAGAAAATGGCTGCTTTGGAGGGTGGGCTCTATGTCATTGGGTTACCCATGGTGGGAGCAGGGGACAGTTAAGTTCACTTACTGCGATGAACTCACCAGGGCCGATTCCAGACGACTAACCTGAAGGCGCTGCATGCCGCCATGTTCCAGATCGCGACGGGGAAAACGCGAAATATCGCGTTTTCTCGCGCGAGTTTGGCGCGATGTCGCGCCAAACTCACGCGAGAAAAGGCGATATTTCGTGTTTTCCCCGTCGCGATCCGAAACATGGCGGCATGCAGCGCCTTCAGGTTAGTCGTCTGGAATCGGCCCAGGTGGCCTTAGGTAAATTCGCCTCTCAGTTGCATTGTGGACACATAATAACACTGACTTTGTTCACTGACATGAGTGGGTACTAATCTCTCCAGAAGTGTGGTATACAAACAAACTATTATTTATTGTTATTAATCTGTTGCTAGCTGTCACTCGGAGTGGTGACAAAGGACATTTTTTTAAAAATGGCAGCATTGCATGGACCACTATGTCACTTCTGGAAAAAACTGGTTTTACCATAGCGTTTCCAGAAATCCCAAGAGCTACTCTACATCACTTCTGGGCTTTCCTTAAAAAATACATAGCAGTGGAGCCAGCATTGCACCCCTCCACCCCTCAGCCTGGCAACCCCTTTCAGCAGGGATGTGATGCCATCGAGTACACACCCTGAAGCTACTATTTCCTGCAAGCCAACTGGTGAGAGTTGCCAGGTCCCTCCTGGCAACTGGAGGGAAGTGGATGTGCATGGGGTGGGTGGGTACAGGCACTTATCAGTCCCCTCCTGGCACATGCACTTTCCCGTGGTGAGCCCTAATGATGCTACTTCTGGTGTGACGGGAAGTGATGTCATCACACTGATGTGTGACTCAGATGTCACTGCATCGGAAGTGATGTCATCAGTTGGTGCACAGAAGTGCATGCAAAACCATGTCCCCAGTCTGCCTGCTGATGGTGGGCGAGCTCTGGGGGCCTGCCTCGTCCTGCTGATTGCTGGAGCAGGAATCCCTGGGGAGAGTGCCTGCTACTGTCAGGCACCGCTGGGAACCCTATTTGTAGTTTGTAGACTGGAGATCAACTGTAATTCTGTGAGAACTCCAGGAACCAAATGGGATGGGCCACTGGCATGTTGATGAGTGTACTCCGCTCGAGAGGTCACATGATATTCCACAAGAAAAAGTGGGGAAAGAAGAAGCAGAGAGGGAGGGACTCACCTTGGGGGCCATCGAACTTGGCTTTTTTGACTGCAGAGAGAAACAGAAAAGGAACAGTTACTGCTCATACCAGGAAGGGAAGCTTCTAAAATAACTGAAGCAGGTGGTGATTAAAACAAAATCCCTTACACACCTAAGGACAGGTCTCTACCCTTCCACCCACCCCCTTGGGTCAACCTGGATATTCCAGAGCACAATGGATGGAGGTCCATTGGTTTGATCCCTTGGGTAGTGACCTGTAGGACCATTTGGAGAGAAGGATCCAGCCCTTAGAAGCTGAGGAGGAACTCCCTGAAGACATCTTGAAGGCTTACAGACCAAGAGAGTCCACACCTGGGAAGTCAGGGCTTATTTTTCAGATGGGGAATCTTAATCTTTCCATTGCACACAGCTGTCCTTTCTTCTGGCGGTCCCTACTAGAGAAGCAGGAATGTACGTCTACTTTTTTACACTCGCTACACTGTCCATGCTAGCCTTTTCCTTGTGCCTGTTTTTGCTGCTTGGCATTCCTGGTTCATTTCTCTGACACTGGTTTTTATGCAACAGATGCAAAAACAACATTAAAAATGGCCTATGCTTCACAAGACGATTTAGCACAAAGAAGCAAAAAAGGAAATGAGGCTCAGGGCTTCAATTTGTGCAAGGGCAAAACCAAAGCAGAACTTTTTGAGTCAAAAAGGTACGACTGCAAGGTCCAGCCACGGCGCTATGGAGACAATTTCAGGCGGGTAGACATGGTCTGGAGCAGAACAGCAGGATTTGAATCCAAGATGCCACTGGCTGCTTTGGAGGGTGGCCTAGGGCAAAATTGGAAGCTCTCCAATGGGGCCTTCTGTAGCAGCTTCCTATAGCCATTTTTCCTGATCTCTGATTCTGGGCCCAACAGAGCAGGAAACCCAAGAAACTCAAAGAATACCTTTGAGAACAGTCCCCCAGTTAATTTGCTGGATTAGAGAACAATTTAAGAAGATCCGGGCTGGATCTCCTACCCAGCACACGGGCATAGATCAATAACTGGACAAACAAAGAAGGCAAGATAACCCATATCTCATGGTTATCTGTCAATGATTCCATTGCTTTTAGGTCTCTTCTTTACTAAACTTTCATGTACTTTTCTGTCTACAGTGTTACATTGCTTATTCTTATTCTATTGTTGTTGGAAATTGGCCTGTTCAAAAACATATGTATCTATTCTGGCTCCAATATAGTAGTTAAAATACTGAAGCTAAATAGCTAATATGACTCAACAGTGGCAAGCAATTACTGATTTTAAGCCACAGTGCAGGTTTGGGGTGTGTGTGTGTGTGTGTCTTCAGATGGTCCATGAAATGGTCATAATTTTTTTAAACTTCCTTTCTCATTATTTTGAAATTTGTTTTTCTGAAAAATGCCTTTTTAATGATGTGACTAGAATAAGTAAATTAAAAAAACAAAAAACAAAACCTGAATTCATCTTGTATTGTTTTAATTTACAAATAAAAGATGCTAAAAAGACATAAAATGATATCAAAGAGCACCAAGACTGTGCGAAGCTGTTTAAAAGAGAGTGCCAAATTAATAATAAGCATAATATATTTATAGCACGGTGGACTGGAGGGTGTCTTCAAGTCATAGCTGACTGATGGTGCCCCCTGGAGGGGTTTTCATGGCAAGAGACTAACAAAGGTGTCTTGCTGTTGCTTGCCTCTGCAACCTTGGTCTTTTTTGGAGGTCTCCCATTCAATTACTAACCAAGGCTGACCCTGCTTAGCTTCTGAGATCTGACAAGAACAGGCTCACCAGGGCTATCCAGGTCAGGGCTTGTAGCATGGTACAGCGGATAAAATTCATTTGATTCTAACAGACGTAAGTGATATGCTAGGGCCATCTACTGGCTATTAGGGGAAGGAGCCATTGAATGAAGCTCCAAGGAACAAAAGGAACAAAATCTCTGCCTGCAGTTCTTTGTGTGTGGGTGGGTGGGTGTCTTGGTGATTCTGGGGCCCTGGGCAAAGTCCAGGATGCCTCCCCCCCTGCCTGGGTCAAGCAGTGATTAGCCCTGGTCATGTACAAGATGGGTAGGAGCCTCCACTGCTGTCAAAAGCCAGCTGCCAGCCAGGCAGCTTCTTTCAAGGGTGCATGTGGCAGTGGGTAGCCAAGCATGGAGATTGGGGGGGGGCAGCTGCCCCTGTTTCCCCTGTTGCCCATTGCCTATGTCTGCCCCAAGTTCTGCCAAGGAAACAGTCTGCTAAAGACTCACCTTTTCACTAAGGATGACTTACAAATACTTCCAGAAGAGTCAGCCGTGTTAGTCTGTAGTAGCAAAATCAAAGAGTCCAGTAGCACCTTTAAGACTAACCAACTTTACTGTAGCATAAGCTTTCGAGAATCACAGCCCTCTTCGTCAGATGCATCTGACGAAGAGAACAGTGATTCTTGAAAGCTTATGCTACAGTAAAGTTGGTTAGTCTTAAAGATGCTACAGGACTCTTTTCGATTTTACAAATACCTGTGTGACCTTTGTGGAAGCACACAGACCTGGGGGGCTTGACCCCATAAGTATCAGTGATGGGGAATCACTTCAATGCTCAAATCACAATTGGACTGCAAAACGAGAGCTGTTCTGCTGAGCACCCCAAAACATTCTTTTCCTCTTGACCACTTGAGAGAAAAGAAACAGTTCTCGTATTTTGCACACGTTCAAGGTGATTGAATGAGTGGCAGCTGAGCAACTCCGAGGTTTCCTGAAAGAAGCAGATTGTTTGGCTCGGTTCCAGTCTGGGTTCAGTCTGATTATGGGACTGAAATGGCCTGGGTTGCCCTGGCGGATGACCTGTTCTGGGAGATGGATGAGGGAGTGCAACTCTGTTAATTCCTCTGGACCTCTTGGTGTCTTTTGATACCATGGATCACGGGATGCTTCTGGACCCCTTTTGAACTTGGCAGTGTTCTGTGGTGGTTTCAGTCCTATCTCAGAGGTAGATTTTGGAGTATAGTGCTGGCAGACTGCTGGGGGACCCCTTGGCCTTCTGTATGTGGGGGTCAAGGTTCCATCTTGTCCCCAAGGGGGACATCTACATGAAACCACAGAAAGGTCATCTGGAGATGTGAACTAAGTTGCCACAGATATGCAGATGATATACAGTTCTATCTTAGAGCGGAACTACAAGTGACAAAAGGCACAGGTTGGACACTTGTCAGCTTCCCTCAAGTTTTGATGGGAAATGTAGGCAGCTTGGCGGAATGTTGGACAAGTGACAGTTGAAAAGTCCATTGGACAGCAGTCAGAGAGCCAAGCTGCAAGACCAGGACGCCTACATTTCCCATCAAAACTTGAGGGAAGCTGACAAGTGTCCAACCTCTGCCTTTTGTCACTTGTAGTTCCGCTCTAACTCTTCCAGCAGATCCCAGAGAAGCTGTGGAAACTGTGTACTGGTGTGCAGAGGCAGTTTAGGGATGAATGAGGGTTAACAAGCCGAAACTTAGGCTGTTTTCACACTGCTTACTGGCCATGGAACATTGCGCCGAGCTCCCGGAACGACAGCGTCTTCCTGGCGCAATTTTGCACGAGAACGTCTTGTGCAAAATCGCACCAGGAAGACGCTGTCATTCTGGGAGCTTGGTGCGATGTCTTGTGGCCGGTAAGCAGTGTGAAAACAGCCTCTATCCCAACAAAATGGAAGTTCTACTGTTGGGGGGAAGATCTGACCTGGGGACAGACATATCCTCTGTTCTGGAGTAGGTCCATAGCTCAAGGTGCTGCTGGACCCAAGCCTTTTTTTAAAAATAAAGAATTTTATTTAAAAGAACAGAAAATATAGTAATGTAGGTGCAAAATAAAAAGATTATACAGGTTCTAAATTAGAAATTAAATTGAGACTTATACAATCATATATAAACAACAGGTATGTAAACAGTAGATATAGAATAGTTTTGGGAGTTAAACAAGCAATACAGTTAAGCTTCCATTGACCTAGTAAATGAAAGCATTGTATATTTAACATCCTTAAGCCTAGATACTTCATAATTCTCCTTCCCTCCTTCCCTCTACTTAGAATGTTTTAATTATGCAAACTTCTATATCAGTTAATTCCTGCCTAAGTAATCAAAGAGGTCCTTCCATTTTCGGATTTCTACCTGTTTTAAAATTTCTGCAATCCATACCCTATTGTATTGTTTATTGAACGTCCCTGCTGTCGTTCGTATTAACTTATACCGTGTGCAATCCTCCTCGAGCCTCCGAGAGAAAGGCAGAATGTAAATAACATGAATAAATAAATATTAAAAATAAATAATGTACTTATTATCTGCAATGTACACTGGGTTGCTCTTGAAGACTGTCTGGGAGCTACAACTGGTACCGAATGCTGTGGCCAGAATACTGACTGGAGTGGCTTGTAGAGACCATCTTATATTAGTATAAGTATTAGTATACCATATAGCTGGTATTGAAGTGCTATATGGTCTGAGGCCAGCATACCTCAGACCATATAGTGCTACTTCCATATGAATCTACCTGGCCACTCTGGTCATCTTCAGAGGCCCTGCTTTGGGAGCCCCCCGCAATCTAATGCTAGACAGGCGGCAATTCAAGGAAGGACCTTTGGAAGTCCCTCTTCAGGGAGATTTGTCTGTCTCCCTCTGTCATTGTCTTCTACTTCTTTGTTTTGTTTGGTGTTCCCTAACTCATATTAGCTCCTCCCTGTTTTGTGTGCTTTCAAGTGCTTATACATTTTTGTGTGTTTATATTATGTTTTGTTTGTTTTAAATGTTTAATGCTTTTCCATGTCTCAAATATTTTACTGTTTGGTTTCAATGTTTTAATGTTCACTGCCTTGTGGACCCTGAATTGGGTGGAAATTGGGTAGAAATGTTCTAAACTAACTAAAAACATTTTGTGTCCTTTTTCCAGGTTTGGGGGGGCTGGGCTGGGCAGGGCAAAGAATGCCCAACTGCCTCAGCTCCTATCCAACCTACCTGAAAAAATACCTTTCAACACAAGGGCTGCTTTTTTTGATTCTCCGGGAAGGGAGGGATTTTTGGGGTCCATTTTGTGTTCCTGATCCACAGTGCTGAGCATATGCATCAAAAGATCTAAATATTTTATGCCTTTTCACACTGCCTCCTGAAATTGTAGTTCAATCCTATAAATTCATGCACCAACATGCTGAAAGTCAACAGATGCACAGGGAGAAAAGCCACACATACATGTGCTCAAAATGTACCACATTTTCCATGATGCCCAGGTGCCATAATGACCTATGTGGGGCATGTGGAAGGCTGTCAGTCCAGGAAATTACGACCAGGCAACAAGAAGTTGGCAGTATTCAGCCGCCATGCTGAATATTGCCAACTGCACAGATGCAAAATCGCTTGAAATACTATTTATCTCAAATAGTGAACAAACCTCCATTGCAAGAATGTGAGATGCTTGCCTCAAGACGTTGCAACCAGAGTTTGAAAATAACTTCTTTGTTTTTACAAAAACTTTATGAACGTTGCTTAAAGCCCCTTTTCAATTGGCCTAAAGTGCTTTGGTAAGCAAACGCCTCCAGTATTTAAATCCATCTCTGCCTAAAGAATTGAAGCCCCTCCAGCTGTTGCATTACTTTGGAAACAAGAGGCAGACCCTCCACATTCCTGTTATTATACACTGTGCCATTCCAATATTTTGGTCCAAAAAAGGTCCCAAAAAAAGCTCTTATTGCATATAGCCCAAAGCCACTACAACCAAAGAAAGCAAAAAACATAATCTGGAAAACGTGACCTTACGCCTTTTGTCAATCTGTGTTTACAGCCAGATGTTCTTTGTGCCACATTGTGGTTATTCTTCTACATTAAAATGGATGGATTGTTCTGATAGAAAGGTCTGCGCTTGATTTTATAGACCAGAAGAAGGCAAACCATATAGAACCCCCATTCATATATATTAGGACGCATGCCAGGCTACAAAATCAAATGGCACTCCCAAAAAACACGATTCACACCTTCTATGTCACCTCTTTCATATATAATGCCGTCGATGTAGAATTTCTAATTACTGTATGCACGTAATACAGTGAAGGGACGGAATTCATTTTTGTTTGCATTGCTTAGGAGAAAACATCGTTGGGTTTCGGAAGCAGCATTTGAAAAGGTGTGTAATTTTTAAAAAAAATTAGATTCTGAAACGTTTCTATATTATTATTTAATTTTATCTCTAACGTGCAGTTGAAGTACTTACATTTAGATTTATTGAAATGTCCTTGATATTGACTGTGCTAATCTTGCTCTACGTAATCCACCTTAAGTCTCAGTGAGCAAGTCGACTATAAATGGCATAAATAATAATCTATTGGGTTGAACTTGCCAGTTCAAGCTCCTAGAGTATTTGATAGAAGTGCTACCTCCACCAGCAGAAGTCTCTCTGCACTGGCAGAACATAGCCAGTTTAGCAGACGGGTAAGATCCAACCTTTTGAATATTTTGTAATCCTTATAGCAACCTTATGAGTTAGGACAGCATTTTCATCCCCCCATTGCAGGAGGTGGAAACAGAGGCAGTGAGAGTTTGGCTTGTCTAAATGCGAGATAGTGAAAGAAGAAAGAGTTGAACCAGGTCTGGCCTGAGCCAAACTAGATGCGTGGGTTTTTAAGGAGTTCGGTCTGGGTTCCCTGGACCCAACTTAGGTTCCCTGCAACTAGGCAGCAGACATGAGCAATGGCTATTAAAAAATAAAGGAGAGTCCAAATGTGCTTGAATGCCACTGTGAAAGAGACAGGGCTCCTTGCCTCCCCCTGACCTGTTTTATGTTGGAATATATGTGTGTTGCAAGGTCTGAGATTCAGTCATTATGGGGTTAATGTGTTTACCTACCATGCTATTGTTTAGATTGACCTGGAAAGGGAACCTGGCTCAAAGCCAATAATCTGCAAGCCCGGGAAACTTGAGAGTGTTTGTAAACTGTTATTGGTCAACAGGTCAGGTGACTGTCCTTTCAGGGTCAAGAAGAAGGAGGAAGAAGAAGATTCTCCACTTCCATTATCCTAGCTCTTTGTTGTAAACAGTAGTGAGAAAATGTAGCTCCAGGCTTTGTTGTTTTGTAGGCAACCTGTGACCCTTTTCCCTTTAGAAGTAAATGTTTTTTAAAAGCTAAACTCGTGTGCTGACTCTCTATTGATCCAAGATCCATTGCACCTATGATTTAAAGCTATTTTTAACCTTTTTTCCCAACATTTTACTGTGCCGAAATTGTGTTGGGAGGAGTTATTTCCCCATTTTTGCTGCTCTCGTGGAGTATTCTGTATGTGTGGAACAGTGCCATCTCTTTAAAAATCCATACATCTAGCCACCATGGGTGTTAACTGGTTCACATGACAACTGGGATCATCTTAAAATAAGATCATTTCTGCAAAGCTAGTGAAGTGCATTTAGAATAACCACATTACTGGCAGAAAAAAGTGAAGACTTGAAACAGCTACTGGTGAAGGTTAAAGGAGAAAACGCTAAAGAAGGATTACAGCTGAACATCAAGAAGGCGAAAGTGATGACCACTGAGGAATTACACAATTTTAAAGTTGACAATGAGGAAATTGAAATTGTTTACTATTTTCTATTCCTTGGCTCAATCATCAACCAAAAGGGAGACTGCAATGAAGAAATCAGAAGAAGATTGAGACTCGGAAGAGCAGCTGTGAGGGAGCTAGAGAAGATCCGTAAAGATAAAAATGTCTCTCTAGGAACCAAGATCAAGATAATCCAAATAATGATATTCCCCATTACTATGTATGGATGTGAAAGTTGGACGGTAAAGAAAGCTGACAGGAAGAAAATTGAAATATGGTGCTGACTGAGAGTTTTGCGGATACCACGGACAGCCAAAAAGACAAATAAGTGGGTTCTAGATCGAATCAAGCCTGAATTCTCCCTAGAAGCTAAAGGACAAAATTGAGGCTGTTGTACTTTGTTCACATCATGAGAAGACAAGATTCTCAGGAAAAGTCAATAATGGTAGGAAAAGTGGAAGGCAGTAGGAAAAGAGGAAGACCTAAAACGAGATGGCTTGACTCCATAAAAGAAGCCACGCCCTCCAGTTTGCAGGATCTGAGCAAGTCTGTTAATGATAGGACAATTTGGAGATCTCCCATTCACAGGATTGCCATAGGACGGAGGTGACTTGATGCCACATAACACACACACAGTGAAGTGCAAGTTTTCCATCCCTTCAGATAAAGTCTTGGAGCTTTCTTTAGCCCATGTTCCCCTCAGCATTTTATGAGAGGCAACTCCCTGTGGTGACAGTGACCGACGGATGGAAGGAGCTTCAGAGCGTTTTTATTAATACTCCCCTGAAGTGCTTCAGATGTCAAAGCACTAGGCTTGCTTCTAATTTGCACTTTCGGAGAAAGCTGGCAGCAACTCGCCACCCAATGTAACAGTGGCTTCCATCGCTGGCTTCGGAGCATCTAATTCCTCCTCCCTGCACGATTTGCATGTCCTATTTCCAGCTAGCCAGGAGACTGGATTAAATCCATTTCTCTCACTCCCGGAAAACCACTGACCTACTTCTGAGCTGTCGGCATGACATTGCTTTTCTCACTGCCGCAAACCCTCTGGGGGAAGAACTTATCCACACTTGCCCAACGTTGGCTGAACTCCTACGCTCTCGAATGGCTCCAAACTGGTTCAGACCAGTCAAAACTTCACCCTCTATCTAGATTTTGGCATGCCTCATCTCAATTATGGAGTAAATTTTTTTCTTGTACTTTGTTTAGACGTTAGTCTCAAGCTCCAGTCCTAGCAGCCGATCCTCTTACAAGGAGCAAACAGCCGTGCCAGGGGATGTACTGAGACATCACTGACTTCAGGGGGTCCCTCAGGGTCAAAGCAGCAAAGAGAGCAACTTCCTTACTGGCAGTCCCCTTTGTAGAAACCTTGGCCTTCACTAGGCCCTGTAGCGGTGAGTTCCACAATTTAAGCATCACATGAAGAAAGACATCCTTTGACTATCGTAAACCTACTTGCATCAACTTCAGAGGGTACTCCCGATTTCTAACATTATGAGAAAGGGATAGAAAGTGTAAGAAAGAACAAATGGTCTCTGCTTCATTTCTCTTCCAGTTTTTTTCTCTCCTTTCACTGAGGCTATTAATAGTTCACTTGTATAACGTGTTCATGCTGCATGGTCTTTATATGTTCATTGTTTGTTATTTATAGGCATAATTTGTATATCTAATTCTGAACATGGTTCTAGAGTACAGATTTTAAAAATCTGCATAAAAGATCCAAGTACAGAGGAGAGATGTTTCTAAAAATAATGAAGAAAAACAAGTTTACAGAAAAATCCCCCCCCCCCAAAAACAGGGGTTTTACCCACCCACCCCAGAAGTACAGGCATTGTAATGCAAACAAAAAGTGCAGAATAAGATGGTGCAATTGTATGGCATTTCTTGCCATACCTGCCCAGTCCCCTGGCTAGCTGGTCAGCAGTGGCCAAGGCGAGAGAGAAAGGCTTAGAAAGGAAAATGTGTCTTTTCTCCTTGAAGACTCCCCTGAGATCACCAGCTAGTCAATCATGGTTTGAGGCTTGGACCACAAAGTGTCCTGGTCAAGCTTTCAGCTCCAAACTCAGCCTCCATCATCTAGTCCCTTTTGTAGGATGGGCGGGGTGGGTGGGGAGGATATCAGGAACTGCAGGGACCAGCTGGGGAGGTCAGAATGGGCCCTCCTGGGTCCTTTGTGTGTATACATATGTATCATGCTGATTTTAGTGTTTTAATGTTGAAACAGAAAATTAAGAACCTTGAGTTCCGTTTGCACAAGAGCTTTTGTGTGGCAATGGCAGGAGTAAGAAATTGCAAAGCATCCTTGAAGAGAAGTTCTTTCAGACCAGTGTCTTCATACTGTGTCACGCCAAGATCACAGATATTCTGGCCTGTCCATCAGGTGGCCAGTGAGGAGTAGTGGTTATGGTGTTGGACTTCGGAGACCCAAATTTGTATCTCTGCTCTGCCATGGAAACGTGCTGGGTGGCCTTGGGCCAGTCAGCCTAACCTACCTCACAGGGTTGTTGTGCTGATAAACTGGAGGAGAGGAGAATGGTGTAAGGGACTTTGGGTCTCCACTGGGGATAAATGCAAGGGATACATGAAGGGAGAGAGTGAGGAAAGAAATGTTCCCTAATTTCCCAGTGTGGATCAATCCAGCCCACCCATATCCTGTCACCCACCTTGGTAAAGCAAATGGTAGTGCTGGTAGGATGTACTCGTGAGAGTGTCAGATTTAAGTTTGAGAGACCTGTGTTCAAATCCCCATTCTGTCGTAACACCTGCGGAGGGATTTGGGGTCAATCTAACCCCAAATCCAATCTAACCTTAAAAAGGATGTGGCCAAAATCGAGAGGGTACAGAGGAGAGCGACGAGGATGATCAGGGGTCTGGAGACCGAGCCCTACAAGGAAAGGCTGAGGGCCCTGGGAATGTTTAGTTTGGAGAAGAGGAGATTGAGGGGGGACATGATTGCTCTCTTTAAATATTTGAAAGGCTGTCATTTGGAGGAAGGCAAGGAGCTGTTCCAGTTGGCAGCAGAGGGTAGGACGCGAAGCAATGGGCTTAAATTACATGCACAAAGGTACCAGCTGGATATTAGGAAAAACTTTTTCATGGTCAGAGTAGTTCAAAAGTGGAATCAGCTGCCTAGGGAGGTGGGGAGCTCCCCTTCACTGGCAGTTTTCAAGAAGAGGCTGGATGAATATTTGTCAGAGACGCTTTAGGCTGATCCTGCACTGGGCAGGGGGTTGGACTAGATGGTCTGTATGGCCCCTTCCAACTCTATGATTCTATGATTCTACTTAACAGGATTGTCATGGGTATAAATGGAGGATGGGAGAAACGTGTATACTGCCCTGAGCTCACTGGAGGAAGGGAAGGATTAAAAAGTCCTAAACAGACAGAGCAGCAAGGAGGGTGTAGAATCAGCCAAGGAATTTTTCTTCCAGAGGGCAGCAAGAGATCCTAGTATGATCTATCCAAAGAAGACGGAGAAGTCTAAAACATGCCAATAATCGAGTGCAGAGAGAAAGAGGCAGCCGCCCACAGAACAGGTGCTCGGCCGTCTCCCTCGCCCGGCTGTTTCTCAACAGCTCCATCAGTCGTCTCTTGTGGGGTTCTCTACTTCTAAGATGTTTGTGATGAGGGAAGGGGGTGGATTTCTCCACAGGGGCTTTCAATTAGGGATGATTTTCCAGTTTTCCTCCTTGCTGTTTCAACCCCTACCCTGAATCCGGCTGCATCTCTCCCTTGTGGAAAATTGAAACAGTCAGGCAGTCGGCAATGTCAAAGAGCCAGATTCAAATTGCCAGGCATTCTGGACAAGTGGAGATTTGAACCTAAATGAAACTCATTGGTTGCATTTAAGATGCTGGTGTGTTAAGTTGTCCTGAAGGGTGGTATATTAATCAAATGTAATTATTTTCCCCTAAAAGGCCTTCACGGCTGCCTGAGACCCTCATCTCTGCAGAACTGCCTCTCCTGTTATGTTCAGCAGTGGCAGCATCGCTCACCTGCGCAAGGCCTTTTGAAAGTGTCACCTGCCAACAGGTAAGATCCACGGCTGCCCACATCATAGCATTCTCTGTCAGAAATGCACCCTTCTCAGTATCATACAATGGAATGTGCAAAACTGAACTTTCTCGGACGGCATTTTTATAAAGGGGATATTTGTACAGTTTTTAATGTTTGTTGACGGTTTGCCATGGTATTTATTGTCCTCGTAATCCACCTTGAGTCTCTCTGAGAAAGGCGAGTTAAAACTGAAATGAAACAAAACAGAACCCGTCCGTTTCTCACAGCCTAACCTACCTTGCAGAGTTGTTGTGGGATTAAAACAGAGGAGGGGAGAAATTATTGTCCTGCCCCGAGCTCCTCTAAGAAATGGCAGGATAAAAAAAGGAAAGAGAGATTTTCACACCGTTCACTCTTTCAGCACATTTCCCCCATAAGAGGTACAATTCTTTCCACTGCATTTTGTGCATCAATAAATCAGCATCATGCCTCATATGTATAAATGAAACACAGTATACAAAAAAAATCCCTTTTAAATTATGCAGAAAAATCTTATGACAACTTGCATACACAGTTTTTAAAAATTCTGCCAAACTAAGAGTGGAAATCAGGGTACCAAAACAGTCAATAAAATATATAAACATAAGGAAAAGAAATGTGTTCATCCCTGCTTCCGATGGGCTGTACCGGTAAATGTTGGAAATCCTGGGGTACTGAATCCTTTAGCCAAAGATGCGGAAACCTTTGGGGTGGGAATCAGAGAATATGGAGGAAACTTTCCATACATCAGACCCCTGGGCCCTCCAGCCAAGCGTTGCCTCTCTGGCTGCATCTCTCCAGGGTCTCAGGCTGAGGAAAAATGTCTTTCCCACTAACTGCTACATGAGATTCTTTAATTGGACATTGAGCCAGGGACTCTCTGGATACAAAGCAAGCACTTGTATCTGTGGTTCCCATGGCCAAATACAGAAGAGCATACTTGTAGGTTCTTCTTCTTCTTTTTTGCTGATGAACATATGAAGCTGCTTAATGCTGTATTGACACATTGGTCCGTCGAGCTCAGTAGTGGACAGCTGCTCATCAGACTCACAAGCAGAGAAAGGCCTCTCTATCATCCCAGTGTCCCAGAAAATCACAGAAAATTGCAGAATCACAGAGTTGGAAGGGGCCATACAGACCTTCTAGTCCAACCCCCTGCCCAATGCAGGATGAGCCTAAAGCATCTCTGACAAGTATTCACCCAGCCTCTTCTTGAAAACTGCCAGTGAAGGGGAGCTCCCCACCTCCCTAGGCAGCTGAGTCCACCTTTGAACTACTCTGACCGTGAAATTTTTTCCCCTAATATCCAGTCGGTACCTTTGTGCTTGTAATTTAAGCCCATTGCTTCGGGTCCTACCCTCTGCTGCCAACTGGAACAGCTCCCTGCCCTCCTCCAAATGACAGCCTTTCAAATACTTAAAGAGAGCAATCATGTCCCCCCTTAATCTCCTCTTCTCCAAACTAAACATTCCCAAGGCCCTCAGCCTTTCCTCGTAGGGCTCAGTCTCCAGACCCCTGATGATCCTCGTGTCCTTTCAGATGGAGATGCCAGGCAGCCAGACTGGAAGTTTCTGCAAAGCAAGGGGATCTCTCTCTCTCTCTCTCTCTCTCTCTCTCTCTCTCTCTCTCTCTCTCTCTCTCTCTCTCTCTCTGATTTATATTCCACTTGCCCTGCAAATGGGCTCGGAGTAGATTACAACAAAAGATATAAAATCAACAGGGTAGCCTAAAGGTAAGGCAGCAAAACCAGAGGGGCATATGCCCCCCTTATATCAGGAGGCCGTTTGGGTGGCCCGTCCACCTCAGGCCCCATATGCCTGGTGGACCATCTCTGTGTTACAGGCCCAGTGGAATGATAACAAATCCTGCTGGGCCCGGGTCTCCTCAGACAGAGAGTTCCACCAGGTTGGTGCCAGGACTGAGAAGGCCCTGGTCCTAGTCGAGGCAAAGTGAACCTCCTTGGGGTCAGTAGATGTCTAGTTTCTGAATGGAGCATCCTCCGGGGAACATATGGAGAGAGGCAGTCACTGAGCTCTTGGACGTCACCCTTAGATGCAGCTATTGTAAAGCTAAATAAAAGTTTTGTCTTTATTACATGAGCATTCTTCCATTCCACCAAGAAACACAGGGGCTGTCTCAGAGTTGCACATACTTAGAGCTAAGTTACATGAGACAAATTACATGAGGAGGTGCACATGAAGAGAGTCACCATGTTAGCCGGGAAGCTGAGTTTTAAAAGAGATCGGAAGGCTTTGTCTGAGTTCCACCACTGAGTTCCACCACCTCTTTTCCCAGGAAAAAAGCCCTGCATGCCATCCTTCTCCTCCCGTGTCATTTCCCATTTCTTGCTCATTTCCACCCCCTGTCCTTAACATTTGTCAGACTATTTTTAATCTTCCATTATTGTGAGCATCCAGATGGCGTGTGCGGGTCCCACACACAATAGCAGCAGCAGTAACAAATGGCTGCCGCAGTGCCGTCGGAGGGGAGCTGCGCATGGTGGCCTGGTAAGATTGCTTAGAACTTCGGAGCGCTGGAATGTTAAAACCAGCCAGGCTCAAGGGTCCATCCTGCTTGACCTCTGGGCCACATAAGCAGATGCTTCAAGGAGGCTCCTGCCTAGAGCATGATGGGAATATCCCACCCCCAGTCTTAGGTGTCAGCATCTGGGAGCCAAAAAGAGGTCTAGGTAGGAAAAACAAACCTGTTGTAGACAGACTGGAACTTTGCCCCTGTGATCCCACCTATCTTCTTTAGCCACACCCTTCTAGCATGGCCAGCCAGCAGCCTTTTCTTTTTAATGAAGAAGCAGGTACAAATTACTAGCAAGCATTCCCTACTGCCAAGAGCAGTAGAAAGTTCCAGGGGCAACCCTACAGGGGTTTGCTTCCTTGGTGTGAGGAGTATGCAGCATTGAGATCTGAATGATGTATCAAAGCTGAAGTTTCTGTAACTGGAGCTTTAACTGGAGCCCTAAGAAGCAGCTACTGAGGGAAGAACAGGTATGGACTGGGGGCTGTGGTTCTGTCAGGGTTACCCACCTCAAGATGGGGCCTGGAGTTCTACTAGAATTTTAACATCTCCAGAATATCAAGATTCGTTCCCCTGGAAGAAATGGTATCTTCAGAGGGTGGACTCAATGGTATACCATAGAGTCTAGAGGAAACCAATGTCCTAGAGTGGCTACAGAGGGCTGATGCTCTAGGACTTCCATTTCTCCAGAGACTGAAAGAACTGGATAACAGTCAGCATATTTTGGATCAAAGGGTTACAGTGTTTACTCTAATGCGAAACTGTGTTTAATGCGAAATCTCACCCCTAGATATGTCATAAAAAAGAGGGGGTTGTCTTATATTTGCATACAAGTTACAGTTACGTACAATTTTTTTTCTTGATATAACATTGTTGGAGGGCAGTCAGCTTACATTCAGGCTCCTCTTTTTGAGTAAGTACAGTAATATGACATCGTGGATACACGCATACCAAAGCCTACAAGTGATGTAAAGTGGGGGGGAACAGGCTGGGGGCGTGATGTGAAGCAGGACATTGAAATGTAATATTTGAATTTTGGAAGGAGGAAGTGACCTCACAGGAAGGGGAGGGTTGCGTTAGCCAAACTTGGGCATCGCCTGGATGTGGCATCACAGGATGTGACATCCCCCCCTCTCAAACTCCACCCTCCCCAGGTACCACCCATACATTTCTAGGAATTTTATAAACCAGAGTTGGCAACCTTACAGGATGGGAAAGGGGCATCCAGATTTTTGCCCTTGTGCCCTTTCCCACCCACTGTGCTCCCCCACTCCAGCTGCTTTGAGCCACAAGAGGAAAAAAGGCAATCCCCTCCCAGGGCTTAAAGCAATAGGAAGTAAGGGTAAGAAATGGGAAACTTTGCTGGGAAGGGGAAAGTGATGACACTTTCCCTCCTCCAGTGACACCCACATCCTCTTTGGGGATCTGATCCCAGTCTCCTTCCTCACATCTCTTTAACACTATAGCACTGGTCTGTGGTTTGTTGAAGGCCTGGGAGGAATTGAGGGGTGGCCAGTGGGATAAATGGCTGGGGGGAATTGCCCCTATCCCAAACCTCCTCTTTCAAGATCCTGAGGCCCCTATAAGACTAAAGGCCAAGCTCAAAGTGACGAGTTACACTTGAATGGCAAGTGAACAGACTCATGTGTATTCCACCCTGTTCACTTGCGCTCCACTTGCACTCCACTCAATCACTATGTGGAAGTGGAGCACAAGTGAACAGGGAGGAATACACGTGAGTCTGTTCACTTGCCATTCAGACTCACATAGTGATCGAGTGCAGTGCAAGTGGATCACAAGTGAACAGGGTGGAATATACATGAGTCTGTTCACTTGCCATTCAGATTCATGTAGTGATCGAGTGGAGTGCAAGTGGAGCGCAAGTGAACAGGGAGGAATACACCTGAGTCTGTTCACTTGCCATTCAAGTGTAACTCGTCACTTCTAGCTTGGCCCTAACCCTACCACAAATTGTGTTGGTCTTATAGGTGCTACTGGACTCTTGCTCTTTTCTACTGCTACAGACAGGCTAACACGGCTACCCATCTCGAACTATTCCAAGTTCATGTAAGCACTTCTGGCCTTGAGCATTTTCATTTCCCTTCTTCCTTCTTTCACATTCCCCATCTCCAAGAGGGCAATGGACAGCTCTCATCAGAATTTGGATGGCGGGGTATTATTTTATTTATTGTATACCTAGGGATTCCCTTGAGTATATAAAAAGCCAACCCTGTTCATAGGCAGCCTTGTTCGTCTGTCCTGCTAATGGGGCACCACCATCAAATTTCTATTTATTGTAGCCCACCTCCAGCTCTTCCAGAATTACAACTGATCTCCAGATAACAGAGATCTGTCCCCTGGAAGGAATGGCTGCTTTGGAGGACAGAGTCTATGGCAGTATACCCTGTGGAGGCCCCTCCCCTCTCCAAACCACACCCTCTCCAGGCTCCACCTCCCAAATCCCCAATACAGAGCTGGCAACCCTATCGCTGTTAGAAAGAGGGATGCTTTTAATCAGGGCTTTTTTTCTGGGAAAAGAGGTGGTGGACCTCAGTAGGTTGCCAGCATAGGGGGCAACTCTTGGCGGGAGGTGGTGCCCCTGGTACCATATGCGCACATGCAAAGTGCATGCACGGTCCCAGGACTGCACAATGACCTCACTTTGGGTCAGCTGGAACAAGAAGGAGTTTTAAAAAGTTTAAATCACCCTCAGCGAAAAATGGTCACATGGCTGGTGGCCCCGCCTCCTGATCTCCAGACAGAGGGGAGTTTAGATTGCCCTCCGCGCCGCAGAGGTTCCGGAACTCCATTCCACCGAGTTCCAGCTGAAAAAAAGCCCTGCTTTTAATAAGACTGGCATGAAGATTCCTGCTGCTTTTTTGTCTGTCCTCTCCCCATTGAATCCTGCTCATGGATGAGCAACAGTTACCTTTCCAAGATTCTGCTAGATACCATTTGGGGAAGAAAAAAAATAATTGCATTGTCCTAAAGCCTGCACACAGGACATTCAACCTGGCACATCTTTGTGTTCCTTTTGTCGCAAACCCGGCTTCTCTTTAGGAGCTCTGCTTCACAATGCCTGGGTATATTTCAAAGCCAAAGTTAGAACATGTTGGATCCATTTTCAGCCTGGTACAAACGCTTACAAAGCCTTCCAAAAGACAAAGCAGAAATAAAAGAAGCAGAAGCCCCAGTTGGCTGGGAACATGGCTTTAACTGTTGCCAGGCTGGGAAACCAGAAGATGAGCTGCCCGAGCATGTCCTGTTCAAGCAGATAGAAAAGTAGCCTTTGTCTGTGGCATCCTGCTTCTGTAGGGATGCCAAACTCCAGGTGGGGCCTGGAGATCTTCCAGAATTACAACGGATCCACAGATGACAGAGAGTTGCCAGGTCCCCTTACCCTCCCAGTGGGAGGGTGGGAGACCTGGCTCTTACCTCCTCCTTCCTCTCTTCATGCTTCATCGTGATTGCGCGTTGATGTCATTTCTGGTGATGACATTTCTGGTGATGTCATCAAGCAGGTGCAAGAGGGTGCACACGTTTCACAGCGGGCCGATTTGGGCCTCAAATGGACCCAATTTGGCCTGTTTGGGGCCCAAATCAGCCCACTACAAAGCTCAGGAGTGCTCTCAGGGCAACGCAATGGCATCATTCCTGGGAGTGAAGTTGTCACACCGCCCCAGAAGCGTGCCTAGGAGGCCCCTTCCCACAGCTTTCTCCCCCACTGGCCAGGTGAGTGGTGCCAGGAAGTGGAGGGTGAGAGTGGGGGATCTCCCACCAGGGGAATGGGACCCCTAGACAGAGATCAGTTCCCCTGGCGAAAATGGCTGCTTTGGTGGGTGGACTCCGTGTCATTATTCCCCGTGTCATTATTCCTCTCCCCAAACTCTGCCCTCCCCAGGCTCCACCCCCACATCCTCAGGAATTTCCCAATCTGGAGTTGGAAACCTCAGTAATTAATGTGATGTGATTTGCAGGAGGTTAGGAAAAGCCCAGACTGTGGCGATGAGGAGGAATTCCTGAGATCTGAAGTGGGGGCAAGTTTCTAGTCCTCATGACGAGAGACATTCAAAAATGCAGAGGCAATGTTTGCTCTCTCAGAAGCCAGAGGGATGGACAAAGAAGGAAAAATAAAAATAGAACAGGGCTGAGCAGACGGAGTTATTTTCATGCTGTCACTGTCTTTTGTTTCATGCTTCTGCTGAAGGCCAGCTCCTTCCAGGCCTTTCTTACTGCCCCAAAGGCACATAGCCTGATAGAAACAGAGGCCCAAGCTACAAGTGATGAACTTCACTTGAATGGCAAGTGAACAGACTCACGGGTATTCTTCCCTGTTCACTTGCGCTCCACTTGCGCTCCACTCGATCATGACGTGATCGAGCGGAGCGCAAGTGAACAGAGAGGAATACCCGTGAGTCTGTTCACTTGCCATTCAAGTGAAGTCCGTCACTTGTAGCTTGGCCCTGAACTGCTTCTGTGACACCCCTTAAGGGAAGAGGGCTATTCCATCCTTTGACGTTTCTACTGCCATGAAGTCTCTTTGGGCTGCTGTTGGAGGACGCTAAGAAAGAGCTGTAGCTCTCTGTGGCGTGCTCCTTCAGGGCATGGAAGCCTGCAACTTGAAGACGGAGCATAAGAGCTGCATATGGAAGCTCACCAGTGCTGGGATTGAAAACAAGTTTCTGGAAGAAAGATCTGTAAACAAGAGATCCTGGGCAGCTGCACCGAACGTATAGTGCTAGTCTGGTGCATCTTGCGTCACCCTAATCCAGAGCATTCCAAAGTCTCCACTTGGACTGCCAACCTCCAGGTGGGTCGCTGAGACACCCCTTGGACACCACGACTGATCTCCAGTTCACCCTGGGGAAAATGGCAGCAGTGGAGGGGGAACTGTATAGCATTATACCCCGCTGAAAGTCTTTCCCCTCCCGAAACCCTGCCTTCTCCAGGCCTCAACCCCCCCCCAACTCCAAGAATTCCCCAACTTGGAGCTGGCATCCCTAATACTATGCTGTTTCCATGGCCTGACGTTGGAAGGGGTGTCATTTTTATAGATTTTGTGGGGTGCCCCCTTGTTTGCAAAGAGCTCCTTTCCCCACAGTGCTCCCCCGCAGTCAATGCAGAGGAGAATACCTGACAGCTGCGTTTCAGCTACCTGCTGATGCATCTTTAGCAATGGGTGCGACGGCCTACTTTAAAAAATGTGGCAGGCAGCTCCAGCGAAAGAGGGAGAGAGATCTATTTAATTCTCCGCACCCCCTCCCCCTCCGCAGGCTGGCACACTGTCAGCTCGGCCTACAATTAACAGCCCTCAACCACCCCTGATTTGCAAGCCATGATTGTTTCAGCTCGGCACCCAAAATAGCAGCTCGTTTAAGACGCGTGAAGCAACCCCTCTGCACCCACCCCACGTGCGCCCTGGCAGGGACCGGCGCAGAGGCTGCCCTGCTCGAAGAAGCACCAATGAAGCCAAAAGAGACAGCTGGGGGCTACGCGGTCTAGAGTTTGCACTCAAATCTGCAGACAGCAAAACGAAATTCAAGGGGCCACTTTAATTGCTGTGTGGCTCAAGACACAGAAATGAGGCTTGTAAAAAAGGTCAGAAAGGACTACCCAAAGTGATAATTGCAAGGTGGTCCTGCTGCTTTCCCCCCAAAGATATCAGGGCAGCACATCTGCACAATCAATCCTGGCAACAACTCTGTGAGGTAGGGTTGTTGTATGTCCACTGTGGGGGGGGGGAGGAAATCTCCCGCCTCCAGTGGGAATTGGCCATTAATATTCCAGCAGCCTGTGCAAGAAAAAAAAATTACATGCCATTGACTATGGCACAATGTCAGTTTTGGTAAAACCCTGGGAGTGACATCCCTTCTCTCTAGGAATTGCTGGAACTCAATGATCAAACCATGGAGTTTCTGGCAATTCCTGCAGGGGTCGATGTCATATGTTGTGAACATCCAGAAGTGGCATCAATCATATCTAGAAATCACTGAAAACGATGGTTTTACCATGGTATTGCTCTGCGGCTTTACCATGATTGTCTATGGCTTTACCATAGAGTTTCTGGCAATTCCTAGAGAGATATGACTTCCGTTTTCAGAGATGTGGCATCACAACATTGGTGATGGTTGCACCCCCATATTTTGCCCCCTTGATTACCTGCTGGTTACCAGGCCAGGCCTGGCAACTCTACTCTGAGGTAGGCTAGGTTGAAAGGGCAAGTGACTGGCTCAAAGTCACCTTGTGAACTACATGGCTACATCTGGACCAGGGGTCTCCACCATCTAGCTGGACACTCTAACCACTATTTCACAATGCTTACCCACACCCAGTCCTTCCTCCTGGTCTCTCCCATGTGATAGGATCACCTGTTCATAAGGGTTCCATTTGGCTTTTACATATGCCGGTGCCAGGCATACAGACCTCCTTCCCCCAAGCTCTGAAGATACTTGTCTCGCTAAGAGTGTCCCTACACAATACTTCTTACACGAGGACACTCAAGTGAAGGAGATGCAATGTTAACTGGGAGGTGTAGTTGAAAAGCTGAATTTCTCTTCTCCACAAGAAGGTAGCTTGAAAAGACAGAGCCCACTCCTCAAAGGGTTTTTTAATTTCATCTGATTAACAAATCCTCTGAGTAGCATCTCCACCTGCTGTCTTTTTAAACTACCCTCCTGTGGAGAGGAGAAAGTGACTGAGCCTTCTGTTCTCTCTCATTAAACAATGTGTCCTGGCTCACATTGCGCCTCCCTTCACTTGAGCATCCTCGTGTTAGAAGTATCGTGTAGAGAGACTCTGAGATGGGATCCAATGCAAAGGAGGCCACAGGTACTCCATACATATTCTTGCCAATTGTCCGCCAATGGCAGGCAAATGCATTGAAGGATCTAACAAGATGTTGCAAGACACTGAGAAGATAAAAAAATAATAATAAAGTGAGCAGCTGTTTGGGGCTCCAGTACAGACTAGGGCCATAAGGTGGAGGTGGCTTAACTGGGTCAACCCTTCCCGTACAACATGTTTGCCAATTTGAACTCATCGCCCCTGCTCTGGCAATAGCTTTCTAGGCAGGGGGATCTGGCCTGGTTTCATGCTGCCACCTCAGGGTGATGTTGTTTTCAGCTGGTGAAATTGGGTGAAGGTGGAAGAGTTAAGAGCTTGCCTCCTCCCTTATGATCTCTGAAGGACTGTGATGACTGTTTAAAAACCATTGTGAAGGCTGAATGATCGAGCGGGGTGCAAGTGGAGTGCAAGTGAACAGGGAGGAATACACATGAGTCTGATCAAGTGGAGTGCAAGTGGAGCGCAAGTGAACAGGGAGGAATACACGTGAGTCTGATCGAGTGGAGTGCAAGTGGAGCACAAGTGAACAGGGAGGAATACACGTGAGTCTGATCGAGTGGAGTGCAAGTGGAGCACAAGTGAACAGGGAGGAATACACGTGAGTCTGATCGAGTGGAGTGCAAGTGGAGCACAAGTGAACAGGGAGGAATACACGTGAGTCTGATCGAGTGGAGTGCAAGTGGAGCACAAGTGAACAGGGAGGAATACACGTGAGTCTGATCGAGAGGAGTGCAAGTGGAGCACAAGTGAACAGGGAGGAATACACGTGAGTCTGTTCACTTGCTGTTCAAGTGCCATTCGTCACTTCTAGCTTGGCCCTCAGTGCCTTGTGTCTACTTAGAACTTCTCAGAAGTGCTTTTTATTTCCAGAACCTCCAACCACTGTCTGTTTTACAAAGGGCCTCCAAAAAGGCATGATGGTACCCGAGAGCTATTTCCAGCACATCTCTGGAACGTGTTGTGCAGGAGGCAGCCTCATGCTGTGCTCCTAATGAACACAAGAGCATCAGAAAAGAAACTTCCTTTTCTTTGTTGCGATAAGGTTGCATTTTTCTACTCCAGCTTCCTTGGACTCCTGGATTTGCAGAAGGCTTATAACAATGGCTCCAATCTCTCTGCCTTCACCCTTTTTACTCAGACCCTTCTGAATTATTTGGGAACAATGTTACTCCGAGGGTGGTCCAAACTGGATGTAGCAGCAGCAGGCCTGTGTGAAAAAGGTGACCAGCTGGGCAATGACAGTTGCCAACCACAGGCTGGAAATTCCTGGAAATTTGGGGATGGAGCCTGGGGGTGGTGTTTGGGGGAGGGACCACAGCAGCATATAATTCCATAGGGTTCACCCTCCAAAGCAGTTGCTGCCTCCAGGGGAACTGATCTTTGTAGTCTGGAGATCAGTTGCAATTCCAGGGGATCTCCAGGCACCACCTGGAGATTGGCAACCTAGCATGCAATCCCCATGAAGGCACCGGAGTTTAAAGTAAGCTGGCTAGAGGGAAAGCTGAACACCCTCTCCTGCACACACAGCTGTTTTTCCAGATGCAGCTTTGACATCTCCGAATCCTCTTCAGAAGAGACCTCGGAGGCCATCTAGTCCTACCCACAAAACTGAGAGCGGGACCACAAGTGACAAAAGGCACAGTTTGGACCCTTGCCAGCTTCCCTCAAGTTTTGATGGGAAATGTAGGCAGCTTGGTGGAATGTTGGACAAGTGACAGTTGAAAAGTCCATTGGACAGCAGTCAGAGAGTCAAGCTGCAAGACCAGGATGCCTACATTTCCCATCAAAACTTGAGGGAAGCTGACAAGTGTCCAATCTGTGTCAGGCGTCACTTGTGGTCCTGCTCTGAGATAGATGGACCCAATACTGTGATTCTGCCTTAAACCATTTATTTTATTTTATTCACCTCATTTATACCCTGCCTTTCTGCCCCAGTGAGGATCCAAAGTGGCTATCATTCTCCTTTCCTCCATATTATCCTCACAACAACCCTGTGAGGTAGGTGAAACTGAGAGTGCCCAAGTAGTCCAAGGTCACCTGGCAGAGTGGGAATTCAAACCTGGGTCTCCCAAGTCTAATGCTCTAACCACTATACCATGCTGGCTCTCTCCCTGTTTTATATGAACAGGGCTTCTTTTCTGAGAAAAGAGGTGGTGGAACTCAGTGGTGGAACTCAGGACCGCACAATGACATCACTTTGGGTCAGCTGGAACAAGGGGGGAGTTTTTTAAAGTTTAAATCGCCCTCGGCGAAAATGGTCACATGGTTGGTGGCCCCGCCCCCTGATCTCCAAACAGAGGGGAGTTTAGATTGCCCTCTGCGCCAAGTGGCACGGAGGGTGATCTAAACTCCCCTCTGTCTGGAGATCAGGGGGTGGGGCCACCAGCCATGTGCCCATTTTCAAGAGGTGCCGGAACTCCATTCCACTGTGTTCCAGCTGGAAAAAAGCCCTGTATATGACCATGAACAAAACTCTACATTTGTCCACTTGCTTTTAGCTAGAAGGTCCAAAGTTCAAGGGCAGAGCACCAGCTTTGAATTCAAGAACACCCAGTTTGCATACCTGTTACCTGAGGCCAATAGTGAGCTGAGCTCGATGATACTCACATGTTAAAATGCCTCTTGCAAGATAAAGTGGCCCTATGAGTATGCCCTGCTCCTGCCCCCCAGTTATAGGAGACAGATATTCCCTAGAAATGTTCTTGTTCTCACTAGTTTCCCACCTGGTCCACTTATAAATGTGCAAACAGGTAATAACCACTATATATTTCCAGGTCTCCTTGTGCAACTCTGCCTGGGATTAGGGTTGCCAACTTCAGATTGGGAAATCCCTGGAGACTTGGTTGATAGAGCCTGAGGAGGGCAGGGGTTGAGTTGGGTGGGTACCTCTATGGGGCATAATGCCACAGAGTCCACCCTCGGAACAGCCATTGTATCCAGAGGAACTGATCTCTTTAGCCTGGAGATCAGTTGTAATCCCAGGATATCTCCAGGCTTCACCTGGGGGTTGGCAACCCTACTTGGGATCCATGTGGTTAGTGTAAAATGGAATGTTTGAGGGGTGCTTGCTTTTGGTAAGTGGCAAAAAGCATTCCCACTTTGGTTGCCATCCTCCAGGTGGGGTCTGGAGATCTCCCAGAATTCCAACTTGCCTCCAAATTTCCAAGATCAGTTCTCTTGCAGAAATGGCTGCTTTGGGGAGTGGACTGTATGGCATTATACTCCACTGGGGTCCTTTCCCTCCCCAAATGCTTCCATCTCCAGGCTCCACCCCAAAATCTCCAGGGATTTCCCAGTCCAGCATTGGCTGGCACCAGGGCTTTTTTTAAGCTGGAACATGGTGGAATGGAGTTCCGGAACCTCTTGAAAATGGTCACATGGCTGGTGGCCCCGCCCCCTGATCTCCAGACAGAGGGGAGTTTAGATTGCCCTCCGCGCCACTCCAGCGGTGTGGAGGGCAATCTAAACTCCCCTCTGTCTGGAGATCAGGGGGCGGGGCCACTAGCCATGTGACCATTTTCTCCGAGGGCAACCCACTGATAGTGATTCCGCACACGTTGGATAATGCACTTCCAATCCTCTTTATAGATCATTTGGAATGGATTTTTTTGTGTGCGGAACAAAAAATCCACCTCAAACAATTGATAAAGTGCATTGAAAGTGCATTATCCAACGTGTGCGGAATCAGCCTGAGTTCCACCACCTCTTTTCCCAGAAAAGAAGCCCTAGTTGGCACTCCTAACTCCCTGCATAAATGACCCCAGCACATGAATAAAATCTGCTTGTTTGCCCCCACTCTGCCAAGGCTGGCAGCCAAGCCCAGAGAATACCATGCATGCTGCTTGGCCCTGATGTGGCAGGAAGGAGGGGAAGGCCTAATGACAGCCTATGGAGGTGTTTGCTAGAGCTAGTGTTTGTGTTAAGCCAAACAGGGCTGTGGGAGATGCCAAGGCTGGCTTTCACTGTGCAAGCCAGCCAGAAAGCACCATTTTCCTCCTGCATGGTGGGTGAGGGGGGGGGGAATTGCAACAGGCAAGGAATCTGGTGTGGGGGGACCAGGATTTCCCTACAGCTCTCAAAGCATACATTGGCTAACGCTCCTTAGTCTCTCTTGCTCCTTGTGTCTCTCCTCCCGACTGCCAGCAGCTCAAGCAGAGAGAGATTTCTCCCAGCTGACCTGAAGTCCTTTGAGTGGAGCTGCCAGGGACTTGAACTCAGAACCTTCCTGCATGCAAGGCAGGGGATCTACTGCTGAGCCACAGTCCCCCCCCTCTAAAAAAACAAGGTGGCTTCTCTCAGCCTGCTGCCTACTTGGTCATGTGCCTCTTCTCCCCAAACCCTGCCTGCCCCAGGCTCTGCTCCCAATTCCCCAGGAATTTCCGAACCTGGAGTTGGCAATTCTATTGAGGACTCTGGCGAATGTTCCCTTTCTGGAACCCCAAGCCATGTCAACCCTGAAAATAGAGACATTTTAAACTGGAGATGCCTTCATTGGTGAGGCTTATGGCAACCAGAGCCAGGGCTTTTTCAGTAGTGGCCCCTTGTCTGTAGCATGCCCTTCCCCTTGAGGCTGGCTTGGCACTTACATTGCTCTCTTTTAGGCACCAAGCCAAAGCATTTCTGTTCACCCAGGCTTTTAATTAAGAGGTTGATCTTTTAACACCATTTTATAATGTGCATTTAGTCAGGAAACTGCTGTTTTAAGCTGCTCAGTTGTCTGTTCTCATGCTTCGGCTGGGTTTTCAAATTCTGGATTATAATGAATAATGCATACACATTTTATAAGCCACCACAGGCAGCTTCCTTGGAAGAGGCCGCATAAAAATGTACTAACTAACTAAATAAATACATCAGGGATTGGGGATGCCAAGGGATTGGTTACACGCACTGTCTGTCAAGAAACCAGCATTTGGATTTGGAAGGCCAGGAAACCTTGGCTTCTGCCCTGATTCCATCCCCTCCCCAGCCAGATTCTACCAGATTTCTTATTAATTCCTCCAAGTACCACTTCAGGCGTAGCTTGGGGCCAAGCTACAAGTGATGAATGACACTTGAATGACAAGTGAAGAGACTCACGTGTATTCCTCCCAGTTCACTTGCGCTCCACTTGCACTCCACTCGATCGAGTGGCGCGCAAGTGGAGCTCAAGTGAACAAGGAGGAATACACGTGAGTCTGTTCACTTGTCATTCAAGTGTCATTCATCACTTGTAGCTTGGCCCTCAGCTTCTCAGTGTTTGCAGGGGAATGAGTCGCTCACATTGAAGGGCTGGAATTAAGGAAGGTTTCTTTCAGCATGGCTAGTGAACTTTTTCTTGCTAGCAGGCCCTGTGTTCAAATTCCCCCTACATCCTCTCTCACCCCTAACCTACCTCACAAGGTTGTTGTGTGAATAAAACCAAAATGAGGAGAAGAACGTATGCTAGCCTAATCTTCTAAGAGGAAGATACATCATCCTTGTGCCCTCTCATACCTGCCCTGGGTCCAATTGACCACAAGTGTGCTAGGAGTTCTTTTCTTTGAACTTAATTACCAAGCACGGAGGTGAGGGGATGGGATAAGGACCATGGAGCACCGGGAGAGAGAGATTAACCTTTTTGGGAGGGCTTTATTGTAGGGAGGGGGTCTCAGATGCTTCGCTAATGAGTTAGGGACCAGAGACTTCACCACTATGTTGCCTCTGTTGTCTTAAACATGTACTCCTATGAGCTACCTGTGCTTCATTTTGTCTAACGTCAGTCCTAGAATTGTTTCAAAACTTTCTTCATCTCTACATTGGATTCCTGCTAATGCAATGTCTTCGTAAACTTGTATTTATTTAACCTATGGCATTATGGAAATGTCCTTGATATTGACTGTGCTAATCTCACACTGTGTAATCCACCTGGAGTCTCAGTGAGAAAGGCGGACTATAAATGGACATAAATAAATAAATAAAATAAAACTTGAAACTGCCGCATGGGTGCTCTGTTGAGGGAACATGCAAGTACCCATGGCTCCGTTGTACATTTTCCCAGGCTTATCTTCCGCTCTTCATGTGCCTCTATCCTGATTCAAGCCACATCACAGTGAGCCCAGGAATCCAGTTCTTAGCACCCAACTCCCAGCTCACGTCTGGTCAACAGGACTGAGTTGGCAGGGGGGACACATGAGGACAATGTATCATGTAGTTTGGCCCTCAGTCGGTTGTATATAGGATTGCCTACTCCATTCTGGAAAGTTTCTGGAGATTTTGGGGGGTGGAGCCTGGGGAGGGTGGAGTTTGGGAAGGGGATGGACCTCAGCAGGGTATAATGCCATGGAGCCCCTCCTGCACACACACACACACACAGCACTCATTTTCTCCAGGGGAACTGATCTCTGTCATTTGGAGACCAGTGGTAATTCTAGGGGATCTCCACGCCCCACCTGGAAGCTAGCAACTCTAATCATACATAATGAGCATGCTGTTTTAACGACAGTAGATGTCTCTTGAATGGGCCTGGAATGGTGTCAGGCATTGGTTTCATCTAAGTGCCCTTCAAGTTTTGGTGGAGATGACGAACCCTGTGATAGGAAGGGGCCTGGTGGAATCTGCATGCAGCAGAAAGCCCCGGAAAGAACAGAGAGAGGAGCAGAGAGCCATTGTTAGCGGTGGACTGAAATCCCTTGGAGGGCAAAGGATCTCTCACACTCTCACACTCTCTCTCTCTCACACACACACTCTCACACTCTCTCTCTCTCACACACACACTCTCACACTCTCTCACTCTCTCTCTCTCTCGGGATCTGAGCTGGGGTGGCAGATCTGCTGCTCCTAGGAATGCCTCTGTGCCTCCACACCTGTGCTGTACCTAGGGCTTTTTTTTAGCTGGAACGCTGTGGAACGGAGTTCCGGCACCTCTTGAAAATGGTCACATGGCCGGTGGCCCCACCCCCTGATCTCCAGACAGAGGGGAGTTTAGATCACCCTCCGCACCAGTGGCACAGAGGGCAATCTAAACTCCCCTCTGTCTGGAGATCAGGGGGCGGGGCCACCAGCCATGTGACCATTTTCACCGAGGGCAATTTAAACTTTAACCCCCCCTTGTTCCAGCTGCCCCAAAGTGACGTCATTGTGCAGTCCTGAGTTCCACCACTGAGTTCCACCATCTCTTTCCCCAGAAGAAAAAGCCCTGGCTGTACCTGTATATAAAACAAATACTCAAAAAACCCACACAACCACTGCCTGTCTCTGGTTCTCTCACGTCCAAAGGGTGCCGTGCTTCCCAGGGAACTTCTCACTGCTATGGAGAGATGCACATAACATGATGGTAGATAGTTCTGCCCCGTGTCCGCCAAGTTCAGAACTCCCTTCTCGCCTCCAGAAAGCTTCACCCCATCCCCTCAGCCCCCTTAACTCTCAGTCTCTTGAGGGCACCCTAGAGCCGCCCGATGCTCCACTTGCCACACTTCTACAGCTAGCAGCCCTCGCCACATCCTTGGGGCAGTGAGTTCCTCAAGTCAGCTTATGCATTCTGTGAAGAAGCATTTCCTTATAGGACGCTGCCAGGTATCAGCCCATCCAGGTGAGTCTTGTCTGGCAGCCGCTTTCTAGGATTGCAGGGAAAGGGCCTGCTGTGACATGATATCCTTTTAGCTGGAAACACCAAGGACCGAACATGGGAATTTGGCATGCACAGCAGGTCTTTGATCCCTGACTCAGAGTCTCTCCCCATCTGCACATAGGGCTCAAATGGGGTGGCTTTCATCAGGGATGTCATATGTAAAACCATGTGCGGGAACGTTCCCTCCTGAGCGTGTTCATTCATAAATCCTTTCCAGCAAGCACATGTCGCCAGAGGCTGCTTCGGTGCGCACCTAGCATCCTTTGACAGCCAAAAAGGCTTTCATTTATATATTTGGAACAAGGACGTATATTAAAGACTCATCGTCTTTGCAAGGGGTGGGGCAGGGAAGCTTTGCTCTGATTCATCACTTGGATATACCAAGGGGCAATTCTCCACTCATAAATGGATGACGGGCTCCAGCTAATTCATTTTCTCCAGGGCTTTTAAGGCAGAGAGCACATCAATGGAGAACGGCAATCGAAAGCCACCGAGGGACGAGTCGTGGCCTCTTTCTGCCGCCGGAGGGGAAAGAGTGGGTGGGGAGGAAACGCTGCTTCTGATTGGAGGGGGACATATTAATCCAGATTTGCAAGGGTGTGTCTTAGATTCCCTCTTGGTGTTTCTTCCACAGCAGAAAATAGATGATGTGCATACATTTTTTTTTTAATGCCCAGTCAGTATCACATACTTTGCAGGGTTTTGTGAATGAAGATGCTTTGGCCTGTGACAGGACTGTATGAAAAGCCCGTCCAATGCTATTAAATAATTGGATTTATGAAGGACACCATGGCATGGAAGTTTGAGATCCTTGGTCTGTTAACCTTCCCACTCCATATGTATAAAAATAGTGGTAAAGATTTTAAACCCAAATGGAGCACATACAGGGGGTCTCAGGAAAGTTTTAGAGGTAGACTGCCTGAGTACATGAAGGCTCTGTTTTTAGCTTTCATGGCTATCACACATTGATAGATCTAACACTGGCTGGGACAGTCGTGCTGAATCAGATCAAAGGGCCCTGATCCAATGGGACAGCCAAGTGCTTCTGGGAAGCTCCCAAGCCAGGGCATGGAGCCAGCAGCCCTTCCCTGCCATTCATCTCCAGCATCTGATACTCAGAGCTACATTGCTTGTGCACATGGATGCTCCATTAGTTGCCATGGCTTATTGCTATTCATTGACCACCTCCTCTCCATGAATTTCTTTACTCCTTTAATAATGAAAACATGCACACGAACTACCCACCACCATATGTTGTAGCAATTCACTTCAACATGTAATCATAATAGTACTTTCAAAATACATTATCAGTAACAACAATAAGAAAAGGGGGGGGCCCATGTATAGAATCACCCTATTGCTTCTGTTTCTTTCTACCAATGTTCTCCAGGAAAACAAAATTGTCCCTAAAATGTCCTTTTGTGATGGCAGAAGGAATAAAGGAGAAGCGAGAAAGAAAGCAGTGGCTTTCAGGGAAAAGTGCAAAATGCATACATGCCCTACCATCAAAAAGGGGAAATTAGATTAGTGTCTCGATTAGCAATGGGAAATCACAATCTTGGGGAGATTTTTGCCTTGGTCCCTTCAGCTGATCAGTTGAGCTCTCTCTATGTGAAATCCAAATAGTGAAATTCCAAAATTGGTCTCCTGTTCCACACACACATACAATAACCACACCCTCAACTTGCTGTATAAAACCCAGTGCCCATTCAAGAAAAATGGAGGAGGGGAAGCCTCCTGCTCCATGCCAAAGACTGATCTCCATGGTTTTACAGAGAGATGGACTCACACACATACCCAGAAAAGCATTTTGAAAAGGAAAAAAAAATGAAACTGACACAGTCTGAACATCTCTCATCTCTCTACACAGCATCGCAATTCTTCTGGAATGCAGTGCCAGCATAACACTCCTTTTCTTCTGTGGCTTTTCAATGCCTTTATTTCTAACAACGTACAAGACCCTCCCCCTGTTCAAAACCCACCCAGTTCAACATTGCAGCAGTCTTTAACACCTTTCCCCCACCCAAAAAACCAAGTGATCAAGTGCAAAAATCCACATATTTGCATTATAGATATACAGATAGACAGATAGAGATACATATGCATACACATACATACATATATGTATATTTTAAAACAAGGCACACGCACACACACATATATATGTATAAGTCTCTTACCTCCAACACACAGCAGAGACATGGTATTTGCTTGGACTTCGTTTTCTAGGAGGGTTTGGCTTGCTGGCTTGGCTTTCAGCTGGGAAAGGGTGTGTACCAGTTGCCAGAAAATCACATCCTTTTTAACGTCTGCTCGCTCCGCCTTCCAAGTGTCTAGCAGCCAGCCATCTTGTTTCAGCACCAAGGCCTGTGGACAGCTCCTGACGTCAGGATGATGAAAAAGAGAGAGAGGCAAAAGAGGAGGGGTTTTATTGAAGACCACCTGATCAGCTGAGATTTTTGCATCTTAAAGGGACCCCTCGGTCTGTAGACACTTCTCTCCAAGGAGGCTGACATGAATATCTTCATATATTAAATGGTAACATTTTTTCATTTTGATGCAGATATTAAGGTTCCACATGAATGTCAGTCATTTTGAGAGAAAAACAAGCGAGCAAATAAACAAAGAAAAACAAACAGGCAAACGGACAAAAAAAATTGCAAGACAACTAGGAAACCAAAAACGAGGGGTGGGGGCTGTATGAATATGTATATCTAAATTGAAAGAAACACATGCCTTTGTGCATGGTGTAAAGATGCTTCCACTCTTCCTATTTGCTTTGGTAATTTCCTTTGTTTTGTTCCTCTCATGCCATTTTTACACCATCGACACAACACAGATGTCCATTTTAACAGCAACGTTTCGATGAAATTTTGTTAACAAGTCAGGAAAAGGGACAACAGCAATTTCATTCTGTCTTGAACTTCCAAATCAAATGAGAGATTAGTCCCATTTTGGTGCTGTCTCTAAACACAACCCTCTGTGGGGCCTTCCCTAAAGAAAAGCCACAGAGACAAACCTTTATGTCCTGCTTATGAACTTCCAGAGGTATCCAGCGGGCCACTTGGGGACACCAGAAGCTGGACTGGATGCACCTCAGGTCTGATCCTGTAGTGCAATTCTTACGAATGCTGCCTGGTGCAACCCACCCTCTAGTGTCAAAAGAGAGAAGTGCACTTCTAAAAACTACAAGCAAGCTATTTCAAAACATCTATGGCCCCAACGCTTTGTGGTTTTTAATGTATGAAGTTCAACCGCTCACATCCACACAGCAGCTGCGGAAAACGGACCCTTAAAGGTCTGCAGGCACCCATTCTGCTCACGATCATCTTCCTGAGCAGGAACAGCCCCCCAAAGAGGCAAATAACAGCCCCTCCAGGCTGTATCATCTGTGGAAGACAGTGGAAGGTGGAGGCTCCTTCTCTCCTCCCCCCTGCTGTGGTCCTGATCCAAATATAGCCCCTGCAGACATTAACTCTTTCTTTTACTTCTTTCTGCAACCCTTCTGGGTCATCTTCTTGCAGGGTATTGGTCAGAGTTTAGGCTAGGACTGGGAAGGCCCAGGTTTGAACCCATCCACCACCACAAAGCTTCCCAGATGATCTTGAGCCAGTTGTTCTCTCTCTCAGTCTAACTGAAGGGTTGTTGTGAATACAAAGTGGAGGGGAAAGGGGAATGTTATATGCCATCCAGAGGATTGGATACAAATATGGAAGATAAGCTGTAAGCTCAGGAGCATCTCTTTATCGTCAAGAGCCCCTTTAGGAAACAAGTATCTGAAGATCAGGATAGAAATCTGAGAAATGAATAATGGTATAACTAATAACATATCATTTAGTAATGCTGAGATGATATGGCGTTTGATAGCTAAAAATCCCGACAATAAGTAATTTCCAGAAATTGCCACTTTTCTCAACTAGCACTTTGCGGTCTTCTTTTCACAGTCGCACAAGGGCCAATTCCAGATGAGCACAAATAGAGTGAGTCCTTTCGCTTTTTCAGTGACCTCACTCGTAAAAACCCGCAATTTCCCGTCCCAGCTTACCTGCGGTCCGTGGCGCTCAGTTGCGCTCTATAAGCGGACGGTGTGAATGCGGTATTGCGGGTTTGCACACTTCTGGACACTTCGTCGCTGTGGAGAGGCCCTCCCCTTTCCCTCCTTCCTTTGCCGGCCAGCCAGCAACAATATTCCCTTAATTTTTTTTTTAAAACCAGGCGCCATTTGCGCAGTCGCACGTTTGCGCACATCGAACTGCGCAAATGTGCACAAATGCACAAATGCACAAAAGCGCACAAAAGTCAATGCTGCATATTCACATACCTGCACATTTGCGCATTTGCGCAAAACACATAAAAAAATTTTTTTAAAAAACCCCGAAATGCGAACCAATGAAGGCCCCCGACGTCAACTGTGATGGGGAGGAAACAACCAATCCCGGGTACCTCAGTTGGCCGTGCGAACATCCGGAAGCGGGATGGCACAGCACGCTGCGAGACAAAGCGGATGGAGACGAAAGTGAACGCGTGGCTGGTTAGCGATTATTTCCGCAGAAAAACCGCAATTTCTGGCCATCTGGAATCGGCCAAGATGAGGAAAAGAAAGCCCAAGAGGCAGCAAAGCAAGAGACCTACACAAGACATCTTACATGGGGGCGCTCAAGTGTAGGGAGATGCAATGTTAGCCAGGAAGCATAGTTTAAAAAGACAGATCTGCCCAGCGTAGTTTAAAAAGACGCTCTGTCAATTTCACCTTTCTACAGGAGAGTAGCTTAAAAAGACAGAGCCAGCAGAGATTTCATTTTCACCTCCCAGAAGGCTCTGTCAATTTTACCTCCCCTTGTGGGAGGTGAAGGTGAAATTAACAAACCCTCTGAGGAGCAATCTCCTCCTGCTCTGTCTTTTTAAACTACCCTTTTGTGGAGAGGTGAAATTGCTATTCATTGACTATGCTTCCCAGTGAACATTGCGTCTCCCTACACTTGAGCATTCCCATGTAAGATGTCTCGTATAGAGAGACTCTGAATCAGCAGATAATCTGACTGACCAGGGTCTCCTTCAACCAGAAGAGTTACGGATGTTTCGACCACAGCAAACTGTCCCCCAAGCCACTTTTGTGCACAGAGTTTCCACTATCCGCCATCACTGGCTTGGAGAGGGCTTTCCTGACTTTATTCACTCAAAAACAAGGCCTGCTTGCTTGAAATGTTGGCCTCTGGTGTTGTGACTTCCGGGCAGGCACGGGGGAAAAATATTTTGCTTGTACATGCTGGTAAGCAAACAGTTACAGGCTGGAGTGGGGGGGCAGAGCTAACATTCATTTCCCCCTTCCAAAGGAAAGGCAAGGTCAAAACAGATGGAACATGGGAAGTCAGCAAGGAGGACTGCAATTCTGTGATCTCATAATGTCTTTAATATTATGTCTGGTGACACCGTCTTTTACCCCCCCCCCCCCGGCACTACACCCAGGGCCTGCACCACCTCTCCCTATAGCACCTCAGCTGCAGGTGCCTCCATGGAGCACCAGGCCCCCTTTCCTGTCAAAGTGGCCGCTGCCAATGCCTGTATGGAGCCCCAAGCACAAAACCTGGGCTGTTCAGCTGACTCATCTTCCTTTAACAATGCAGGTGGCTCAGCCGGAGGGATGGGTTGCCTTTGGCAGCCAGGCAGGGCAAGCATGGGCTATGGGAGCTTCCAGAGAAGCCCCAGGAGTAGCAGGGCAGAGCCCGTCAGGAGATAGAGCAAACGCCCCACCCTAGGCTGAGATGGTGTATGTGCGTGGCGGGGGGGGGGGGGGTCAGGAAACTGCCAAGCTGGGTTGCCAGCTCCAGACTGGAAAATGCCTGGAGACTTGGGGGTGGAACCTGGAGAAGGCAGGGTCTGGGGAGGGGAGGGACCTCAATGGGGTATAGAGTCCACCCTTCAAAGCAGCCATTTTCTGCAGAGGAACTGCTCTTTTGTAATTCCAGGAGATCTCCAGTCATCATCTGGAGGTTGGCAACCCCTAGTTTCAGGTAGAGGTAAAAGGAAGAGTTAATTTTTTTAAATTTTTTTTTTAATTGTATTGTCGAAGGCTTTCACGGCTGGAGAACGATGGTTGTTGTGGGTTTTCCGGGCTGTATTGCCGTGGTCTTGGCATTGTAGTTCCTGACGTTTCGCCAGCAGCTGTGGCTGGCATCTTCAGAGGTGTAGCACCAAAAGACTTTAGGTGCTAAAGTCTTCTTTTGGTGCTACCCCTCTGAAGATGCCAGCCACAGCAGCTGGCGAAACGTCAGGAACTACAATGCCAAGACCACGGCAATACAGCCCGGAAAACCCACAACAACCAATTTTTTAATTGTTTTCCAACACACACACACACACACACACACACACACATATATATATATATATATATATATATATATATACAAACATGAGACAGTTATCATTTTACTTGTCAATATCTGTTATCTATTTCTTTATCTCTTATATTTCATCTTATTACATCAATTGTGAGTTCTATTATGTCATTATACAGTTAATCTTAGTATCATATTTGTGTTTACCGGTTATAGTTATTTGTCATCCATTTGTAGAAGGGATCCCATGGTACAGAGAAGTCTTCTTCCATTTGCCATTTCATTAACAATGTTAATTTATCCGTTTCCGCCGTCTCCATTACCTTTGTTATTAGTTCTTCTTGCTGGAGGATTCTTTGTTGTTTCCAGTAAGTTGCTAATAAGATTCTAGCCGCTGTTACCATATGGATTACTAAGTGTTCTTGCTCTCTCTTTATATCCAGCATACAGTTTAATAGAAAAACTTCTGGTTTCAAAGGAATTGTTCTGTAAGATATTTTGTAATAACTTATGTATCCAATATCTATGCACTTCTTTGCAGGACCACCATATGTGGAAAAATGTCCCTATACCTTCTTTACATTTCCAACACTTATTTGACATATTTTTAAACATTTTAGCCAGTCTAACTGGCGTTAGATACCATCTATGGAACATCTTATATAAATTCTCTTTAAACACAGCAGATTTAGTTATTTTAACATTTACTCCCCATATCTTATTCCACTGTACTTGGTCAATATCATTACCTAAATTCTGTATCCATAGTCTTTTACATTTCTCCACCCCATCATTTTCTTTCATTTCCATTAGGATTTTTTTTTAAAAAAAAAAAGAGAAAGAGAAAGAATATTGAAGTGCAGATCCTTAGGGCCAGTCTCTGTCAGGTTTTGTAAGGAGCTGTATGCTTTCTCTGTGGATCAGTTGTAATTCCTGGAGGTCTCCAGCCACCACTTGGAGGCTGGCAAGTCTACGGCTGAGTCTGTCCAGCCCTCTCATTGGATAGGCCAAGAGGAGGGCCACTCAGAGAGGCTGGGTTGGGATTGGGAGGAAACACAGGGAGATGAGGAAAGCAGGTTCCTGTGAGGGCTGAGGAGGAAGGCAAGGCAAGAGGCAATAATAATAACATTCGATTTATATACCACTCTTCAAGGCAAGTTAATGCCACACGCAGAACGGTTTACAAAGTGTGTTATTATTATCCCCACAACAATCACCCTGTGAGGTGGGTGGGGCTGAGAGAGCTCCGAGAGAGCTGTGACTGGCCCAAGGTCACCCAGCTGGCTTCAAGCAGAGGAGTGGGGAATCAAACCTGGCTCTCCAGATTTGAGTCCTGCTGTTCTTAACCACCACACCAAACTGGCTCCTAGAGCATGTTGTGTCTGCTGGGGCAGGAGAAGGAACAAGGTGGTGTGATCCCTTTCCCTGGCTGCCGGAGGGCACCTGCCTTCAGCAGACAGCAAGAAGGCAGATCATTTGATGGAGATGTCAGCAAAGGAAGAGTCTCATGCTATTAAGAAGCAGTACAGGGGCCCATTTGCATCAGGGCTGTAACTACCAATTACAGTGAGGAAGCCAGCCAATGTAGTGGTTCCTGTGGAGTGGGAGTGTCTATCTTTAAACCACATGGAAGATGCATGGGATCAAAGGCATGTAAATGCCTCTCTCCTCTCACACCTGACTATGTTTGGAAGTCATCCAAAGCTAGGAGAAAAATGCCAAAATCAGCAGACTGGGAGGCAGATTTTACCTCCCCACATGCCTTTACTTGTAAATAGACTTACCTCCTCCACCCCCACCCCCGCCCCGTCCCCATCTCAGGATCCTGGGAAACAAGAAATGAGATGTCAATATTCTCCAGCTTTCATGTGCTTGCACCCCAAGCCAGGTTTTTAATTACTTGTAAAATTGGAGTACCTTTAAGACTAACCATCTTTATTGTAACATTAGCTTTCAAGAACCACAGCTCTCTTCATCAGATGCATCTGACGAAGAGAGCTGTGGTTCTCGAAAGCTTATGCTACAATAAAGTTGGTTAGTCTTGAAGGTGCTACTGGACTCTTTACTATTTTGCAGCTACAGACTAACATGGCTAACTCCTCTGGATCAATGACCTTGTAAAATGGGAACACTTTCTCTGTCTGAAATTTGGTAGAGAGGATCTGTTGGGCTAGAGCTACAGTTGCCAAAAAGTTGATCCCAACTGAGGTGTTACCGGAAGTGGTCTCCTTGCAATAAATAATTTGTGGGGGAATTAGCAATCAAGGAGGATGGCTATGCAAGAGGCCGGTAACTGCGTGGATCAATCCCCTCCTCAAATGAGCAAACGAGGCTGGTTCTTAACAACAGACAATAACTTTTATTACAGAACAAGGCTTCATGCACATACACACCAAATTGCTGGGGAAAATAATTACACACATGCACAGAGTCCTAGGAAGCTTAGCCGGAAATTGGGGATAGAGAGAGAGGGAGCAAGTATATCTACCTATCCTGAAGAGCAGTCCAGTCCACAGTGAAGAGAGAGAGAAAAGCTTCAAATGTCCAGCGTCCTTGGCCAAGAGAGCAAGAGGCTCAGAGCAAACCTCAAGGGAACAGCACTTGTGGATCCAGTAAGCGTGAACGACTTGAATGAGGCCAGAGCTCTACTTTTATAGATAAAATGTGCCCTGAGGTGGAAGAGCCCACCTAGCAGCCACAACAAAGACTCCAATGGTCAGTTCCTGGGTTTGACAAAAGATTTGATTGCTGTGGTGGGTAGCTGCCGGGACGCGTGAATACAAATGTAAAACTAGTTCTAGCGCTGCACAAAAAGGATAGTTTGCTGATGAAGTCCACTGGAGCTAAGTCAAATACTTTTAGGGAGGGACTGTTCTTTCCCAGGAACGACTGTATATACTTATGAATGTCATTCGATTAGCTCCTCAGTCGAGGACAGGAGATCTCATCACGGAAGAAGGGAAAGGGATGTGTTAAGCGGGGATGACTCTGCGAGACCTTTGTTGCACTGGGTACCCCTGGGGGTGGCGGGACTGCAGATCCAATCGCTTCTCAATCACTCCGCATTCCCGTGCATGCCAGGTTCTCCCAGGCAGGATTTTGCAACTGTTAGAGGCTCTGTGGTGGCAATACAGCAGCCATTTTAACTCCAGAGGCCTGAACATCTTTAATATCACAAGCAGCCATATCCAGAACTGCTTATTAAAATGGCGGCGGCCGGGCCAACCACTTACAGAGGGAGAACAACAGCAAGCCACAGGTTTGAATAAACGGAGTAACAAAAGTGGTGCTTTCAGTTTCCACTCCAAGGGATTTGATTCAAATAGCTGAAATGGACCCAATGCACAACGAGAGCCTTTTGGAGTGGAGACGCTGGGGGTTTGGGGGGCAAAACACAGACTCAGCAAAACACAGCTATGATCCCATCCCTAAAGAAATTGCTACCTCATTCCTGTGAGAGCAAATATGCTGCCCCATGCTGAATCAAACTGGTAGCCCATCTACCCGAGGCTAGTTCCCAAGATTGGGAGGCTGGACAAGGTGCCCACAACCCTCTGAGGCTAATCCAGGAGAAGGAAATAGAGCATAACTCCTTCACGCTCCATGAAGGTGCCAGCAAGGCTAAGTGGAAGGCGCATTCTTTTCCCGTCGGGTGTGTCTCCCATCAGGAAATGGGAGACTGCCAACAAAAGGAGATGGTCTCACGGGCAAACACGTGGCTGGCATCAAGTGTTGGCTGCTGTGGGCCAGGGTCTGGCAGAGGGCCAAAGAGAGAAACTTGGCCCATTTGTTGCAACCAGACATTCCTGATGAGAATGGATGGATCAAGCGTGCCTGCCCAATTTCTGATCCATCTGCCCCCGAACCATCCACTTTTCCTGCTGATCATCGAGCCTGGGCAGAAATTATTCTTTCATAGCTCTCTCAGGCGAAGGTTCAAACCGAGAAGATGCTGGGAGGGCTGTGAGAGGCCCTTCCCAACGTTCTCAAGCCGAAACACAGCTCAGCTTAGAGTTGTACAAGGAAAAAAAGGGAGGGGGGGTAATCCTGGCACCCTGCACAATTTTGCTAATCGAATCTCCCTGTATAGGTTTGTGATTTGCCTTTCCAAGAGAAAACAAAGATCTGTGGTTATTTGGTTTGACCCAGGAGATCTTTTTAGCTGGCAAGGCTGGGGTCCAAAATCTGCACATTCTTTCTCCCCACCCATTGCCAAGGGGGAAATCTTTGCATGCAGGGGAAGGGCTGCCAGCCTGCCTGAAGTTGCAAGGACTGAAGCCGCAGTGCGGTTAAGGGCAATTACAAAGCCCTGGAAAATAACAGTCTGGTGGTAGAGAAGTCCTCTCACCTCCCACCTCGCATGTCTCAGGCCAGAGTAGAGGTGGAGGCTGGAAGCCGAAAATCTGCTGGAGTGAAGCTCAAGGGGGGTCCAAGAAAATCTCTCCTGGCTCACTTTTTTGTTCTGCCTCCCACTGATGGGCCATAATGATCTCCAACTATGCGAGTGCTTTACCTAAGAAAGTTCCTGCTAGATCAGGGCCAACCACAAGCAGGGAGTGAAGCCCACAGACACCCCTATTCTTATCCATCAGCCACCAGGGTTCAGGGGTACACTGCCCCTGAACAAGGAGGTTCCATTTAGCTATCATTTGCTAGGTCAGACTGAAAAGTACATTTAATTTAACATCGTGTTTCCGGTGATGGGCGGCCAGATGCACCTGGGGAGTCCCCACAAGCAAGGGAGGAAGCCAGCAGCCCCCCCCCCCAAAAAAAAACTGGTGCATGGCTCTTACCAGGGCTTTTTTTCTGGGGAAAGAGGTGGTGCAACTCAGTGGGTTGCCCTCGGCGAAAACAGTCACATGGCCGGTGGCCCCGCCCCCTGATCTCCAGACAGAGGGGAGTTGAGATTGCCCTCTGCGCCTCTCAGCGGCCTGGAGGGCAATCTCAACTCCCCTCTGTCTGGAGATCAGGAGGCAGGGCCATCAGCCATGTGACCGTTTTCAAGTGGTTCTGGAACTCTGTTCCACTGCGTTCCTGCTGAAAAAAAGCCCTGGCTCTTACAATGCAAACCTAAGCAGAGTTACGCCAGTCTGACCCCACTGACTTCTTCTTAGGATTTCACTGTTAGAGGTAGACTGCTCTTGAATCTGGAAGTCTTCACAACTGCTACATACCTCTCCTCCACCAATTTGTCTAAGCCCCCTAAACAGGCAGCTGTCACCTCTTGTGGCAGTGAATTCGTTACGACTGCACAGTGCATGAAGAAACACATCCTTTTGCCGACTCTGAACCAACTCCATCTAAGCGATTGTGGCCAATAGCCACCAGCCAATAGCTCTCCACTTCCGTGATGCCCCAAAAGCATCTTTTGGAGGAGGAACTCAATGCCATAAGATGTGGCAGTGGCCACAAACATAACCAATAGCCCTTGGCAGCATTATAGATCAGTGGAGCCTCCATGTGCAGAAGGCATCTACCTGCACATCTGCCAGGATTAGGAAGATCCATGGCTTCCCCTCTTCTGTCTGATGTGTCCAGGATCTAATCCAGCAGGCTAATTCGTACATTTTTCAAAGAAACCACAACACCCACTCTCAGGTAAAAGCCACCCAATACAGCGGCTACAGCCCCTGGGCCCACTCCCTCCTCCCCAAACCACATCCCTCCAGCCTCCAGAAAATCTGCTTCATCCCCTCTCTTTTTTTCAAATTAAAAAAAGGGGGGCTGGCGGAGAGGAAGAGAGTTTGCAAAGGCTCTAAGAAACTAATCATTTACTACTCGTCCCCTTGGTTCTTACACACCCCTTTGGAGACACACCCTCCATGTCACACCACCAGCCTTGGCTTTTTTTTGTTGTTGGCTGCACGGCCACCCACAAGCCAAGGCATCCATTCTGGCAGGGCTTCGGTTTGGGATGGCACCCAGTTTGGCCCCCTTGTAACCCTCCAAATGGCAGAGACCCCAAGGTCAGCTATGGGCCGTGCCTCAATCTGTTTTTCTTAGGTGTCGCTTGGTCTAGCTTTGTTTCACGGCATGAGATCTCTCGCCTCTGCTTGAGAGTTAATCTGGGTCCTCCTGAATACAGAAAAAGACGGTGGCAGGTTTTGTCTTTCCTCCAAGGATGCCGATTGAAGCCCCCTGGCAGCTCAAGTTCCCTTCAAGACACTGGAACGTTGGGTAGGATTCACCCACCATTGCTTCCAGTGACATGGAGTTCCCAAGACCCTCTGGGGTGTCTGGCCAGAGTGGAGAGAGCACGGTGAAATGGCAGCTTTGTTACGACATGGCAGCCAAGACCTGGTGGATGGTGAGTAGGCAATGCGTGGTGGGGATCGGTTATCTCTTCTTCTAGAAAAACAATATGGATAGTTCTGGCAGAACTAGACGCCTTCTGTACAAGTTCAAAATCCATCAGTACTGTATTTTTCTCATGTCAAAAATATGAGCTGCTTTAAAATCTCGGTTTTCCAGAAGTCAGTTTTGTGGGTCACTTTTAAAATGCCTCAGTTCCTAAAACTTAAATAATTGAATATTCAGGTGACTGAATCACAATTTAACTTACTTTAAGGGCCCTGATCATGTGAAATATTTGTTGCTCTTCCATTCCATTCAAATCACGGAGACTTTAATCACATCTAAATCAAATCTCATTGATTTCCATAGATCTGCTAACGTTTTCCTTGTTTCCCCGCAATAAACGGCACAATCTGATAGTATTCATATTTTGGGTGGGGACAATTTTCAAAGTGAGAGAATATAAATTTGAGTTGCTGAGGTTTTTTTTAATCAAGAAAAAGGAAATTTGTAATGTCCTGGGTATCCAGCCAGGAAGGAAAGAAAGGCAGATTTTGAACCACAGGAGTACAGCCAGGGGCTGAAGAAAACCTAGGTTCAAGGCCATGACGCTTTTATGTTCTGTGTGTGTGTTATTGTGCTGGCAAGTCACTTCGGACTTATGACTGAAGGCCGTGGCTTCCTTTATTGAGTCAAGCCATCTCATACTGGGTCTTCCTTAGGAATGTTACTGACTTTTGCAAGGGTGGTGTTTCACCTGGAAGATTCCCATTTTGATTGCGTTCTGCCTTTATACAATTTGAAAGCAGACAGACAGGTAAAGCGGGTCAAAATAACAGGACCAAGCTGTATACTGGCCGTCACTTTTTAAATAGCTGAAAAGATCTTTGAAAGAGACACTTCATTCCTTTGTCGGGCTGCGCAGAGGTCTTCGCTTTCACCTTTGACCAAGTACATTTTTAAAACAATATAAAAATCTGTCAAATCTACCTAAGCAAAAATAAAAACAAGATGAGCCAGGCACTGCTGGCCCTCTGGCTTTCAGTTCTCTGGAGAGAACCCATATATTTCCCTGCTCCCAGCTGTACTGGAGAATGAATACATATGAACAGCTGAGTAACTTTTTTAACAAAGTTGTTGAGTTGGTAATTTACCTCATATTTTCTTCCATATTGCAAAAAAACTCCCAAACCCTACATTGAAATGTTGGTAATATGTAAGTTTTTTTTAAAAACATTGGTTGAAAGGATAAACGAATTAAATATTTCTTTGACTGCAATAAGTGTGTGTGTGTGTGGGGGGGGTCATTCTGTCCCCCTTCACTTTTTGATGTGTTTCATGAGGGATGAAACTGAAGTTTGAAAACTCCCAGTTCAACTCTGATATCGATATTCGGATTGCTTTTCTTCCTGCCAAGAAACGAACCCATGAGCCTTGATTTCCACACCAGTTTCTCTTATCCCGCACCATTTTTTTCCTATTGAAAGTATTATGTTAATTATGTTTTGGCATTGGTGGGTCAGTCATGGGGTGCATAAGCGGCATTAGAAGTCTGTAAAAGAGCCCAAACAATCATCAAATGTGAGCAAGGAATCAGGCAGTCCCAAGATAGGGAGAGCGTCCAGGAATCAAGGGAAGGAAAATGGCCGCTTCGGACGGTTCTCTCGACTTGCCTCTTCTATTGTCAGGATCTGTTTTTCCTCTCTCCAGTTCCCTCCAAATCCCTTTTCCCGGACCCATCTCAAAATCCATCTCTTGATTGTCCTCTGTCTTTAATAATTCTCAATCATAAATGTTGTGGCTTCTCCTCTGTTCAGTCAAGGTGAAGATTCCCAAACCACGTGCGGTGAGAAAAATGGCCCGTGTGTTGTAAGAATAAGATGCATTATAAAATATAAAGCTTCCAGTGAACCTAAAGTTGCCATTGGGAGAAGAGGGTGCCTGCTGCATCTCTGTAGGAGTTAAGCTGTGGTTGTGAATCTTTCCAGTTAGCCGGTTAATCATTCCAGCAGCTTAGAAAGAATGCTTTCAAGTGTCTCACTCCTGTCATTTTGACCCCCAACAGCCATTTAAATTTTGCTTGGTGTGAACTGAACCTGTGAATTTTTGTGCCTTTTTCTGTTCCCTGGTGGTAATTTCCCACCATAAAATGTACTATTTTCTACATTATTTGTGCCTTGATAAATCAGCATTATACATCTGTGTGAAAAATTAACATATAAAATGTAATAGGAACTGTGTACGCAACATGCCTCCGCAGTACAAAAGAACCTGCTAATCTGATAGCAAAAAACAGAGAACCCAAAACTAGTGACAGAAATATGAAAAAGAAACAAAACAGAGAACGATTTGCTCATCCCTGATACAGGCATGCTGGAAAATTACCTGCCCCCAAATGAGTCTGTCCGTTGTGCCTCTGCTTGAGTCTCTGCTCTGGGCTCGCCTCCTTCCAATCAGAAGGCAAAACTATTCAGACAGGTCCCTTTGCTGACAGTTAAAATACCCGGCACATGGAAGGCCCCAAGATCAATCCCTGGCTTTTCCTGTGCTTGAAACCCTGGAGAGATCAGAGTTGACCGTGCTGTGCTCTGTATAAAACAGTTTCGCCTGTCTTCATGTCCAATGCCTTGTTTTGCTGAGGGAGGGTGGCTCAGCGGATGAACACTTGCTTTGGATACAGGAAGATCAACATACAGATATTGGCCTCTCCAGTTAAAATTCCTCAGGTATTCGGTGTTAGGAGAGACCATTTTCTGCCTGAAACCCTGGAAAGCCACTGCAAGTCAGAGGAGACAAAACTGAGCTAAAGGGACCAAAGGTTTGATTCTGCATAGGGCAACTTCAGATGTTTACAACACAGATCTCAGGTCACAGATGTGATGCATTTCTTCCTCTGTCTGAGAGCCAAGCTACAAGTGATGAATTACACTTGCCTGGCAAGTGAACAGACTCACATGTATTCCTCCCTGTTCACTTGCCCTCCACTTGCCCTCCACTTGATCACTACGTGATCAAGAGCCATGGCCCATTACAGTGGCCCAATCTGGCCTACAGGGACCTGGAGCCCAGCAGCCCCAAGGCAAAGGATCTCAAGTGTTGGGAAAACCATTATCTGCCTGAGACGGAGGGGGGCGGGCAGTCAGAATCACACTGAGGGTCTGACTTGAAAAGAGAAATCAGAAAGAGTCCAGTAGCACCTTTAAGACTAACCAATTTTATTGTAGCATAAGCTTTTGAGAATCAAGTTCTCTTCGTCAGATGCATGATCTTTGACTTGAAAAGAGGCTGCTTTCTCTGTCCAGACGTGCTTGCATAAGAATGCCCCCACTTTTAAGACTGAAAGAAGCATACATCAGCTAGCAGAAATTTGGGCAAAGGCTCTCCCTGGGAGCAAAGGAGAAGTCTTCTGCCACAGAAGCAAACAATTTGCTGGGAGAGAGCAAGCCATTTTGTTAATTGCCCGTCTATCAGAACACAGTCTGTTTAGATCTCTGTGCACAGGAGAGATCTTGATGGGTGGGCCGAGTTCCCAGCTGCCTGGTGCAGTCGCTCCAAACCAAAGCCCAGGCCAAAACACTCCAGCCCAGGCCAGCAACATGAGTCCACCCCCCGCCCCCAGTAGTTACCCCAGATATTTATTAAAGCCCTGCAAGAGCCTTGCTAGATTGGATTTTTAGTTGAGAGGATGTGGGGCAGGAGTCACCTTGTGAAAAATCAATCATACATCCGGAAAGTGTAGGTGTTTTATCAATTTATGATTAGGAAATGGACACACATGCATGAAGTACGTCCTCTGATGAACTTTCCCTGGAAGTTTCCAAAAAGGATTTTTGATGGAAGTTTTACACATGCATCCCTGGGGCAAACCAAAGAGCAGGATGCTTCTTGATAACCCTGCTTCACATGTGGACTCTCTAATCTATAGTAAGTTTGTAAGTTACTTACAAACTTACATGCTCAGGGTAAAGCCAGTCACCATCCTTTGGGTCAGGTAGCAATTTTTCCCAAGCCAATTTGGCTAGGGATTCTGACAGTGTTTTGACATTTTCCGGGCATGGAGTAAGGTTCACTGGGTGTGTGTGCGGAGGGGGTGGGAGGTATTTGTAAATTTCCTGCATTGTGCAGGGGGCTGGACTAGATGACTCTAGATGTACCTTCCAACTCTATGATTCTATGATTCTAAGTTTGTTTTCAATTTGCATAATCTTGGGGGGTTGCCTTCCCTTTTTCTCCTTTCTGGTTCGTTTTTGCGCCACCAAAAAACACCATTCTGAAAACTATGTCACATCTCTGTTAACTATTTTGCAAAGTATTTGTCAACAGCCTTGTAGCTTCTCCTTTGAGGAGAGGAAATGTTGACCCTTGAGCACTCCCTCCCTAGCTCACTTTAGCTCGTGATGTCTTTGCACATTCTGGGTTGAATCAGGTGAGATTCAGAAAGCCACACCCTTGGCCCCTGGTGTGCAGTTGAGGGATACCACCCTGTAATCTGGGGGCCACAACTGAAAAGACCTCTTTGCATGCTTGAGACACACAGACATACTCCACTTCAGAAATCAGGCTGGCAAAATGGGCCAGAGTGGCATACAGAAGAGACCGGCCGGGCAGCTCACGTTCTCCTCTTCCCTTGCAAAACCACCATGAAAAGCATCTCTTTTGTAAGTTGTTTTTTCCCTATTGGATGGGGGCAGATGTGGAAGGGGACAACTGTGGGAAAGCAATTCAAGAGCATTCACAACATCTGCAGCACTTGAGAACAAGCTAGCATTATTTTCCTATTGTTCAACAGTGCTACATGCGAGCATAACCACATATCAGACTTTTGACATACACACATGCCACTCATGTGCTCTTTTAACACACTCATGCTCTGAAGGTTGCCCACATCACAGCAGAAATTCCTGCTCTTAGGCCTGCCTCATCCTTCTCCTTCTGGCCTTTGATAGAAACTCCTGAGCTATTGGAATGTTCACAAATATTTCATTACACCTCAGCTACTGAGGCAAAGTAAGGAATGGCTCCTCTGAAGCCTGAGCCCCAGCAGTCAAGAACTATTTGGAGCTTTCTAAAGGCTTGTGTCCTGAAATTAGTTTTGTGGGGAGTTTTGGGGAAGTCTATCTAGTAGTGTGGAGGGGAGGTAAAAACAAATTTTCTGCAGGTTTTGATGTGTTGTACAAGTCCTCATTCTAAACAGAATTCTTTCCAACATTTAGGAAGCCTTCTGATCCAGTTCCTACTCTAGTGCTTCACTATCTGGTTTCAGTTTCTTCAGCAGCAGGAAGTGAGCGAGGGAGGTAGCAAGTGGGAGATGTTGGCATATATGTACCTGAAAGGGACAGCATCCAACCAAAACAGTTTGCTGATGTTCTCATTGAACAGGATGGTTTCTATTGGCTATTTATATATGCAGAATTTCTACTTTCCATTAATTGGGGTGTGTGTGTGTGTGTCCATGTGTGTGCATGTTCGTGTGTGTTGGAGGACTTCTGATTTTACAGCTGGCATAAGCTGTTTGGTTCTCTGGGGCTGTGCCCACTAAGCAGGGGCAACAGTTTGCTTGTGCTCTCTGACAGACAGGACTGTGCAGGGTATGTGTGTGTGTGGGGGGGGGTACAGCTGGAGGTCAAGTTTATTGCTCCCCACCCTGGCAATAAGCAGTCCCACCTGCAGGGGCTGAGAAAAGCAAATACCTTGCTTGTACTATCAAGTGTGTATAAAATAAGAAAGGAGAGATAATGTCTCACATGGTCCTCCTCCATAATAAAGTGTAAATTCACACATAGGAATGAGGGAAATGGATGACACATGATCAGATTCTTTGTGAGTGTGAAATCAAAAAGAGTCCAGTAGCACCTTTAAGACTAACCAATTTTATTTTATTGTAGCATAAGCTTTCGAGAATCAAGTTCTCTTCATCAGATGCCTGATCCGAACTGGTCAAATACAGAAGAGGAGGGGAGGGGAAAGAACAGGACATTCTTTCCCCTCCCCTCCTCTTCTGTATTTGACCAGTTCGGATCAGGCATCTGATGAAGAGAACTTGATTCTCGAAAGCTTATGCTACAATAAAATAAAATTGGTTAGTCTTAAAGGTGCTACTGGACTCTTTTTGATTTTGCTACTACAGACTAACACGGCTAACTCCTCTGGATTTGTGAGTGTGAGAAATGCTGATTTAGGGTATGAGCTCTCTCAGATGTCTTTAGACTGTTTACAAGCATCCACAGGTGGGGCCCATTACATATAAGCCCACCAATTCACATATAAAGCAGAGGGAAGGAAGACCGCATGCAGATAAGCTTGAGAAGGGCACCCACCCTAGCCCCCACCTATACTTTACACCATGCTGCATTCCATTGAACCATCTTTGGCCAGGCCAGGCTTCGACGTAACACAACAAGATATGACAAGGAAGGGGATTTTAGGCTTTAGATCCTCTCACCTTTCCTCTGCCCTTGTATAAGGATCCCAGGAACAAAGTCATGGGTGCTGATTCGTGCCTGCACACACCCTCTCTGTAAAGGAGAATTCTATGAGGGAAACTATACAAGATGGCCAACTCATGTTCTTCATGTGTCAGTTTCCCACAAGTTTCCTTGGGAAGTGTAGTGAGAAAGAACAGCCGCTCGATGCCATTCTCCGCCAGGGAGAAGAGCAGGAGCATAGTCTGCTCGGCTCCCTCTGGCTGCCACTGGCATGCTCAGCTTCCTCTGGCTGCTGCTGGCGTGCTCCCTCCTTGCAGAGCATGGAGTGCATTTAGGGGAGCAAGGGGAGTGCGCCAGCAGTGGCCAGAGGGAGCTAAGCGGACTGTGCTCCAGCCCTCGGTCCTAGGGAGGTGGCGGAGTGTGCACAGCATTTGCTCGGTCCCCAAGCGGGGGGCTGGTGGCTAAGGGCTGCTGCAAGCGCTCCTGGATGGGGCGGGAGGAGGAGGGAGCACTGGGCACCACTGCTGCATGGTGACATGGGCATGTGGGGGGAGACATGGGCTGTTGGCTTCCTGGGCTGCCCTTCTCAATATGGTCCTCGAGCGGTGGGAAGGGCTCTCTCCCTCTACTCCCTGGCAGAGAATCACATCGAGCGGCCGTTCTTTCTCACTACACTTCCCATGGAAACTTGCGGGAAACTGTGAAGAACACGTGTCGGGCATCTCGTGTAGTTTCCCTCTATGACCCTTACAATGGTGGCATTTTCTTGATTTACGGGAACTTTGCATTTGTGTTGGCCGTAAGTGAAATCACTGAGGATTTAATCCCAGTGTATGTAAGAGGGGAGCTGGTCTAGGGAAAGTGTTTTCCATTAAAACCTTCCTAATATTTTAATGTCTTCACTAAAGAATTGTTAAATACAACAAAAAGGAGCCAAATCTGAATTTGGAAGGGGGGGGGCATGCCTTCGTTTATTGCCACTGCCAACCACGGGCATTGGCCTACCTTATAGGGGGACTTTTGTAACATAACCAAATTGCTAATGAGACTTTTGAATCTTTTGCTCCTGCACCTCAAGAGGCTCAGCTAGCAAAGTTCATGGGCTTTCAGTATTTGAGAGGATATTTAACCAACCCCTCCCATAACAGGACTGCATGCAAATTACCAGCTGAGGCCACCACTGGAAAATAAAATAAGTGCTTAGATTCTTGCAACCTCAATTGCTCTACTCACCCCAGGGCAAAACTGGATTGCTAACAGCTGGGTTTTGGAAAGAAAGGAGGGAATCAATGCTAGCCTTTGCAGCTGGTGGAAAGAAGGATACTGAGGCTATAGAAAGCAGCAGGAACATTGGAATGATCCTGCAGGACCCGACCAAGATCCGCCAATCATAGCCCTGCTCTTTGCTCCCAAGTATGTAGGGGATCTAAGAAAAGGCACTCTGTGCATGCACAGAAGCCTCCACATATTTTATTTACGTTACTTGTAGTCTCCCTTTCCCACTGAGACTCAAGGCAGATTACACAGAGTGAGTCAATACGACCAGCGTCTGGGGCTTTCAATCCATAATGCAATCGGGTATGCAAACGCAAATTTACAGAGAATTGAAGACAAGCAGAAATCCGACACAGAGCTGAAATATTCCTGTCACAGACAATAGCCAATTAAACCTGACATATTAAACAACACAGAAGCTACCCAGTAGGAACATACTTACTTCGACACAGTACACAGTAGTATAGTCTACAGTCCCTGTCCCTTTACTGATGCAGCTCTTTGAAACCACTTCCTTACAGAGCAGCCCTCCTATCTGTGTAAAAAAGCCCTCCCGAACAATCCAGTTTTGCATAGTTTGCAGAAAGCCAGACCAGGGCTCTTAGCCTCATCAGGCAGGCCGTTCCATAAACTGGGGGCCACAATGGAGAAAGCATGCGCATGGGCAGTTGTTGATTGTTGCCCATTTGCAGGGTGGCACCTGCAGAAGGCTGGGTTCTGATGAGTGAAAACCAGAGAACACGGGATATTTATTTGAAGGGTTTAGAATAACTCCCACTGCTTCTCATTACAACAACCCTGTGTGGCAGGCTGGGATTATTAGGTCAAGTGGCAAGACACAGGGGCTGAGAGGATAGCTTGCCTGAAACCACCTAGCAAATTTATGGCAAAGGTGAAATTTAAACCTGGGATGGTCCATCCCCAAAGCCCTGCATGTGCCACCTCTCATGAGCTTGGACATGTGGGAACAGGCGCATAGACCAGGCCCATGTTGAGAAAAATCATGCCCCAAACTTGACAACAACTGGAAAATACAGCCTTCATGCCCAGAATTGTCTACACTCAATGCCCGTCACTTGCACCTGACGAAGAGAGCTGTGGTTCTTGAAAGCTTATGGTTAGTCTTAAAGGTGCTACTGGACTCTTTGCTATTTTGCTACTGCAGACTAACATGGCTAACTCCTCTGGATCTAGGACCTCTTAGTTGTGAGACTCACTCAACGGTGGGGCTTACTGGTAAGCAGGGCTTTTTTTCTGGGAAAAGAGGTGGTGGAACTCAGTGGTGGAACTCAAGACCACACAATGATGTCACTTTGGGTCAGCTAGAACAAGGGGGGAGTTTTTTAAAGTTTAAATTGCCCTCGGCGAAAATGGTCACACGGCTGGTGGCCCCGCCCCCTGATCTCCAGACAGAGGGGAGTTTAGATTGCCCTCCGCGCCGCTGGAGCGGCGCGGAGGGTGATCTAAACTCCCCCCCTGTCCGGAGATCAGGGGGCGGGGCCACCAGCCATGTGACCATTTTTAAGAGGTGCTGGAACTCCGTTTCACCACGTTCCCGCTGAAAAAAAGCCCTGCTGGTAAGCAAGTTTAGCTTTGTATATGTCATCTGATGGAGGGAAGGGAGTAGCTTGGTTACAATTTTATCCTTCTGTCTTCCCTCTAGAGCTCTTGTATCTTGTTTCCTGCTTTTTATCCTCACAGCAATTCTGTGAGGTGGGTTAGGCTGGGAGAGTCTGCCTGAGCCAAAGTCACCCAATGAGCTTCAGAGAAGATTTGAACCCAAGGCTGAGTCTGTAGACCAGCGTGGCTTGAAAAGGAGACATTGCCATCAACCTGGGCTCATTCTTAGAGTCTTTTTACATGAGACATCTTACATGAGGATGCTCAAGTGTAGGGAGACATAATGTTAGCCAGGAAGCATAGTTTTAAAAGACAAAGACAATTTCACCTCTCTACAGGAGGGTAGTTTAAAAAGACAGAGCCTGTGGAGATCACCCATCAAAGGGTTGTTAATTTCATCTTCGCCTCTGTCTTTATAAACTACACTTCCCTGTTAACCTTGCATCTCCCTACACTTGAGCATTCACACAAGACATCTTACATGGGGACACTCAAGTGTAGGGAGACGCAATGTTAGCCGGGATGCCTATTTTAAAAAGATAGAGCCAAAGGCTCAGTCAATTTCACCTCTCTACACGAGGGTAGTTTAAAAAGACAAAGCTGGCTTCCCAGCTAAAATTGCATCTCCCTACACTTCAATGTCCTCATGTAAGATGTCTTGTGTAGAGAGAGAGACTCTTAGACATGCCCTCCAAAATTTCACTTAAACCTGGGATGCACCCTAATTTCAGGTTGGCTGCCACTAGGTGGCAGTGCAGGAACATATGAAACTTTTTGGGGCGGGTGGAAGGATGTTTGCTGAGCAAGTACTATACCTTAAAGTACTGTGTGGCAGGCAGGAATTCAGCAGGTGGTGTTGCTGATGGGTTTGCAGGAGAAAAAGCCCTCAAGTATGAGTTGTCGACAGGGAGAAAATGGACAAGACGGGATCTGAAGTTTGGCAGATATGAAGATACCTGTCCTTAGCAGAGTTGCCCAATCCTACTTGGAGAATTCCACCAGATTTGGGGAGGGCAGGTTTTAGGGAAAGGAGGGAGCTCAGCAGAGATGCAGTCTCCACTCCCCAAAGCTGCTCTTTCCTCTAGAGAAATAGTCTAGAGATCAGTTGTAATTTTGTGAAAATTCCAGGCCCCATCTGGAGGTTGGTAACTTAGTCCTCTCCCATCCCCCACCTAGAGTAGAGAGAGGTCATAGAGCTGGGAGCAATGCAGAAAAGGACGTCCCCAAATGACCCAGAGTTGGGAGCATCATTCCTACAAGGAAAAGAGGAGGAGGATTTGAATTCAGAAAGAAAGGTGAGTAGTTGATAAAATGATATCGTGGGAGCCAGCAAGAAATAGTGGGTGGAGTGGCAGACTAGAACCTGGTGAGACCCAGGTTCGAATCCTCACTTCTCACATGGAAGCTTGTTGGCTGACCGTGGGCCTGTCACAAACTCTCCACCTGGCCTACCTCACAGGGTGATTGTTGTGAGAAAATGGGGAGAGAAGAACAATATTCTAAGTGGCTTTGAATTCCCAGCTTGGGGTGGGGTGGGGAAGCAGGATATAAATGCATAAATGCAAATGCATACAATGTATATTGTGTAGGAAAACAGAAAGAAGGAGAAAAAAACAAAAATCCTTCCTTCCTTTCCCATGATACTAGAACTCGGGATAAGCCAATTGTACTGTCGAATCAGAATATAGCAAAAGGATATACATGACATGACACGGAGGAATTTATGGAACGTACTGGCCACATTGAAACGGCTCCCTCTCATATTGCACCTTTCAAAGATCAAAATTAATGGTACACATTTATGTTCGTTAATGTAATAAGAGCAGCTAAATTTGACATTCTGTCTTAAAATAAATCCATTTGATACCCCAAATATGCTTTCCTGGATTTACATTTTTTTTAAAAAAAACTGTAATGGAACACTTGTGCTTGATAAAATGGATTTATTTTATTATTTTCCTTCCTTGGCAATGATATTCCTCATCCCGACCACAGTTTTTATGTTCTCTATGTGACTGAATTTTATATAGTTTTCAAAAATCCAATAATGTTCTTTAAATAAAAAGGATTCCACAAGTTCATAGATGACAGAGATCTATCAGTAACAATTATCTACAGTGGATAAATGGAGCATTTACTTTATAAATGCTGGTGTAATATTATCATGAGTTCCTAAAATTGTGCATGGCATGGAGAAAATCAGCACAGATAATATTTTCTCCCTCTTCCAAAATTTTAGAAATTGGGTTGGGTGGGAAATGAAGCTAATGAGCAGGAAATGAAGGATACAGACACACGTACAAATCTGCTCACAAGCACAAAAGTTACTTATGGAACTCTCCGCCACAGGATGTTGGGCGAACCATTTTGCTGAGATGGCTTTAAAAGATGTTTAGACACGTTCATGGAGGAGGAGAGATCCATAGAGGGCTGTTAGCCGTGGCAGCTAAACCGAACATCCATGTTAAGAAGAAGTCTATCTGTGATCGTTGCAAGGGAATTACTGAGAGGGGGAGGCTGAGAGCTTCCCAGAGGCCTCTTTCTGGATGCTTTTTCAAATCGTGTGCTGGACTGGGTGGACAGTTGTTGGCCTGAGCCAGCAAAGTCTGTCTTACATTCTCTTGGCATTGCATTAGCAGAACTGGGTACATAGAGGAAAATGAAAGCCAGCCGTGACGAACTGCCAACAGAGGTCAGCATGGAGCTGAGAAGCAGATGGGGGAGGGCGTTGGCTCTCGACCAAAGAGGCGTTGGCTGGATCCGGGCGGAGCCATGACAGAACCCAAAGGAGCTGACCTTTCACCATTTAGTAGGAACTGAGCAACGGAGCGAGAGGAGGAGCCAGAAAAGAAAAGGCATCCGCTTTGACGGGTATCTATCTGGACACGTATAATACAGATTGTACTCATTAAAGGATTCTTAATCTTCATCAGATGCGGGTGGAACATTCAACCCATGTACAGCAACAGCGAGAGTTACAAACCCCAGAGGAGTTTGCCTGTTGTGCCTCTGCATGAGGCACTGCACTTGGTGGGCACCTTCCAGAAAGCCTCTGCTGGAATGTGGGGGCAAAGCAGTTTTATTACCTCTCAGTATTGGGTGAGATGACCTCATTCAGTTGCTCCCAGTGCAGGGATGCAACCAAATTACCTGGTCTCAGACGGGGCTTCCTGTGGTATCTTGTATGAGTCACTACTCTGGGACCCTTTCCATCCTAACATCCTCTGTGGGGAGCTGGTAATCTGTGTGCATTTCCTCATTGGGTGCAGTAAAAAGCATCCGTTCTCTCCCAAGGATAGAGAGGGAAAAGGACTTGCCTGCCTGTAGAGGAGAATGCCTGTTGCCTCTCTCAATGAGTCACTGTTCAGCTCCTTCAACAGAACCCCTGATTGTAGATGATGATCTTCCTCAACGTTCCTAGCTGGCCAGAGGAACCCCCAGTTTATTTCCCAGAAAAGTGTGCTCAGTTCCCCTAAAGGTATGACACCAGTTCCAGAGGCTGAAGCTGGGGCAGAAAACCAAGCGGAGGAGCGCAAGCACTTTCCTTTCCCCTCTCCTCCTCTGTGCCACTCTGGGCATGGATGCTGACAACTGGCACCTGGCCAGCTTCCTGGTGGTAATGCACCCACTCTTGAAGTGTCACTAGGCCAAAGTCTGAAGAGAACACCCCCCCCCCTTTTGCTTCCCCGCCCCAAGATGGCTTGTCAAAAAGTATCTGGGGGGATAAATAGTTCTCTTGAATGTCCAGCAGGGATTCTGCCCCCCCCTCCCCTGGGGAAGAGATCTTTGGAACAGGAATAGCAGAAACTGAACGGGGGAGTGGAGGCTGGGGGGGTGGGGGCGGGGAGGGACTGTCTGCCTGTTTAATGACCAGCGCTCAGTGCCAACTCTTTAATCCGTGCAGAGTTTTAGAACAAGCTGTACCAGCGATTATATAAACCGACTCTCCTCTGTTTGTTTAATTTGTTTTTTGAAAGGGAAAAAAAAGGCAGTGATTTCTCTGCCTGGCCAGCCAATGGCACCAGGGGGAGTGGCGGGGGGGGGGGATCGGTGGCTGACCCTGCTCCCCCCCCACACACACAGCAGGGCTGCAGAGGGACTTTTCTGTGGAAACCTTGGCTGTTCTGTGGAAACCTTCACCCCCCTCCACGCTCATCCCCCCCAGATGCACACACACAACAAACACAACATTGTGTGGGGGGGTGGCTGGCTGCTCGGATTGCACCATTTCCTGCAGATGGAGCGCCAAGGCAGAGGCACACACAGGCCATTTCAGGGCTGGCCTCCCCCTCCTCCTTATTCTGGAGAAGAGGCCACAGCTGAGGTCAGGCAGGGAAAAGAGAACTTCCCCACCAGCTGAAGTTGCCAACTTTCCCTTCTTGGCTCTGCACCTGTGCATTTGACATTAACCTGGCAAGCAGTAAATGAAGGCAGGGATTCCCTCCCCTAATGAAATGCCCTGTTAAATGTTTACAGGTCTGGCTGCCATCAAATGCATAGGAGCTGGGCCAGATCAGAACAGTTGGCATCCTTGCCTCCTGACCTGATCCATCATGCTTGGCTTCTAACCTGAAAGGAGCTGACACAGGAGCCCAGTTGAAGCAGGTGTTAGAAGAGCTTATGCATTTTATAAATCCATAACATAATATTAAAAGTACAATCTTTTCCTGGGAGCATGCCTCACTGAATAGATTTGTGCAGGGTTCTGAATAGACCTTAGGATTCTCAACAACAAAAGCAGCAGCAACCATTTTTACATTGCTTGAATGTATTCACTTCCCTACCAATACATTTTCTTAGAAATCCTTACAACAACCCCATAAGGTAGTCCAGTTCCCATACCGCTGAGGCAGAGAACATCTGGTCAAGGAATTGAAACACCTTTCTCTGTGAAGAAAGGCTGAAGAAAGGTGATGTGAACGAAAGAGGGTTGTGGCAGAGGTTTATAAAATTATTCCCGATGTGGTAAAAGTAGAAACAGAATGAACTTTTTCTCTCTCTCCTGGGATGCTAAAAATGCTCACCAAATGAAGCTGATGGACAGTAGATTGAAGGTACACAAAAGGAATCACTTCTCCAAACAAGCCTCCAGTAGCATGTGGAACTCACTGCCCCAAGGACAGGACACAGCAATGTCCATTAGTTTAAATGGATTTTACAAATTTGTGATGGAGGAGAGGTACATCAGCCACAATGGCAAAGAGATCCTCCATGTTCTGAGGCAGTTTATCTTCTCTAGGATGCAAGAGCTTCTGTTGAATGCCTTATAAATCGATACGCCTGAATTAATTGTATTTATTATTTTTTTGTCTGGAAGCTGGATCCCTCCACCTCCAACGCTCAGTCCATTGCTCTTCAGGGGCCTTTTGTCAATTAAAATTAAAGCCATAAAATACAGTACCAGGCAATACACTTTCAGAAGAATTAAGATGTTTTATTGACTACAGATGCAGGAAGAAATGCAAATGTGCACAAACACAAAATCAGAAAACTATGGAGCAACAACATGAAATAGATATACTTGAATAAAAATACTATTAAATCAAGACAAGGCAGAGGTACGATAAGAACGTCCTCCCCTTTGAAATACAGGATGAATTATGACTTTTGATGATATTTCTAGTACCAACGATCAACAAACCAAATGTAGGATGGTATTAGCTGTAAGCTTGTTATGGCTTGTCAAAAAACATTTGCTATGAAGAGGAAAAAGTGCTATTCTCTGACCTTAAGGGGTATTCAGTAATAAATGGATTTAAGACTTTTTTTTTTTAATTGAGTTTATAAAGATACTGGTGCAAAAGAAAAATAAGAGACACAGCGAAAGCAACATGAAAGACCAAAGGGCGGACAAAGGAAATGGTTTAATCGGGCCATTTGCTTTTGTCTTTCACATTTTCTTTGCCAATGTTCCTAGTTTTATTTATTTATGCATCTTTCGTGTCCTTTTTACTCCAGTCTCAGTACAAAAATTAAAAGAATATGAAGAGAGTGTTTCTCAGCACCAGGTAAACTGCTGTGGGGGGAGGGGGCGGAAGGGGAAATTCTGCTGCCGAGGAGCCGCAACACAAAAGGCCCCGCTTCTTATACTTGGCCACTGTTCTGATGTTGAGGTGGAAATTGCCGGTGCTCTTGAAGCATGCCTGGTTGATGGGCGAATTCATACAGTAGTAGAAAGCCTGGGTCCTGTATTGACTACATAATATACTGTTTGCTTATTTATTTAGAAAATTTAAGGCAGTTTAATGGGGGGAGGGGAGTCCAAAAATAAAAGCATTAGAGAATAATTTTTGTAAAAAAGTAATCATTCAGTAAAAGGTGAAAGATTTATGCGATCTGAAGAGAAACCAGAGTATGGCAGTCCCTTTATTTGAATTTGATGAAATATAGAAACCAATTTTAGATGTTTTAAATGCCAAAGAAATAATTCCCCCAATGCAACAAAGTTTAAATGCTTGTTTATTGTAATTCTTGGGTTTTTAACAATTTGCCAAAAGTGGTTTTGATAATGTCTTTTATGGTTTAGTTTTAATCCTTTTCTTGATGGTATTGTATGGTTTTATCATTTCTTGTATTAAATTTGGATTAATAAAAAGATTTTTTTAAAAGAAGTAATCATTCAGGAGAGAGAGTTGCCAAAGCATGTGCAAAGTGCTACACAGAGCCTTTTCCCACCCATGTGTGGAATAAGAGGTGAAGATTTTCGTGACTGTGCAGGTAACTTCTGACTAGCTGTCAGCTTTTGGTCTTTGCCTTCTTAGACATTAAACGTTGGGGGCTTAACCCACTCCACCAGTGTGCATTGCTGCGGTGTCATCTCCAAACTGTCTGATTCTTCAAGTTCCCCTTCCTTCTGGTGACCAGCCTTCCCCTCCCCTCTTTAAAATCCCCTATTACAGGAAATCAAAATGGTGTGGGAGGGAGCATGTCATCCAAAAATTAATTAATGATTTCCTGCAGTTACAGATTTACCTTGTCCATGTGCTTAAAGCTGTAGACATAAAGGGGAAGGTTGTTTTGAACAGGGTGGGGGAACGGAAGGAGGGGCTTTTCTCTCTCTCTTTTCTAGTTGCTTGGAAAGCTCAGTGCTGGAGGGGCTGGGGCTCAGTGGCACAACACCTGTGTGGCATGCAGAAGGTCTCAGGTTCAATTCCCAGCATCTCCAGTTGAAAGGACCAGACAGCAGGTGATGTAAAAGACCTCTGCACTGGATTGCTGCTGCCAGTCTGATCCTGATGGACCAAGGCTCACATTCAGGATAAGACAAATTCATGTGTTCATGTATGAGTTAAGAAAAAAAGTTTTAAAAATTATTTGTACATGCCCTCGACACTATCCATGGGGGAAAAGATTATTGCAGATGTGTCAAGATTTCTTTATGTGCCATTTTCTCAATGTGTGTGAGTAGATGTGACTGGTCCAGATTAAAATCCCCACTGTACCATGAAAGTTTGCTGGGTGGGTCAGTCACACAGTCTCAGCCTAACCTACCTCACAGGGTTGCTGTGAGGATAAATGGAGGAGAAGAGAATGATGTGAATGGCTTTGGATCCCCTTTGGGGAGAAAGGCAAAGTATAAACAAAATAAAATAAAGATTGGATTTTGTTTGGGGGCTTTTTTGGCTCTGCAGAGCAAATCTCTCTGGGGAACCTGCCCAGCCCAACTATACAGAAATCAAAGATCGAGTGATTTTGAATTTCTTTCTCATTCCTGCTCTTTGATATCCAAAATCTTCATTTCAATATTGCTTCTCCCTTGTATGATTTTCACACCATCAGAGTCAGTGTGGTGCAGTGTAGTGGTTAGGATATTGGGCTTGGAAGACTTGGGTTCAAATCTCCACTTGGCTCTGGAGCACATTACGTGACTTCAGGCCTGCCACTTTCCCCAACGTACCATAGAGGGTTATCGAGAGGATAAAAAGGCCAAGGTGCGAGATGAGGTCAACATTCTACCGGTGACCTTTATTCTTGCGAATGCCTCCTTCGCACGCAGGTAGACCAAGTCCCAATCCCCAGAGAGGAGAGGAGAAGAAGGAAGAGGTGAGGGCCATGACGTCTTTTGTTTCATTTTGCCTTTCTCTGCCTGGCGACTGCCCAACCACCTGAGGGGTTTTGGTATCACGTTGCATGAGAGATTCAAAAGAAATCTGAGGTTTGATTCATAGCGCTCTTCTTGGCATGTTCGTCTGAGTCATGCTAGGGTGTCTTACTTGGACCTAAATTCTTTTTCTCTCATGCACACAAATGTATGTGTTTGCAGGAAAATCAACTCCACTTGGGAGCAGACCAACCTCGCCTCTGCCACAGGTGACTGGCAACTTTCTCTGCTCGGGGTTCTAATGCCCACCTCCTTCCCAGCAACCAGAGATAGGCAGAAAGGTGGCATAATTCCCAGCAGTGCTGATTGGGTGCAGCTGGAATCAGTTGGGCTTGGGTGCATTGCCAAAATACTCTTCCTTGCCAACGGCGTCTCTCATTTCTGATCACATCAGGGCATCTGGATGCTTGCTTTTTGAAATTTTTGCACGTGTCCACGTGGGCGAACCTCTGCTCAGATGCCCTCCTTGGAACTGTTGGTTCCCAGAGGAAGAAGTGCAAGGCTTCATCTCAGTCCAATAATCCAAGGAAGATGTTCTAGATATTTGGCAAGACTAGAACTTTTGCTGAATGGCTGCCATCTCCATTGCCTAAGAGGGTGGCCGTGTTCCAGGGAATCCAATCTGCTTTTTTGGAACTAATGACAGACGTGTCGTTACGAGTATTCAGCAATGAGGGAAAGGCACTCTGTGCATGGTCAGAGGCATGTTTGTTCTTAGAGATTACACACTTTTAGGAACTAGGATGCTCAAAAATTGAACTTGCTTGCTATGTCCATTTCCTCTTGAATCAAGCCCCCATCTCAGAGATCAAATTGGTGATTTGTTTGCAATTTCAACCCAGCAGCTTGAGAGGTTGATACAATGGGCGCAGCGAATAGCCAGGTAGTCTCTGTTGGCATATGCTTACAGTTTGAGGGTTTGCTTGGATTATGTATGTCCTCATCTGCCCTTTAAAATCAGCCACATGTTTTGATTTAGGGTCTGCACAATCAGCAATGCTCAACACGCTGGTTCATGCTTAGAACTCACTGGAGTGAACCACTGTTCCTTTGTGGCAGCGCAAGAACATGGGAAAACAGATGGGAAAGGAAAACAGTTGTGGGAAAGCAACGATAGAACTCATCAGGTGGAAAAACATTTGCAATGCAGTTTCGAGCAGAACAATTTTGAGCATTTGATACCAACTGTATGTTCTTCTTGTGAGCTCTCGCGGATGCTGCTTGCAATTTGCAAGACAATTGTGAGTCAAACAAAGGCTCTGGGATGGAGTGGGGGAACAAAAGGGGTTAAGTAACAACCTAAAAGTATGTATAAGTATTTATTCTAGATGTGCACCAATGTGAATAAAAACAAGTTTAAAAAAATAAGGCCTGAATGGCAGGCTACATATATATACTAAAACTTGCTAAAACATCTCAAGATACAGATGATGGTACAGTGCAATGACCAACACAAATAGGCCAAGGTACAGTACAAAACTGACCAGACCCGTTTTGGCCCTTAGGCCTTCCTCAGTGGTCAATTGTAAGCAATTTATGATCAAACACACCCGCACATATGGAAACCAATCATGCAATGATCCCGGTGTTTTATCGAGAGCTGTAACAAGAAGAAGGGGGAGGAAATTTTTTTAATATAATATAGTCTATTCTAAAGTGCTAGAATTATTCTAGATAAAATACTGGATCAACATTTACCTCTAGTATTGTGTGATAAACTGCAAATATTGCAGTAGACCCAGGACTACATTCACACAATATTTTTTATATTTTTAATTTTTTTTTATACACACACACACACACACTTTTAGGTTGTTACTTAACCCCTTTTGTCCCCCTGCTTGTTTGGGTTGAGTTTGTGGGGTTTCCCCCCCACCCCACCCCCTTCTTCCTTGCTGGGATGGACTGGCCATTGAACTTAAAGGGAAATTTCCCAGTGGGCCTCTAGCCACTTCCTACTCACACGTTCTTATTTTGAGATTCAAGAGGGCATATTTGCAGAGTGAGCCTGGGTTCGAAGCAGTCCTTGCCCACAACCCCAGAATTGTGAGTCTGGAAAACACAGCTTACACTGGCATGCTCCGAGGAGTCTAAAACATTGGCGGTTCTGTCGAAGTCAAATATCTCACAAAAGTTATGAAACGTGCTATTAAAAATGTTGAAACACATTTCAGATATCGGCAGCCTTTTCTGGAATTTTGGCACCAGACACTCGGTTCAGATATTGATTTCTTCTTTGATCTAATGTGTCTGATCTATACGTTGTGTTGTAACATCTAAAGAATGGCATTTTTTAAAAAAGTGGTTTTGAATGTAAAACCATTTCAGACCGCTGGAGATAGTGCAACAGATAAGAAACTGACTATCTGGAAATCCTTGGGTGGAATCTCACTTCTACTGTGAAATCAAGTAATGGCCTGAGACCAACCGGGTTCTTTCAGCCTACAGCGTCCCTCTCCCACAATATCTGATAAGCAAAGTTTACAACACTGTATTAAAATGATTCCAACGATGGAGCATCTTACTTAAAGGAAAGGATGAAGAGTTTGGAACTTTTCAGTTTCTCTGAAGATGTCTAAGGGGAGGCGTGATAGAGCTTTATGCAATTATAGATGATGTAGAGAAAGTGAAAAAAGAGAATTTCTTCTCCTTCCCCCAAGAGAGAGCTTGTGGCTTAGTGGTAGGGTATCTGCTTGGAGTGCAGAAGGTCCCAGGATTGATTCTTGGCATTGACAGCTGAAGGACCAGACAATGGATTATTTGTTTGTTTGTTTGTTTATTCAATGAATAGCCCACCCTTCCTACAAGCGTGCTCAGGGTGGGTTACAACAGGATATAGAAAAACCACATCATCATCTCAATTCATGTAATACCATAAAACAAGGTTCGATAGAGGCCCCTGCCAATGCAACACTGGGGGGAAGGGAAGAGGGAAGACGACCGTCTTGATCAGATTATAATTCATGCGGGGATCCTGAGATGACTATACAGCCCCCCCTCCACTGACAGGAGACCATCTAGGGAAGCTCCCTAGATGGATTCAAGACCAACCTCAACCATATGCCTGGCAGAACATCTCTGTCTTGCACGCCCACCAAAAGGATAAAAGATCTTGGTGGGGCCCCGTATCTGCAGACAAAGAGTTCCACCAGATCGGCACCAGGACCAAAAAAATCCAGGCTCTGATCGAGGCCAGTTGAGCCTCCCGGGGGGCAGGGACCACCGGCAGATGTTTATCAGCTGATCTAATAAGAAAGACCTCTGCTTGAGACCCTCAAACGCCACTGCTAGTCTGAGTAGGCAATACTGACTTTGATGGATGGATGGTGTGATTAAGTATAAGGCAGGTTCAAGTGTGTTCATGTGTGAATTCAAGAACTTGAGCGCATCCAATGATGGACAGAAGAAAGGAAGTTCTTCCTGTCATTTTTCATTCATTGTGGAACTATGACTGCCAGTACCCCGCTGGTAGTGGGGGATCCCCTGCTCCCGCCCTTCACCCCCACCCCTCCCCCATTTACCTGGCCAGTAGGGGGTGGAAATGCACCTCCTGGGGTGTGTTCCTGGGCGGCATGGTGCACTTCTGCTGTGGAGCGCAGGAGCGCACCAAAGCAACCAGATTCAGGCTGATTTGGACCCGATTCGAGCTGAATCAGCCTGGATTCAGGTCAAATCGGGCCTGATTCGGGACCAATTCGGCCCAGGGAGGCACATGACCCGCACGATGAAAAAAAAAAGAATCCTATGTGTCATAAAAACAGTGTTAAAGAAACAAACAAATCCTGATTGCCAGCAACAAAAAAATGAGCACAACCAACACAGCTCATCAAGGTATGAAAGCAAAAAAGGAAGCAAATGCATAGACATTCCAAGCCGCAGTTTTGTAGTTTGTGAGACTGAAATTCTGAAATATTTTGGAGATCTTTGTAGTGATTGGAAAGGATCGCCAACCCCCACCAATCAGTGTGACTGGACTAGTTCCTGTGAGACAGTCTGCAGCTCCCAGATTATCTCATTAATCTCATTATCCAACGAATTTATCCGAAGACGGGAATGAGTGGATGGCTGGGTGATTTGGGGTTATGGGGCAAACGGGGATCAAAATGGTTTAAGATCACAGGCCGAGAACCTGGCATGGGTTATATAAGGTCAATTCACACATGACTCTTCCACAGTCCCCAACTGGGATTCTAGGTTCATATGATGCTCTGCCATGCCCAGAACCAGGGCTTTTTCCCAGCAGGAATGTGGTGGAACGGAGTTCCGGAACCTCTTGAAAATGGTCACATGGCCGGTGGCCCCGCCCCCTGATCTCCAGACAGAGGGGAGTTGAGATTGCCCTCCGCACCGCTGAGCGGTGCGGAGGGCAATCTAAACTCCCCTCTGTCTGGAGATCAGGGGGCGGGGCCACCAGCCATGTGACCATTTTCTCCAAGGGCAACCCACTGAGTTCCACCACCTCTTTTCCCAGAAAAAAGCCCTGCCCAGAACCATTGAGAGCATCCAAAGAAAGAGAGTCTCCTCAACAACAATAAGCAAAGAGCAGCCTCCCTTCCATCTGCACCAGAGGAGGGTACAATAAATCACAGTGTTGAAAATTTAGTAACGGTCTATTTAAAGTGCCCAGTGCAAACGATGAATAAATATCAACAATATATAATCTCATACAATCTTCATAAAACGCTGTACAAATGTAAATATAAATAGATTACTATCACATTTCAAGAACATTACAATAACCCTTCCAAGGATTGTAGTATTCCCTGTCCAGTAAGAATAAATAGTCCGTCTTCTTTACTCTATCTCTTGCAGAGCCGTCGGGATATGATCTTAAAGTGACGCGTGCAGATAAATGCCCAGAACCTTTGGCAAAAATTTCACACACAAATACTTTTGCGTCAGAAATCCCTGTTTTGTTTTTTGTGCATATTGAACACAAGAGTCTTTCTTTCTTGGGTTTCTGTGCCTCAAATGTTTCCCAGGAAAAGAGTGCATTTTAAGACTTTGTTTTGGTTATAAAAAATCCACCTCGTGCACATGTTGTGAGAAATGGCCTGAAAATCGTGCCCAAGAAATGAACGAATCAGGAGCACCTGCCCCAGAAAATGAGCAGAACGAAAAGGCTCACAGACAACGACATACGGCAACAAAAAGAACTGAAAGGGGAGAGGGGCTGGTCAAACTCAGCATGCTGGAAATTGAGGTTATGCACTGAAACCCAACTGGGACATTTTAATCCTGGCCTTCCTATGGTGTGGTGCAAAGAGTTCTCCCATCCTCATAATACCCTTGAGAAAGTGCGACTGGCCTAAGGTTACCCAGCCGGGCCTCCCAGATCCTAGCCTACCACTTTATCTGCTACGCCACATCAGATCTTCAAGCGATTTCCAGATAGGCTCACAGGAGGGCAACGAAAATTATCAGGGATTTGGAAGACAAGCCCTTCAAGGAGAGGTTGAAGCAACTGGATTTTTTTCCACTTGGAGAAAAAGGAGGAAAGCAGATTATGCTCCTCAACTACCAAAAGGACAGTCCCGTAGAAGAGGGGAAAGACTTGTTCCCTGCTACTCCAGAAGGCAAGATGAGGGTAGATTTGGGGTCAGCTTTAAGGGAGGTTTCCAAAGGGTATGCCCAGTTTGACCATGGATGGGTGGTGGATTTGTGCCTTTGATGAGGCTGGCCAGCCATCTGTCAGGAATGCTTTAACTTTGGATTTCCTCCATGGAGCAGGAGATTGGACTTAGTTACCAACCTCCAGGTGGGGCATGGAGATCTCCCAGAATTACAATTGATCTCCAGATGGCAGACGTCTGTTCCTCGTGTGAAAAGGGCAACATTGGAGGGCATTATACCCCACCGAGGTGCTCCCCTCCCCATACTCCACCCCCAAATATCCAGGAACTTCCCGACCTGGAGATGGAAACCATAGTTGGACTAGATGGGTTCTAAATTCCTTCCAACTCTGTGATTCTATTAACTTCTATAGGAGCTGGAATTCCGAAATTCTCATCTGAATTTTTCTCCAGTTTTTGAAATTCTGTGTTACAAAATCTTGTTACGGAAATGGAAGTGACACCTGAGGAACTGTTTTATTGTATTTCCCTTTCATTCATTCCTGACTTTCCCACTCCTTTCCATTGCCAGTGACATACTAAAATCCTGCCAAAAATCTTGAGGGAACTCTACACATCAGGATTCTTTTTAAAGCATTTTGTTTCCAATGCACAGGACTGCGCGTGAGCATCAGTCAAACACAAACATCTTGATGGCTTCAGACTTAGTTTCAGATATCTTATCAGGGAAGAACAAACTCTAGCATCATATAAAAGAGCATTGCTAATTTATCATTGTGGGGCATGGCAGAGATATACAAATGATCTGAAACCTGTATCAAACTGCACACAATCCTATCCTGAGAGTGATATAAGAAATTCTCGTGGGTAAAGGAGCAGGGTGCGATGCAGAAAGAATTCCCAGAATGACATAAGAACGGAACCTGGGGAAGTGACTTGTGCCTATATGGCAGTCATTGGTCTGTGTACACTGGAAAACAGATCGGCAAGGTCTAATCCTGGCCTTTTGCCCTAACTTTTCAGAGTTAGAAATTGTATTTAGTCTCTCCTCCCATTGTATCCATCAGACCCCAATTTGCTTCTTTACTCATTTCTTTAGAATGGCCACATATAACCTTCCTGCCTCTAAATGAGGTACTCAAGGGCGTTAGCAGGGCTGGTGCCAGAGTTTCTGGTGCCTGAGGCCGGGGGCAGCTTCAGGACTGTTGCCGCCCCCACACACGCATGCAAAGTGCTCACACGCTCACACCCGGACTGCGTGATGACGTCACTGCGTGTGACATCATCACGCGGCATGCCACTGTGAGCCGGCCCCATTGGTGTGGCAGGCAGCTGGGATGGCGGGCGGGTGGCCTCCCAGCCCTCCTGCTCAGTTGCCCTGTGCCACCCCGGCTGCCTGCTGCACCTGGCTTGCAGCTGTGTGCTGGCAGTGGCGGCAGCATGGAGCAACTGAGCAGAAGGGCTGGGAGGCTGCATGCTCAGACTGCCCCACGCTGCTGCTGCCAGCGTGCGCTCCCAGCTGGGCACAGCAGCTGCAGGCCAAGTGCGGCAGGCAGCCAGAGCGGCACATGGGTGGCTTCCCAGCCCTTCCCCTCAGCTGCCAGCGCTGCCACCACCAGCTCCGCAGTGCATGCCCCCACCCCTGGCGCCCCCTCCAGCGCTTCAGTGCTTGAGATGGCTGCTGGACCCGCCTCAATGGACGTGCCGGCCCTGGGCATTAGCAATGTACTGTTAAAGCTAGAATAGAAATTTAAAGGTTCAAAAATACAACTCTAACAGCACAACTCTAAGTCTCAGGTGCTGGCACACAGCAGACACTATTAGTCATGTAAGAGGCAGAGTTTAGGACAGTCCTGTGAGACAGCCAGAGAGACGGCAGACTCACTGGAAGGAACGAATTAAGGCAAGTTGTAGGCCTACCAACCTTCAGGTGGGGTCCGGTGATCTCCCAGTATCACAACTGACCTCTAGACTGTAGGCATCTGTTCCCTTGGAGAAAAAGGTTGCTTTGGAGGGCATTATACCCCACTGAGATCCCTCCCCTCTGTGGCATTATACCCCACTGAGATCCCTCCCCTCCCCAAACCCCACCCATCTCCAGGCCTCTTTCCCAAATTTCCAGGAACTTCCCAACTCAGAGTTGGCAATACCAGGCCCGCTGGATTGGGAAAAAAATTGTTTTTCTTTGGCTTTGGAAAGCTTGAAGAAAGGGTGTCAACCTCACCTCCTACAGGCAAGAGTTTCATAAATTGAAGGCGGCAGCTGAGAAGTCTCTGCCAGCTCAACCTCACCTGTGAAGTAAGGCCGTGCCCGTGCCCTGTAATACTCGGGCTGGTGGTTGATGTGGGTGGAGAGCTGCAAGAACTTTGGGGATCGGGACCCTTAAAGTTGAACTACGACAAGCACCCAAGCACCACCCACCACAGTGATGGAGGCCGTTTCTTGCTCTGTTCCTCTCGAGTGACCAAGGGGCGATGAAGGCCCGTGCCGTTCCGTCTGCACATTGCTGTCTCCACCCCAGTCCACAGCCCTTCTGACACCACATGGCGATCCAGGATACTGCAGAATGAAGATCCCCAGGCAGGACAGCTTAATTGGAGGGGGGGGCTGATGGGGCCCTAAGAGGGCCTGCAAACCCTTGACCAGCTGCTATGCAAGAGCAGGATTCAGACACCGGCACGTGCCATCTTGCTGTCTGGGAGATGCCACAGGAGTCCTGTGAGAAGGGCGACCAGAAAAGCAGCGGCATGGGTAAGGCTGAATGGAGCACAGGGGCTTCATGAGCCACTCTCTCCTCCCACGTGCATGTGAGTGCACGTGGCAGCGGGGGGGGGGGCCGTGGTGTGGCACTGGAAGAAAACCTTTTTCTGGCTGCAGAGTAGGGGGGAAGGCAGCCCACAAGTCACTCTACATTCCAAGCTCCAGGCTGCTACTCCCTTGGAGGGGCCATCAGTGGCAGGGAAGGCCTTGGGCCGACTCCTCCTTTGCCCAGGGCCGCCCCCCGTCACCCCATCAGGCGCTTCTGCTTTCTAAAAGCAACAGCACCCCCCCTTCCCTTGGAGAGGGGGGCATGATGACTCAACAGATGCCACGCCGAGTCAGCAAATCAGCCTTCCTGTGCGGGGAATCTGCCCGGGCTCGTCGTGACAACTTCCTCTTCCTTCCTTCTTTGTTTCCCAGGTTGAGGATGGGCTTATGAGAAAGATTTTCCCTTGCGCAGAAGTCAGTGGCTCCGTTCTCAAACTCGACGGGATGGCTTTGGTATTGCTCGTAGGGGTTTTTCCACCCCCAAGGCAGCTTTGGACAGGAGCAGTTTATCTGAGCAGGGAAAATCTGGAATTTTGTTAGCTCTCTCTTTAAAACTCCACAATCACCCCCCCCCCAAAAAACTAATGAGGAGAGGGGCATAGAATTGGGACCCTCCTCTAGGAATACAAGAATTGTATTGGCGAGGCAGTGTGTGCAGTGGTTTGAGCACAAAGGAGGAAGAAGCAGAACTGAACCAGGGGTTGAAATTATGGGGAGAAGGATGTGGAGCCTTCCCAGAGATCATAGCAGCAGGCATGGACTCTTTCCAAAAGTATACCCCTTTCCATACCCTCCTAGCAGCTTTGCACCTCGAAGCCAACTTTGCTCTTGCCAGCCAGGCAAAAGGAGATTGCCCATTTCCCTCCCAAAGTGATCCTCCATAGATGCTCTCTTCTATACTACTACCACAAAAGCGGAGGCATATTGGGAGGCTGTGAGTTCCTAAAATCCAAACATTTGGGCACAGGGCAGGTAATGATGATGACTAAGCAGGCTGTAGGAATTGCAGTCCCTTAAGCCCCTGAGTCCTAAAGATGTCTCTCCGGGAACCAAGATCAAGATAATCCAAACTATGGTATTCTCCATTACTATGTATGGATGTGAAAGTTGGAGGGTGACGAAAGCTAACAGGAAGAAAACTGATTCATTTGAAATGTGGTGCTGGAGGAGAGTTTTGCGGATACCATGGACAGCCAGAAAGACAAATAAGTGGGTACTAGATCAAATCAAGCTTGAATTCTCCCTAGAAGACAAAATGACAAAACTGAGGCTATCGTACTTTGGTCACATCATGAGAAGACAAGATTCGCTGGAAAAGTCAATAATGCTAGGAAAAGTGGAAGGCAGTAGGAAAAGAGGAAGAACTAAAACAAGATGGCTTCACTCAATCAAAGAAGCCACGTCCTCAGGTTTACAGGATCTGAGCAGGTCTGTTAATGATAGGATGCTTTGGAGGTCTTTCATTCATAGAGTTGACAAAGGTTGGAGCTGACTTGGTAGCATATAACACTCACAAGATCCTAAGATGATCATTCTTGGATATTTTAAAAATCTGGGTACAAAAGCAAGTGGTTTTATGAATATATAGTTTAACAATGGCGGCAAGTGTGCTAATAGCACAACACTGGGCAGGGGGAGTGCAGAAATATTACCGATCTTGGAGGAAAGGGAAATCAGAAGTTGGTGTGGGTAAAGCCTACTTAAAATTGACTTCCATTTTACAATTTAGAAAAAGAACAAATATGTGAATTTTTAAAAGGAAAGATGTCCTTTAGAGTTAATGAGATACAGAAAAGTTAGCTGAACTTTATACCTAGGTAGGAGTAAATGGAATTTTAGAAAATTGTCAGTTTTTTAGAATACTAGATTGTGTGACTTGATTGGCCATTGACAGTAAGCTGTAATATTTGCGATATACGGTAAGTGAAATTATCATTAAGAAAAGGTAATATATTATTTGTATAATTGAGATTTGTTCATCTTTATTTTTGTAAAATAAATAAATTAATAATCCTTTGATCTGGCCCTTAGCGTCACCAGACATCACCCCCCGCTAACTGGCCAGGTTGAGGGAGGGCAACGATATTTTCTCTAGCGTCCTGCCAAGCTTTTCGACTTAAGAATCAAATCAGCTTGTGCCATGCCAGCTGCTAAGGACCCAAATCCCTGCAGCAGCTTTAAAAATAGCCCCGGGGCTCAACAGAGAATGCCAGACACACCAAGGTTGGTGATATTCATGACAAGGTCTTGTGAAAGCCGGGGAGGGACTCCCCAAACTCCATATTAGAGAGGATATTCTTTTTCTTGTTGTTGTTCTCATCATGCTAATAGGCATCTGATTTTTACCATATATATACATATCACTGACATTTGTTTGTCAAAAGGGATCTTTCTTTATAGAGTTGCCAAAAAATGTCACATGAAGGCAGATTTGTAGGGTGAGAAGCAAAAACAAAGGCCAGGTTAGGAAAAGGGGAGCTGCAGCACCAAGGACAGCTCCAAAGTAGTAGAGATGTTGCTTCACCAACAGTGCCAGGCTTTGTGTCTTTTTGAAAGAAATAACTTCAGACCCCCCACTAATCCGCAGAGTGCAGAACAGACTTGAATGGGTTGACTTGGAGCATTCCTCAGTTGTTTACAAACAAGAGGCCTGGAAGAAGGTCTTTCTCGTTAAATCTGGATTTGGAATGTATGCTTTAAATGAAGGTTGCATTGGGCCATTGTGGAGGCTGGGTTGCTAAGGAGCTCCTCGCTTGTTGCTTATGCCCCCCCTCCACATAGAAATTTCAGCTCCTTTGTTCCCCTGTGCTCTGAGGGCCCAGCTGGTATCACGCCCCATGATCTCTGTTCCTGCCCTGGGGAGCTGCCAAACAGAATCTGCAAGCTTCTACAAAGGAGTCCCCAGGAGACCAGCCTGTTGATACATACACAAGCCGGGAAGCTAGCAGAGTGATATGGGGCACCAGCAGCCAAGGTGGACTTGGCAGATCAGGTCTGCAGCCAAAAGAGGAGGGGGGGGAGGATGAAGGAATCATTGGGTCAGCCAAAAGATGGTGCCCATGGCTTAAATATACCAACAAAATGGCATAAAAAGAAAACAAAAAGGAGTAAAACAAAAGTTCTCATGATGACCACGCAAAAAGGAATGGAAAAGGATATACTAGTGCAGTTTGGTGTAGAGCCAGTTTGGTGCAGTGATTAAGAGCGTGGAACTCTAATCTGGAGAACCAGGTTTGATTCCCCACTCCCCTGCTTGAAGCCAGCTGGGTGACCTTGGAGCAATCACAGTTTCTCGGAGCTCTCTCAGCCCCACCTACCTCACAGGGTGATTGTTGTTGAGGAGATAATGATAACATGCTTTGTAAACTGCTCTGAGTGGATGTTAAGTCATCCTGAAGGGCGGTATATAAATTGAATGTTGTTGTTGTTGTTATGCAGCATCCCAAATAATCCTGAGATGGTTCTTACAACAGCGCTGTAAGGCAGGGTCAGTTATTATCACCTCCACATTGCAGATAGGGAGAGCAGTGGCTGAAGCTTGTAGATTTGCAGAGCTGAGATTTACAGTGCAACCCTTTGCATAGTTACTCCAATCTAATCCTGCTGAAATCTAAGGCTTGAGACTCGTGCAAATCTGCATAGGATTGTAGTATTAGACCTCCTTTCTCTCAGCTCTTGCAAATGGATTTTAGGGTGTGACAGCAAAGCATCAGTTTCCCAGATGAGAACGTTCTTCTAGGTACCTGTTTTGTTATCCAGAGATGCCACATAGATAGTCCCTTTGATTAGGACCATCTGAAGTTACACAAAAAGCAGAATTCGGTCTCCAGAATTCTTCATCAGGCTGGGGGATTTAAAAGGGGGGGGGCAGAGACATTGCAGGCCCAATCTGAAAGGCTCTTGCGGCAACCCAAGCAGAATGCAGGGCAGAATTGGATAGATAAAAGTGGTTTTGAGCAGGACTGAAATCTGGTTGCCCCTTTGCCATTCTGGGCATCTTCTGATTTTTAACCTCCAGCCTGGTGCCGTTTTCTGGTGTTACTTTGCTTGGTCCTGATAAAAGAGCGATTTTGGTCTTGGATTTTATTTTGGACTAAAATGGCTGCCTGGAACCTCTGTTGGTTTCTTTACAAAAGGACCTGGGGTTTTTTAGGGGGAAGGGGGTCTGCAAAGTAGTGCTACCAGAAGATGGCTTTCAAAAACACCTCCAAATGATTTGCCAATGATATGCATGCATGCACGCACACGCATGCACACAAACACACACACAAAGTTGAGAGTCAAAAAAGGTTGGCTGCTTGGAGGGTATGAACTTCCTAGCCCCCTATCCTTTTTTTAAATTTATTTTTTATTTTTATTGTGGAAAAGTTAAAAGATAGAACAAAAGAAAGAAAGAAAAACAACAAAAAGACAACTACAAAGGGCCAAGAAGGGCCTACAAATCAGTCTACAAAATAAAAACAGCAAAAAACATCATAGGCATATTATTAATCCATTACAATTGTTCACCTACAATACTTCCTAGCCTCCTATCCTAACAGGGGGAATCTGTTATAAAGTGGGGTGGGGGTGAGCCTGCCAGCCACACAGGGCTGGTGCACCCATTGAGACAGGTCCGTCCCCCGCCTTGAGTGCTGAGGTGCCAAAGAGGGGGAGCCAGAGGCGGGGGTGTGCACTGCGGAGCTGGTGGTGGCAGTGCTGGCAACTGAGTGGGAGGAGTGGGAAGCTGCTCACACACCACCCCGGCCGACTGCCGTGCCTGGCCCACAGCTGCTGCAGCCTGCCAGCCCTCCCACCCTATGCTACCGTTGCCACCAACACCCCCCCCCCAGCCGGACGCAGCAGTCGTGGGCCAGGCGCGGCAGGCGTCCAGGGCAGCATGCGGAACAACGGAGCGGGAGGACTGGGAGGATGCACATGCACCTCCCCAGTCACCCGCCATGCTTGACTGGGAGCATGGGCAACCTCCGTGCGCTGTCCCAGCTACCCGCTGGCCAATAGGGCTAGCTTGCTGCGTGATGATATCACATGCAGTGACGTCTTCACACAGCATGTGTGCAAGGCATCCTCAGGCGCCAGAAACAGGAAAGCCAGGCCCCACAGGGAGACTAGTAACCCCAGTGAACTTTGAGGGGAAGACTGGGAGGTGCATTTGACCTCAGGACACATTCAATGACTCCCAATAGCAACTGCAGATTGCTTAGAATGGGGACCAAGGTGAGGACCAATCAGGCCACATATGCAAATGACCTTGAAAGGCTGGCCCAATCACAGAAGAGTGGCCGAGCTGGTAGTGGGCAGGGGTGCAAGCAGGCAGCAGCCTGCCAGCCACACAGGGAAGCTGTACCCCTTTGGGAAAACATATTTGAGCCCTTTTGAGCCCCTTATGGGGTGAATTTCTTAAAATCCCTTCTAAGTGGGCATTTACATCATGAAAGGAATGTTCTCCCCAAATTTCATGTTTCTAGGTCCAGGGGTTTGGGCTAAGCTAGGCTTTCATGAGTGAGTCAGGATGTACATGGGAAATGGTTGTCAATTAAGAATGTGCTGCTGGAGAAAACTCTGGGTGTGGAGTTTTTTTAATCAGGATGAAATGGTGTTTGTCACCTTAAGACTTCATCCTGGCATCTCTTTGCTAGGGAAGGAAAGAACAGTTGTTCTTGCTTTGGACTAATGGCCATGTATATGCACCCATGAATGTGTTTTGATACTGTATTTACTGTATTTATTATGTGGATTGGATGTATTGGAGGATACTGTATACGGATATTTTAATTACTGTTATTTATATATTTATATAAGGACAAGTGTCCTGAATGACTCATCAATGCCCAGCCCAAACCCCTGGACCTAGAAACGTGAAATTTGGGGAGAACATTCCTTTCATGATGTAGATCCAGAGGAGTTAGCCATGTTAGTCTGTAATCGCAAAATAGTAAAGAGTCCAGTGGTCCAGTCAGGCTGGGTGAATTGGAATTCATATGTAAATTTGACTCAGTCAGACTTGAATAGAGACTCTGGATGGTTATCTCATTATCAGAAGTAACTGCCTTTCCAGCATTCCATTCAAATTGAGCTATGGAGGGGAGGGGTAACACCCAGACTGAATTGTGGACTCCACTTCTTTCATTATTTTTGCAACTGATTTGCATTTACTCCCTCACCACCTATATATCTTTGGCCAGTTTCTTCATACCCTCCATGCATCTGACAAAGAGAGCTGTGGTTCTCTAAAGCTTATGATTCAAAAAAGTTGGTTAATCTTAAAGGTGCTACTGGATTCTGTATTTCATGATGTAAACACCCACTAAGAAGGGATTTTAAGAAATCTGCCCCTAAGTGGGGTCAAAAGGGGTCAATTGTGTTTTCCCAAAGGGATTAAGCTTCTCTGTGTGGCTGGCAGGCTGCTGCCTGCTTGCGCCCCCGCCCACTGCCAGCTCGGCCGCTCTTCCCTGATTGGGCTAGCCTTTCAAGGTCATTTGCATATGCGGGCTGATTGGGGCTCACAACATTCCACACCTCATCCCCGCCCCCAGAGACAGTTGGAACACAGAGGTCATTTGCATATGTGACTTGATTGGTCCTCACCCCCCACATTCTAAACAGTACGCAGTTGCTCTTGGGAGTAAATGTATGTGTCCTGAGGTCAAATGCACCTCCCAGTCTTCCCCTCAAAGTTCACTAGGGGTTGCCATCTCAAAAAAACAAAAAACAAAAATGTTACATACCCATAAATATTATAACTGGATTTAAATATAAATTATAACTGGATTTAAGTACCGTATCATAGCATAAGTATCAAGCTAGTGTATCTATATTTATAGGAAGGAATTATTTAATCCTCCAAGTGGGGCCTGGAGCTTTCCTAGAAATACAACTGATTTCCAGACTACAGAGCTCAGTTCCCCTAGAGGAAACAGCTTCTTTGGAGGATAGACTCTATGGTATTATACCCCACTGAGGTCCTTCCCCTCCCCAAACCCCCACCTCCTCAGGCTCGCCCCGCCAAACTCCAAGAATTTCCCAATCCAGAGGTGGCAATCCTATTAGATATTGTCAGACCTCACCTTTTGCACCAGACAGACCTTTTGTCGGTCTTCTGTATTCATACTCCGTCCTCCTCAAAGAAGTGTAGAGTGGCTTATATGGGTTCTCCCATCCTCCATTTTGCAAAACAACCCCGAGAGGTAGGCTAGATGTTGCCCAGAACTGTTAGGGGATTTCAACCTGCGTGTCTGTGGTTTTGGTCCTACACTCTAACCACTAGCTAACACTGTTCCTGCAAGGCAATTTCTTATATTTTAGCTTGGGTGCAAGTAGACCCAACCCATTTGTCTTTTCAAAGAGCAGGCTGCAATTTCACCGAGGGTTGATTTCAAATTCCTTCTCCTTGCTGCTTTGATCCCCTTCTCCCTTGTGCAAACCACACACATGTGACTTTATTTTCACACCATTTTCCTGTTTCCTTAAACCATATTTCCCCCCATTAAATCGTTTATTTGTGCTTCAGTATCGGCATTATACATCATGTGTATATTACAGATATAAATGAAGACCATTGTATAAACCATATAAAGGTTATAGAAGCTGTATCTTAAAAACTGCACAAGAGTTTGTGGCTCTGTGGTTATGTATCTGCTCAGCATGCACAAAGTACCAGGTTCAGTTCCCAGCATCTCCAGTTGAAAGGATCAGACAGTAGGTGAAGCGAAAGACTCTTCTTTGCCCGAGACCCTGGAGAGCGGTTGCCAGTCTGAATAGACAATACTGACTTTGGCCGTTTCCGCACGTGTCGGATAATGCACTTTCAACGTACTTTAGAAATCCTTTGGACGTGGATTTTTTGTTTCACACACGAAAACCCAGTTCCAAATGATCGCTAAAGAGCATTGAAAGTGTGTTATCCCACATGTGTGGAAGCAGCCTTTGATGGGCCAAGGGTCTGGTTCAATATAAGGCACCTTCGTGTGTTCACAAACAAATCCTGAAGTCCTTGTAATGGAGATCCTTGTCTTTTGTTGTGGCCTTAATTAAAGAGAGAGAAACTTGTGCAATGTGTGTGGATTTGTGCGTGTGTGTGTGTGTGTGTGCACGTGTGGTGTGTGAGAGAGAGAGAGAGAGAACATGCATTAAAATTAGCTAGTAAAAATCTAATGTGATTGTGTTAAGATTTCTCCCTCCCATGCGGCAGAACCCGGTGACGCTTTGAAGGATATCCATGCACATTTTTGCTGAGGCTGGCAATCTGAAAAGTTCACGCTAAGTGGTTTGTGTCACCATAAATAAAACTGAAACTCTTTCTCTCTCTCCGAATGTGCATGGTAATTTTTTAAATGAAGTTTTTTTTAATGCACAGAGACTGGGCCTTGGGCTTCGAGCTTTAATCTGGAGGCCAACTGTTGCAGAGATAAATGACTCCCCACCCTGCCCCAGATTGCAAGTTTTCTTTCACTTTTCTAGTTTGTTGGCTATGCATTTCTTTTTTCTCACTTTGTTTCCTGCTAATAATATTGGTACATGGACATGGCCCATTTTAAGTGCTATTGCAGCTGGATAGAATCTATCCTGGGGGCATCCGGTTAGAAACAGGTTAGGTAAATCTTTGGCCTGATCCAGCAAGGCAATCCTGATATTAGCTTTGTCACTAGCTAGTAGCTAATATAACTAAGTCCCCCCCTCCTGCCCAGTGTTTTAACGGTTGTTTTAATATGTATTTTAGCTCTGGTTTTAATTGTTCTAATGATGTGCTTCTTCTTGGTTTCAGTAGTTTCTAAGATGCAATTTTATTATGCATGCTTTAATTTGTTAGCCATCTTGGCGGCCCTTATGAGGGCAGAAAGGCGGAGTATGCATTTTGTAAAACAAATAATCAACGGAACCTGTGTGTGCAGACACATACTACTAAATGCTGGGAGCAGAGGGGGGGTGGGGGGGAGGTTCATATCCTGTTTATGAATGTCTTCTGGAAACAGAAAACTGGACTAGATTAGTTTTTGGTCTTATCATACAAGGCGCATACCTGCTCTTAAAGATCCTTACACCAACCCTGTAAGGTAGGCAAATGCGATTGTCCACATATTGCAGATGGGAGAGAATAAAGAGACTGTGGTTGAACAAAGTCATCTTGAGAGTTTATGACTGGGATTAGAGGGCTCACAGGGCAGCCCCTGGATCACTGTGCTATTCTGAGACTTAAGAGGATAAGGAAGAAACTATACCGGGTGCGAACCTCCATGGTCAATGGCAGTATACCTCTGGTGTGCAGATGCTAGGAACAAGTTGTAATGTCATTTTCTAATACTGAAGAAATGTATATTTGTACCCTAACCCAGAAAGAGAGAGAGAGACTGGATAACCAGCGACACTTATATATTTTTAAAGTTTATTGTTAGAGGTAATTCGAATGAATGGCTTTAAGAATACGTACAAAAGGGCAAGCTTCTCCCCGCCTCCCTTTTAACTGCCTGACAACCCTGCGAGGTAGGGAAGGCTGAGAATGACCAACTGCGCCGAGGTCGCCTGGCAAGCTGTGGAGCTTTGTAGTCTGTCTCCGCATGGCTGGCTGGAAGGAGAGGTGGGCTTAGAGGCAGACCCTTGCCATTAAAGGCAGAATTTAGTTTCAGCGTCCTGCTCCGAGTCAGGATCTTTTCTACAAGCTACCCCTTTTCAGCTTGCCACTAGCGATATTTGCAGAGGTGGACTGGCCCTTTCACTTTTTTTGGGGGGGGGGCGGCATTTTCCTTCCTGGCACCAGAAGGAAGCAGAGCCAAGCCCCAGGAGCAATGGATGGCAATGGGTGTGCCCAGCGGTGGTCTTTGGCACATCCATTGCCACTTCTGGTGGGCAGCAGCATAGGAAAGGACAACAGGGAAGCTGTTCATGCCATCAGCCAGGTTCCAAGCCCAGTGGCCCCTCCGCTCAGCTAACTCCTAGCTCATTTTAACTCCCCAGTCTACCAAACGTCTCATCCTGGCTGTTTCTACCTGTCCATGCTCCTTCTGAGTCACATGGTGACTTGTTTATTTATTTACATTATTTAGAGCCGGCCTTTCCCTTTCTCGTGTTTACTTATTTACTTACTTCATTTATGTTCCATTTTTCTCCCCAACAGGGGCCCAAAACCACATCTTTTCCCGCTCCTCCATTTATCCTGAGGAGTTCACCATGGTAGTCTGTAGTTGCAAAATAGTAGAGTCCAGTAGCACCTTTAAGACTAACCAACTTTATTGTAGCATAAGCTTTTGAGAACCACAGCTCTCTTCGTCAGATGTATATTGCATCTGACGAAGAGAGCTGTGGTTCTCGAAAGCTTATGCTACAATAAAGTTGGTTAGTCTTAAAGGCGCTACTGGACTCTTTACTATTTTCCATTTATCCTGACAACCATCCTGAGAAGGAGGTTAGGCAGCAGTCATGTGCCTGGCCCAAGGTTGGCCCACAAGCTTGCACGGCAGGCTGGAGATTCCAATATACACCTCCCAGATCCTTGTCCAGCACTTGAATTGCTACACCCCGCTGGGTCTCTTGTTGCAGTCTTTACCACTACCCTGCTAGTCCAATATTGTGAGCCCCATATTACAGAGGGGCAACAGCGCAGGGTGGACTGAGTTGGAGACGGGTGAGATTTGAAGAGGGTTCTGGCTGATCTACACTGTACAGAGCAATGGGTTTCTTGGTGGTGGAGAGTGCTATCAAGTCATAGCTGACTCATGGCAACCCCTGGTGGTGTTCTCATGGCAAGAGACTAACAGAGGTGATTTGCCATTGCCTGGCTCTGCAACCCTAGTCTTTGTTGGAGGTCTCCCATCCAATTATTAACCAAGGCTGACCCTGCTTAGCTTCCAAGCTCTGAAGTGACTGGGACTGCCTGGGCTATCCAGGTCATGGCAATGGGTTTCTTGGCTACTGGGAATCTCTGCCCAGCTTTTGGAGTCCCAAACTTGCCACAGCATGGAGACAGCGTGGCTTCTTTCCAGCTGAAAAGGGGCAGAGCAACAGCTCAGAGCAGCTCCCTGTTTCAGTGGCGAGAGCAGCAGTTGTGGCTGAAGTGGGGAAACGCCGTGGCTCAAAGGCAGAGCCTCCGCCTGGCATGCAGCAGATCCTTGGCTCCGTCCTTGAAATGGTCAGGCTGTGTGTGGTGTGAAAGATCCGAGACCTGCCAGTCAAAGGAGACAATACTCGATGGAGCCATGCTCTGATTCACAAGGAGATGGGGACATGTGTGGGGTGCAATGTGCAGAAGCGTTCATACTTCCCTCCACCTTCAGGGTTCTGGAAACAAGGACCCCATAAAACATCCCATGCGCCCTGGTGGTGGAGAGTGCCCTCAAGTCATAGCTGACTTATGGCGCCCCCCCTGGTGGTTTGCCACTGCCTGCCTCTGCAGCCCTGGTCTTCACTGTTGGTCTCCCATCCCATCCAAGGCCAACCCTGCGTAGCTTCTGAGATGTGATGAGATCAGGCTCACCTGGGCTATCCACGACAGCCCCCCCACCCATGCACCCTGACCCAAAGGAAACTGGATTACTCGTCATCCAGAAACGGGAAAAGCTGGATGCAACTGGACTGTGGTCCCTTTGCACATGCTCAGAGGCACTTCTGCACTTTCAGAGGCTGAGATTTTGCAGGCCTTCCCCAAGCCTGCAAAAAGCCAGACCTGAATCCAACTGCCCCCCTCCAGCCTTAAATCCAATCTAAATTCCGTTTGCGTCCCATCAGCCTCCTTCTCCAGGCCAGCTTCCTTCTGCATCCGCCTTTTGCAGACAGTTCGGAGATGTTATCTCTCCCGCCCTCCCGCCGCAACTGGCTCGCTGGCTTCCCCTGACTTCTTCATTGCCCCTCCCCGCAACCCCACCACGGCATCTATTTCGGGGGAGGGGGTTGCAGGGAAGCTCGGAGGGGGCACTCCAGGCCCCCACCGCCTCCCCGCGCCCCTCTGGTCCTGGCGCTGCCAGACGCGGTCCCCCCCCACAGCCAAAGGGGCGGGGCGAGGGGCGGGGCTGGCAGCTCAGGAAGGGAGGGGGAGGAAGCCAGCGAGCGAGGTCGGTCATGGGTGCTGCTGGCGAGCCGAGCAGCCAGGAGCCGTGCTAGCTGGGAGGGGGGAGGGGGAGAGGGCGAGCTGGCTGTATTTTCTTTGCAGAAGACGCGAGAATCGGGTGGCGGAGGTTGGTGTTGCCTGAATGATTACCCGCCCCCCCCCCGGCTTTGCAAGTCATCACTTCTGCCTTTGATAAGCAACCTTCTCGCAACCTCCAGCCAGGAGCTAAAAGGAAGAGATCCCCCCCGTCTCTTTATCCCCCCCAAACGTCTTCTCGGGGGGGGGGGCGTCCCAGGAAAAGTGAGGCGTCTCTTCTAGCTCCCCCCTCCACCGCTCCTCTGCCCCGTTTCGCCAGCCGCCTCCGCCTCCTCCTCTTCTCTAGAGTTCAAAGCATCCACTTCACAGCCCTGTCCAACCTGGGAAGAAAATGACTCTTTGAAGTGAGCTAACCGCCACGGAAGATAAGGGAGGGGGGGCAAACGAGAGAAAGAACTCCAGCAACCCCCCCCCCTCTACTTTAAATCTTCCGTAGAATTTGGGGACGCCTCCAGTGTGGTGTGTTCCTTACTAGGACCAAAAGAGAAGCCCCCCCCCCCCCGATGCTAGCCCACAACAAGAAGGTACCTGGGAGATGATCATGCGCTGGAAAGGAAAGAAGATCGCCCTGGTTTGACCCCCCTCGTCCTCCATACCCAATATATATATATATTTATATATAGATCTTAACTTGGAGGGACCCAGGTTTTTGCCCCCCACCCGCCCAATAAGCGCCCTCCGCCTCTTTCCTCTTCCTTCCCAAGATTGGCTTCTTTCGGCATCAACGCGCTCTTCCGCCCTGGTCAATTTCGTGTGCGTGATGGTAAGTTTCATGTCAGTTTCCAATCCTTCTCTGTTGACTGTTTGGGGTGTGGCGGGGCAGAACTTTATGGTTTCCTCTGAAGGCGGGGGGGGGGGGGGGAGAGGAGGAGAAAAAGTCGACGGCAGGTGGCCCAGCAGTGGAAGGGAAGGGGAGTCCTGTCCAAAGCAGATCTGAGACTGAGATCCTTGCTGGGGGGAGCGCTATATATGGCATAATCCTGGCAGGTGCCTTTCTGATAATATGGTTGAAGCCCCCCCCCCCGCCCCTCCCGGCCCGGTGCTTGTTAGAGTGAGCTGGGGGGAGGTCCGGGGCTCTGTAAGTCTGTGGAGTATCTGGCTACATTCTCTTTTCGTGGTGCGCTTTTACGCATGGACTTGGGGAGGGGGAAATGCGTAAGATCTGCGCGGCGGGGAGGGAAGGATGGATGGATGGATGGCGTCTCTCTCTCGCGCGCTCGCTCGCTCTCTCTTGGCAGCCAGCTCAGCAAAGCCCAAGATGTAGCGGAAAATGGCCGCTCTGGCGCGGGGGGCGGGGAAGGAGGGAGGGCCAGCCGAGCTGAACTTGGAAATGACGCTCGGCAGCCCGAGCCGGAGAGGGAGGGCGGGAGGGAGGGAAGGAGACGCCGAGCGCCCCGCGGGGGCCGCGCTGCCTTCGCGCCCAGGCGGCCCCTTCCCTCCGCCTTCGGATCGGGAAGCCTGGCCCCGCTCCCGCCGATCGCTCGCTCCAGATCCGCCTCCCGTCACTGTGCCCCCTTCTCGCGTCCGCTCTCCCATCTGGGCAGTCCGCGGGGCCCTGCGGCAACCAGGCCGCCTCGGCAGTTGCAGATCCCGGGCGCTGCGGAGCACCGGCGGCAGCGCAGCCCGCCCCGCTGCAGCTTGCAGCATCCACCCCCAACCCCCCGCCCCTTCCTCCAGCCACCCTTTCCTGCCCCCGGCAGGGCTGTCCCACGCGCTAAAAACGGCACGGTCTGGAATCAGCCGATCGACCGCGCTCCGGCTTCCCTCCGCTGCAGCCCTCGGGACCCTGGCCGGAGAGGAAGTCCCATCCAGTACAGGGGGCCTGGCTGCCCAGCAAAGACGGCCGCGGCCGCGCCGTTCTGCCCCTCGCCTGGATCTTCCGCATCTATGAAACGATCTCGCTTTCCGTGGCGGGACTGATCGGCCTGTATTTCTATCCCAGATCTTTTTCGTTTGATGATCTGGATCGTCCACCTCGAGTGGGGGAATCTTTCTTTCTTTCTTTCTTTCTTTCTTTCTTTCTTTCTTTCTTTCTTTCTTTCTTTCTTTCTTTCCCTTTATTTTTCTTTCTTTCTTCTCCCACTTTATTACACTGCGTTCCAAATACTCCGGCTTTACCATAGTGAAATTAGTGGGACTTACTTCCCAGTCAACTTGCCAGGGATCGGGCTCCCTGGCAGGCGAAGTTCCTCAAAATAACACAAGAATTAAAATAAATACCGGCGAGGGAGGTGGGGAGAGAAGTTGCTGGGAGACTTTTCACAGGAGGAGGCGATCAGCCGCGGCGGTTGAGTCTTTGGCTCTCCCAAATGCTCCCCCCTTCTTTCAGGCCACCTCTCCCATTAAAACCCCTTCCCTTTGAGAGGTCTCCCTGCCTGCGGCAAAGAACCCCCCCCCCTTCATTACAGGCAAAGCAGAAGTTTAACAAGCACCCCCCTCACACACACACACACACAACGGTCACCTCACTTCCAGCCCTGTCTTGATTTTCCATCAAGCGCCACGAGATGTTTGTCGACTCATTTGGGTGTAAATCCCAAACCAGTCCTACTCGGAGTAGAAATCAGGCAGGTGAAGACTGGGGTTCACCGCCTGGGTTCTTATTTGAGGGGGCCTAAAACTGATCTTTGGGCTTGGGGGGGGCTAAGCTTTCGAATCCCCTCCTTTACAAGAGAGAGAGAGACTTCGAGGTGGTGATAATTTGGGGAGCTGAAGATTCGTCAGCGATTCTAAGGCGCCCTTGAAGTAGAAATAGCTCCCCAGCCCCCCAAAGGCACCCGCCTAATCAAGTCCAAACACTGAAGAGAGGTGGCTGTAACTCAGGCCTAGTTCACACATGCAGCACCCGAGGCAGGGGTGGGTTTAGGCTGTACCACTTTGGGTGGTACCATCGAAAAATCAATCCCTTGCAGTTAGAAAACTAGTTCCGAGGGAGTCGCCTGCGTGTTGTGTATCAGGCACTTAAGACGATACTCTCCTGTTTGCATGGGGGGGGGGGGGGGTTAGGCTAGCCGCGTGCTTTATCCCCTAGCCTTTTGCTAGTAGGAAGACCAGCCGCTCAGAAGAATGAGCTGTTGGTCGTATTCGCTTAGGCTGTGTAATCCGCCTTGAGGCTCAGCGAGAAAGGCGGAGGGTAAATACTGGAATGAATGAATGAATCTTCTATCTCAGCCTGAAGTGACAAATTAGCCGCTTCTAATGGCTTGCGGAGAGACAGGGTGGCCTGATGAATTTCCAAAAAGTTCTCTCCTTCTCCCTCCCCCCATCTTTAATTTTTCTTTCGGCCTCAACTGGTAGAACAAATGCCCCAGGGGTGTGAATTTGACCGACGAATCTACTTCACGGGAGGCCTTATAAACCCCACTTCTAATTAGATTTATTTTTTAATTAGACAACCGCTTCCTCACAGGCTAGTAAACACGATAGGACCTCGCCCTGTTGTCCAATAAAGAAAGCAATACTACATGAGGGACTTAATTTCTCCTGTCGTTTCAATCGGCTTTCCACAAGCGTCCCAAGGCGCCTGACAAAAACATCGCCCTTTGATTTAGAAACTCGAGAACTGCTTTTATTCTCGGTTGTTGCTTCAACTCATAATAATAATAATCAGGCAGGTATTCGCGAGCGGCTAAGCAACGATTAACAGGGCGTCTCTTAACGGTTCTAACACACCCGCCAGTCCTCATTACTTTCCGAAGAGATCGCATTTTCAAGGTTTTTATTTTGAAGGAAGTCAGAGGGACCAGAGATGAGATTCGAACTTCTCGCCGCAGCAACCGAAAAAGTGCATTTGGGGCTTTCGAAATGGGACGGGGTGGGGTGGAAACCGCGACGCTTCTCAAGTATACTGAGCTCTGAAGCATTGGAAATAGCACCCCCCCCCCTCCGGTTTTAATCCCAGGGAAGAGAAAGCAGCGAGGGAGTCCAGGAATTAGATTTGCTGGTGCAGCAATCGGGCTCAACTCGTCGCACAGAATTGGAGGTTGGGAGCTGGGGGGCAGAGGTGGGAGGGAATGCCTGACCTGCCGGCCCTCCACAACGAGGCAACTTTTTAAAAACTTTCTATTCGCAACACGTGCCGATGGACGAGAGGTGAAATTGACCAGCCTACTCTACTTAGCCGGGAGGTGAAATTGACAACGGTCGGTCAATTTCAGTTGTACCGGCACTCTGCGTTCAAGTTCACTTGGGTGCATTCAGTTTCCTGGAAAAGAGACTCGCACAGATCCCCAAGTGTGGATCTAGGCAATTATTAATCCGAGAAAGGAGAGTTTTTTTCGGGAAACGTTAGGAGAGAAGAGTGGGTTAGATCTTGCGGGTGAGGAGGAAAGGGGGGGGGGTGTCACCTGTCCAAAATGAGTGTTTTGCGAAGAGATTTTAACCCTTTGGCGCAAAGGATAAACCCATCAAGGAACAAATTTACTTTCCCAAAGAATAGGGGGACGCTTTGGGGGGGGGACGACATTGCAGGGAGTGGTTCCGTCCGATGCTGAAGTTTGGAGAAAGAGTGAGGAGAGAGGAGAGAAGGAGTGTCTCAGAGCAGGTCTTTTCTGCAGTTGGATCTTAACCCCGAATTATTGCCTGCAATAAATAAAACCACGTTTTTTTTAAAAAAAGTGCCTCCAAAGTGCCCCAACTCTCATTTTATTATTTGGAGTGTCAAATATAAATATTGGACGTTTGTCGCGGTTAGTGGGAGAGGAAGAAGAGAGGGGGACAAGGATTTGGTTGGTGAGAGTTAGTGGAGTTGCGGCGGGGGGGGGGGGCGAGATTCTTTGACCGCAGAGTAAAGTTTTTATTTTCTCGCCTCCTTGTCGTTGGGGGGGGGGGGGTTCAGATTTTTAGAGGAGGTGAAATTCTAGAGGGTGTCCAGTCCTTGGGGGGGGGCGGGTAGGGTTAGGGTTAGAGATCGGGATGTTGATCGGGAGGAAAGAAGACCTTTGCACAGTAATCTGTTTTGCAAAGAGATTTCCCGGGAATTTGGCACGACGGAAAGACTTTATTCTCACGTCGCCCCCCCCCCCCTCCATCCTATTTCCCGGTGAAGAAGTTGTTGGGTCCCCCAGATAAGCAGAGGCCGACGGCTTCATTTCCCCCCTCCCATCCGCCCCTTTATTTCCATATTTCATTTTTGTTTCCTTTTCTCTGGACTGGATTCTCCCAGTACTGCACCTCTTAATTTATTTTTCTACACCGGCCTCAACAGACTCGTCCTTCCCTCCTCTGGACTTTTTACCAGCAGGAAATCTGGACAATTTTATTTCTCTCCTGTTTTTCAAAGTTTTTTAAAATTCAGAACCGAGGGTGTGTGTGTGTTTGGGGGGGGGGGGGCAGATGCTTCTTCTCTCTTGGAAACACTCTTTCTGGCGAAGTCTATTTTATTAAAAAAACCTCTGAATGCCAGATTTGGTGTTTGTCATATTGGGGCAGGTTTCTATTTTGTTTGGCAGGGGTGGACGTGGATCCCGTCCTTCTTCTATTTATATTTTAAAAGTTTGCTTTTAAAAATAAAATGATAGCTTGATGTGACACCCCCCCCCCAAGTTGGGCCCTTTCGTATTTTTTGGGGGGGGGGAGGATTTCTCCCCTGGTCCCACCCCTCCTCTTTCCCTCCCTCTTTCCCTCCCTCCCCTCTCGTCTCCTCCCCTCCCCCGCGCTATCCATCGCCAGGAAAGAGAGAGTGTGCCAGAGAGGGAGGGAGGGAGGGAGAGAGAGAGGGAGAGGGAAAGAGGGAGAGTGAAAAGAAAACTCTCCTAGCAGTCGAGATGACTCAGTAACTTTTCAGCCGGGATCTGCTTTTCCACCTCCTTTTCTCCCCCCCACCCCACCCCGGCCTCGAATCCGTTGGTTCCCCCGCAGCCTGGAGATGTATTCTTCGCCTCTGTGCCTCGCCCAGGTAAAAAAGAAAAAGGGAGAAAGAGCCCTCCCGCTTGCATTCGCCTTTGCAACCCCCCCCCCCCCCGCCCGCCGCGCCTTTGGCATTGCTAATTTTTGAAAACTCTGTTTCCTGTTTGGAGCTTGATTTTCATTTTATTTTTTTTGCGAAGTCTTCCTGGAGTCGGCTGTTCCCTTGCGGGAAAAGTGGAGGGCGGGGGGGAGGCGAGGGATTTCCGGGGCTGGGGAGTCCGGCAGGAGGCCCCGCGCCGTTTTCGAGGATTCTTTCCCCGCAGCTGGGAAGAGGTCGGTTGCCACCCGGCCGATGTGCTGCTCTTCTATACTCCCCCTCCCGGTGCCCAAACAGTTATTTCGTTTTTGCGCTTTTCTCGGGGCGGCTTGAGGTCGGTTTGGAAAAGCCAGGGGGGGTACCGTTGCCGCCTTTAGGGAATGCCCTGATGGGCAGGGAGGAATTCTTGATGGGCACCATGGGGGGGGGGCAACCCCTCTTCCTCCAGAGTTGTGGACAGTTTGGTGACAGTTTGGGAACAACCGATGGCTTCTTTCTTTGGTGCACATGGGAATTCCCCCTCCCTAAATGAGATGGGTGCAGCAGCCAGTCAGTGGTTATGGTTTTTTTGGCGGGGGGGGGGGGCAGATGAACTTAATAAAAACCACTTTTCCACAGGCCCCAGTATGAGTAAATTAGAAGGGAGGGTATGTGATCACATATGCCCTAGGACAGGAGATGTGTCTGTGTCAGTGACAGAGATTGTGTGACTCAGATTATATTAATGTAATATATATATATATATATATATATATTATATATATATATATATATATATATATTATAATACTGTGTGTGTCATGTTATGCATGTATTCTGTTCCAGGATGCATGGGGATGTATAAGAAAGTGGGAGCCTTGCAGTGTGTGAAAGGTTGTGTGTCTGCATGTTTGCCCATAAATGCCTGAGAATGTGCAGGAATGCGTCTGAGCGTGCTCTTGTGCGACGTGTGAATAATCCTGCACTTTGCGTGTGCATTCGAAGCTGTGTCATAGAGTGAGGGCCTCTGTGCACCAGGGTACGACAGAGTTGTGCATGCTTGTGCAAGCATCGAAACCCTGTGTCTCTGTGCCATACGCGCAGGAAATGCATTTACTTCGAGCACTGGGATATGTGGAAATGTCCAAGCGGCTCTTAATCGCTTTTGCACGCTGTTTCCCACTGCTCTTAAAAGCATGTGCAAGATCACTAGTGAGACGATTAAATGGGATCAAAGTGTGTGGCTTCCCCTTGTGCTGTCCCATCTGCCATAGATCAATTCACTATGGTTGTGTTGCGGTACAGCATGAAATATTCACACGCCATGCTGTATATTTTATGGCAAGGTCTGCTGCAGGAATCTGTATGCCATGGATCTAGTGTGGGTTGCCTGGAAAAAGTTTGGGGCAATGCATTTCTAAATTTCCCTCTATTTTATGGGCCTGTTAATTGAGGGCGTCACATGCTTAAAATCTTGTGGTGTGGGGCCTCTCCTTTACACTCCAGATAATTAGCAAAATCAGTAGTACTACATTTGGGATGTGTAGCTATACTTCTGAAGCTTTTATACAAGTGTGTCTTTTGGAAGACAAATATGTGTTTTATCGGTTATATGACAGCTATACACATTGTGGTATGATGTGAAGGCTGGTTTGGGGTGTGTGTGTTACAGTACACTATGTGTTTCACGCGCCATTTTAGAGGACACAGCATTCCTTCGTCCCAGCGTAGCGTTGCAATCTGCTCTGTAGCGCTATGGACTTTTTATTTGGGAGGCTGTAAGTTTGCATTGTGTGTGTGTGTGTTAGTTAGATTGTGTGACAAATGGTACAGCAGGCCCTTTAAGACTCCTGTCAGATAAGGAAGGGGCACTCTGGAGTTTCTGTGGCTGTGCCCCCTGGACTGTGGCCTGCTGTGCTCTTTCTGTCTATCGATTCCTGATATTTATTTAATTCTTGAACAAGTCTCTCAAAGATCCCATGTAACTCTTTCCTTTCTGCCTAATAAATGAAAACTCTGTAAGTCTGAGAGATTGTTTGAAGTGGATCTCTGATTCTGACACCTTATTTTCCCCGCCCGGCCATGACGGTGCCTGAATACCACATCACTGGGAGGGGGCATGTGTGTGTGATAGATCACCAGCTGTGATCTTGATTTTTTTAAAAGGGGGGGCTTTCAATTTAGGCATCCCCAAAACATTTAAAATAGCAGGGACATGTTCAAATTGAAACACTGTGAGGTTTTTTCCCACCTCGTCTGGAGAAGAAAGAACTGGGGAAATTTTCAGCCAAATTCGGGGCAGGTGTGTGTGTGTTGGGGGGGGGATTCAACCATATTTCAAAAATCCAGGGTTTGAATTTCCAACTTTTCTCAAGTTTTGTCGATGCTACTCTAAGGACTACTTTACCCTAGAACTTTGTTCTTCAAATGCTGTTTTTATATCCCACGGATTTCACCGATTCGGAAAATGGCATTTGAGAAGGGATCTAAACCAATGTAAAATTTTGCACAAGCAGAAAATCTGCTTTAATCCTGCCCCTGATTTTGAATACTGACCACTGAGATTTTTAAAATAAATTTTGATTTGGAAATTTTGATGTAAATCTTATCCTTTGATAAATGTCAAGGCAATTGAAATGAATTGAATAAGGCCGACTGATCCCATTGCATCTCTGCATGGAGTCTCCGTTCCATGTTCGTTTCTTTCCCGTTCAAAGTCGCGCTCACACAGACACGGCTGCCCAGGATACCCTGAAAGAGGATGGCTACTGCTATTATAAATTGGAGACTTTTTGTGGTTTTTAATTGGAGGGTGCATCGGATTTTTATTCAGGCAACAGTTAGGCCTGTATTCTTATAAACGTAGGAAACATCACTGGATATACACTTTTGCAATCAAAATTCAAGCTGAGAGAGTCGGCCTGGAAATCTTGCCCCCACCCCCCGAAAGTAATTTCTGTACTAAGAGAAACTGCAGCTGCACGTGAGGCCTATACAACTTTTTTGTTCTTTCAGTATTGGGAAATAGGATAGATTTTGCGAATGCATTGCAATTGCCTCTGCTGCGACAATCCTATGAGGTAGGTCATAAGTTTATGCGTTGCATGACGAAGGTCCCAGGTTCGTATATGAAATTTGCATTGCTCCCATTTTGCAGATCAGCGAAATGAAGCTGGAGGTCATGTAATGAGTCGGTGAGCTGGGCTTGCAAACCCGCTTGTGTTTATCTGCCACAAGGTCTCTCCACTGGCCAAAATAACGACCTTTTGCAATGCTGTTTTTTGCCTGGCTCAATTTCCCAAGAAGCCCCTAGAGGCCTAGGCAGGGTTTAATATGAGCCAGGTCTGGGAGTTATTTTGTATTCTTTCTGGCAACTTTCAACATAATGTGGAAGGAAAGTTCTCTCTGACCACGTGTAGAGTGCAAGGAAATGACAGTGCAAGTCTGAAGTACTGGGAGAAAGGCCTACAAATTTTCCCCTTTCTTTTAGTATTGGCAGGCTGATTTTCTCTTTAACTTTAGAAGGTAAACTGGAGCTAAAAGGCAAAAAAAAGCCAGGCTACGTGAGCTGAGTTTAGAGCTTTGCCAGACACTCTTTTGTAGCCTAGGAAGCTTGTTGCGTGGCTCAAAAGTAGGGACAACTGTGGACGAAGGGCCGAATAAAAATAAATTTCGATTTGCCGTGGTATGGGGCACCACAAGCCCCTCTCCATCAAGGAATCCCTCTAGGGAAGACTGTGTGTTCGGTGTGAGGTCTGTTTTCAGTGCCAGTAAGGGTTGCCAACAATACAAAGAAAAATCATCTTGCTGGGATGTTATTTACCAATTGATGTTGTTTTCCTCTGTGCCATGAAAAAGTTCAGTGGCCCACTTCCACACATTATAAGCCTCTGTTAAGGGGAAAGACATTTTGGGGGGTTGTTGGCAACCCAGTTACTAGCTCCTGGATTACATACCATGATCGTACACTTTTTGGATCTGTTGTAATAATAATAATAATAATAATAATAATAATAATAATATAGCATAGACAGGATAATAATTACATACCATGATCGTACACTTTTTGGATCTGTTGTAATAATAATAATAATAATAATAATAATAATAATAATAATAATAATAATATAGCATAGACAGGATAATAATTGAACAGCTGCAAACAGCTGCAATACTTGGAACATGCCATATACTAAGGCGATAACGCACTGACTCTTAGGGCCAAGCAAGGACGAATTACACTTGAATGGCAAGTGAACAGACGCACACGTATTTCTCCCTGTTCATTTGCGCTCCACTCGATCGACTGGAGCGTGAGTGGAGTGCACATAAACAGGGAGGAATACGTGTGTCTGTTCACTTGCCATTCAAGTGTAATTCGTCACTTTTTGCTTGGCCCTAAGATTCTTTGATAAAATCGAAATGGGTAAAGGACTGTGATAGATAGTATCGCATAATAACGTTGTTTTTTTAAAAAATTATTATTATTATTCAAGTTGCAACCTTTACTTATTCAACCAAATTGAAAACTTGTTGATTGACTAAAAAAAGTTTGGCTCCCATTAATTAATTATTTTGTTATAAGTTTTTATAAAAACAACAGAGATGGTAAGCTCCGTTGAAGAAGCATTCTCCTCCTCAGCAGAAGGCAGGTAAGAATGCCTCTTCTTAGATGATGTCTCATCTCAAAACGTAACAAATAGGTTTTCTTTCAAGGTTAGAATTTTTTTTCTCTGTGCAAATTTATGCAGGTTAATCCATTACCTAATAAATCAACTGCACATTCGTAATCAGTGGTAATCGTATTAATAATAAAGTTTGTCTAAGCATTTCCCTCACCACTGAGGAATCAACAAGGGGATTTTGAGCGCAAGGGCAGAAGACGGTTTTTTGAGAGTGACTTAAGCATTTGTTTTTCCAAAGGACTGTGCCCAAGACCTTGAGTATTCCATAGAAAAACTGCTCTTTAGTGCGGTAGCGATTTCCTTCCAGGTTAGCTTCTTGCCTCCAAGATTGATACAATAGGCTTGAGTAAGCAATACCTGTCTGAGACGGTAAAATGGGGTGCCTTGGAAGCGATTACTCAGCAGACACATTATTCATTGTCCCCTTACAGTTTTGGTCCTCGTGTTGTGATGTGAAAGACCGGAGACTTGCTGTAAAGTAAAATTGAAATCCAAGGCTGATGATTTGCATTTGGCTCAGCCGGTTAGTAGTTTTGCCATGAATCTGAATATTGTGTCATGTTCTGAATTGCAGTTCTTGTAATGTTTCTTTTGTCTTTTTGTAACAATCAATATAAGAACCCCTCCTTAAAGGAGGAGGCTTAGCTTGAGAATCCTCCCCCCCCCCTTTTTCAGCTCTACTCCAAACATGGGCAGAGTGATCCTCAAGGGACATCAGCCTCCGCTTGCACCTTTGGGAATTCAGGGGAAAGGCCCGCATGGTGGCAAGGCCTGGCTTTCCTTCACGGCGGAGTCCGCTCCTGACAGCAATCCGGAGAGTGATTCCGCGTTGGCCGTGAGCTCTTGTGTGCACAGGAGTAACTTCAAAGCACTCCTGACTAGGGAACATCCCTTTTCTTGGCCAGGCAGTGGCGTCTGCGGCTGTCCGTGCCACTGCTTCATCAGGAGTTCCCTTCCCTCCCCTCCCCCGCCCCCGGCACGATCCAGCAGGCTGAAAATAGCCCTGGCAAAGTATGTGCCAGACCTAGCCAGACTTCACGGTGACCCGCTTGATTTTTATCCTGGTCCTTGACAGCTCTGCTCCAAGTTCTCTCTGGCTCTCTCTCTCTCTCTCTCTCTACTGAGGGTCTCCATTCCTGCCTGGCCTCCAGCGCAGCCTCCAAACCAGAATTTATTTTTGAGAAATCTGGATCCATGGTCTGATCTCAGCGCCTTCCCCACTCTGAGCTTTACAACTGGACGTTAGCTTTTGTGCCTGCATGCAAATACTCCAGCTTGGGAAGAGCCGGTTTGCTCTACTTTTATCATGAGCTATGGTTCAGGGAGGGGTATGCGTGTGTGCTTCTGAAGTGGACTCACAATGATGGATTCAGGGACGCAACGGGCAGCCTCTTGTACGAATGGGTTTGTAGGGCTCTCTCATTCAACAAGAATGTTATCTGGTGGTTACTGAATGTATTTCACATCAGAATGTCCAAGCACTGGCAAGTGCTGTCCTATTCTCCCTTGATCACTTGCAGTCCCGAGGTGGATTCCTCTCCTAAACACTCTAAGCGGGGCTGGCATCAAAGACTGGGTGGGTCAGGCTCCTCCCAAGCCCAGCGGCTCAGGCAAGGCAAGACCTAGAACACTGTGTGCTTTGCTGCTGCCTCCAGGGTCCTCCTCCATCACGATATGGGAGCTCCCCCCAGAGGTTGCCGCAATAGGATACAAAATGGAGGTCACCTCAGAGGACCTCTGCAGGGTTGCCCCAAATGAGGGGTCGTTCCAGGGACCCCCGTGAGGTTGTGGGACATAGGGGGTCATGCCAGATGCCTCTGAAATATTGTAACAGCCTGGGGGTCAAAAGTGGGACATTAGAGGGAACCATGGTCCAATGAAATTTGGTGTTCCTTTTAGACTTGACTCCATTTGGATCAGAAGGACTGCAACAAAGTCGCATTTGACTCCCTCTAGCATAGAAACAATGGAGAGGGATGTAGGGTGCTGTGACTGAGGAACCCATGGGCATCTTGTGCTGAAGGATTGCTAAAAATTTACAATTGGACCTGTTTCAGAGATGAGTTGGCTTTATCACAGGCCCTGCCAGAGAGCTTCAGCTGATATGCCAACTGTGCCCCCTTCCAGCATGCCCTGGAAAACCTTTGACTAGACTACTACAATGGATTGTGCTTGGGGGCTGCCCTTGCAGACTGCACGGCAACGTCTGTTGGCCCAGAGTGCAGCAACCAGACTAGCTGCTGGTGGTCTTGCAATATAGTACCCATATTGCAAGCACTCTTTTGGTTACCACCAGTTGGTTTCCGAACATATCCAAAGACTTACATGGCCTAGGTCCACGAAACCACCTTATAGCCAATTCAGTCCATCCGGCCTAGGGGTCCTCAAACTTGGTGAGATGGTGCTCACTTTTGGAATTTTTAAAAATGGCAGTGGGTATCAGCACAAAATGGGTGATACGGAGGAAGGTTGGATCATGATCTACTAGGAGCTTCCATGCTGAACATCCTTCTCTGTTGAAGACAGCTGTTTCTGAACAGGTAGTCTCTGTAGACACGAGGGAGGGGCCTCCTGCAACTCTCCTGCTCCACTGAAGTGGAAGAAAGGGCAGGTTCGTTGCTTCGAAGAAGATGAAAATGGGCGCTAGGAAATTCATTGGTCAGCATCCAAGGGTGCCATGTTGGGGATCACTGGCTAGATCAATGTTTTCAGTTGCCGGTAATGAACCATCAAGGTGGCTACCTGAGAAACTTTTAATGGAAGATGCCTGCAGTTGACCCCTGGTCCTCCTGCATACATAGTAAATGCTCTGTTGTAGAACCAGGGCTTTTTTTCAGCAGGAACGTGGTAGAACGGAGTTCCGGCACCTCTTGAAAATGGTCACATGGCTGGTGGCCCCTCCCCCTGATCTCCAGACAGAGGGGAGTTGAGATGGCCCTCCGCGCCGCTCAGCGGCGCAGAGGGCAATCTCAACTCCCCTCTGTCTGGAGATCAGGGGGCAGGGCCACCAGCCATGTGACCATTTTCTCTGAGGGCAACCCACTGAGTTCCACTACCTCTTTCCCCAGAAAAAAGCCCTGTGAGGAACTATGGCCACCTCCTGTGTACTGTACTGAATTCTGATAGGAGGACCTTCTTCCCAGTCCCTTTCTCCACCAGGCTGTCCTCAACACTTCTGTCAGTGGTCTTATGTCTGTGGAACTCCTTGCCACCCAAGACCCTTTAACTCATCCAGATTTGCTAACTTTCTATCTTCAAATGTACTGGGCATGCCGTGGCATTATTTTATCCTCCTGTTCGAAGAGATTAAAAATGTGTTAAATTACTAACTATGGTTATTTGTAGTATACACTTTAATTTGTTGGTATTTTATGGTTGCACTGACCAGGAATGCCTAGGAGAAATTGACCTCCATCCGATCTCAGAAGCTAAGCAGGGTCAGCCTTGGTTAGTAATTGGATGGGAGACCTGCAACGAAGACAAGGGCTGCAGAGGCAGGCAATGGCAAAGCACCTCGGTCTCTTGCCGTGAAAACCCCACCTGTGGTTACTCTCTACACTGAGAATTTTTAGAAGTATTTTTATAGTTTCTAAAGGAGCAAACTTCTTTCCAATCTGAGGGGATATTCTTTCTTTTCCTATCTAATCTTAAATGTTTACATGAATATAACTATAATATGCTAATGCATTTTTGTGGTTGGCTGGGCTGCTGTGACATCACAGCAAGGGAAGGGGAAGGCAGCAGGGTCTCTGCCTGCCTTTGTCTAAGGAGCTCTGATTCTAAGAAACTAATGATAAAGAAGAATAGATAGAAGGGCTTGGTAAAGAAAAATAATAGTTCTGAGCACTGAAAGGAAGAGGAAAGGTTAGAGAGGAGGATTTTAAGAAAGGAAAATGGAAGAGATGTAGAGAGATGGAACAGCCAGACTGTAAAAACAGAAGCTGAAGTTTGTGCATGAAATCCTCAACCAAAACTTAGTCACTTATTCTTGTATTGTAACATTAAAAGGCATTGATCGTTGAACTTTCCGGACTCAGGTCCCACTTTTAGCCCTGGGCAGTAGTTTGGGACTCAATATGCTACAAGCACACGGCAGGAAGTCACGTGACATCACAGTCATGATACAGGAAGAGGAGGAGCCAGAACAACAAAAACGCAGCACTATAAGGACTTGTGGCATGGGGTGTGTGTCTGCAGCCCACCTGTGGGTTCCAACAGTGAAGATCAGTGTTTTGACCATTGCTTGAAGATCAATCCTAAGGGATTTGGCAGTGATGAAACCATAAGCAGTGATTGGCTGAGCTGCTCTGATGTCACAGAGGGGATAGCCAAGTGTTTTTTTGTTGTTGTTGCTGGCTGATATCCACAAGGGGGTATGGCAGGCAGCAGCAGTCTAGGGAAAGAGCAGGTGACCAGCAGCCTAGGAAAGGTCCAGAGTACAATACAATAACTTTGCTAAGCAGGATTGAATGCACAGGTCAGTGTTTTGATGGGAGACTTCCATGTTGGATGAAAGGGAAGATATTACTGTAATAAATAAAGGAGGAGGCAGGAGTCTGTGAAGGTTGAAGGATGAAGGACAGTGTGGGTGGTTGATGGCTAAGAAAAGAGGATTAGAAGAAAGTGGGGTTGCCAACTCCATATTGGGAAATTCCTGGAGATTTGGGGGGAAGCTGGTGATAGGCCAGGATTTTTTGCAGCAAGGTCTGTAGTTTCTGTTTCAAGGAGTCCAATTCTAACCTGTCTAGGATTGAGGATTCTTGCAAATATTACAGGAGGCATTGAAGCTGAGGCATTGAACTCTGGTCTTGCCAGAGTGCTAACTCTACCATTTAATGGGACAACGCATGCACACACAAAAACGAAATCTCTTAACTTTTAATACACGTTTTAAGAGCTGAAATGAGAGCTGGTATTAAAATATTTACTCTGGTTTTCTCGGTAGTGGGGTTATTTCAAGTAGCAGAGGGCCTTAACTTTACTTTTTGGAAACACTGGTGATTATGCAAGTGGGAAGGGCAGCAGGGCACGGATCCGCAAGCCGGGGAAACAAGAAAGCAAGTATTCTAGCATGAGAGAGAAAGAATGAGGAAGGTTACTTTGAAAGAATGGGCCCAGTGTTTTCTCCAAACGATTTGCCGCAACAGACGGCAGAATCGAAAACTGTGTTACCGTTTTGTCTCTCCCACCCCACTCCTTCCACAACCTGGACCAAATCTGAAACATTTGTTTTCGCATGTTCCCCAAACAAGTTGGGATGGTGAGGAGCGTGTGAAGGACGATCATGCACCCCCCAAATGCTGCTTCTTTGTAGTGGAACGGGGAGAAAAAGAGGCGTGCTGTGCCATTACATCTGTGTAACTTTGCACTTTTTAAAATTGTACACTCGGACCATTGGGCTGCCGGCTCTGGGATGGGAAATTCCTGGAGATTTTGGGGAGGTGCCTGTGGAGGACAGAGTTTGGGGAGGGGAGGAACCTAAACAGGAAAGTGATGGTAGATTCCACCCTCCAAAGCAGCCATTTTCTCCGGGGGAACTGATCAAAGTCATCTGGAGATCAGGACCGTTTCCACACGGCTTACCTTTGCTTGTATCGACCTGGAACATCGCGCAAAAACCGTGGAAGATCGCGCGAGGAAATGCGATCTTCCACGTTTTTTGCGCGATGTTCCAGGTCGTTACGAGCAAAGGTAAGCCGTGTGGAAATGGCCCGGTTGTAAATCTGGGAAAACCCCAGGCCCCATATTGAGGCTGGTGACCCTATCAGGCCATATTAATTCTGGGTCTGAAAAAGAATTCTACTGCCCCATAAAAATTGGGCCTAGGGTTGCATGGCCATGGGAAGGGGGTCAAAGCTCCCACTGGTTCTTAGATAAAGATCAGACCCTCTGGTTCTTTCCCTCTCCCTGTCCCCACCAAAAGAACACACATGAATAACACAAGAAGTTCCCTTAGACCAAATCAGACCATCGGCCTATCAAGGTCAGTATTCTCTACTCTGACTGGCGGCGCCTCTCCAGGGTCTTAGGCACAGTTCTTTCTTATCACCCACAGCCTGACCCCTTTTAGCCCCTTTTAGCTAGAGAGGTCAGGATTGAATTTGGGATTTTCTGCATTCAAAGCAAGTGTTCTACCACTGAGCCACGGCCCCTCCATTCCACAAGTGGTTTGATTAGAACGGTTATGTAGGGCCAAGCTAGAAGTGACGAATGGAGTGCAAGTGGAGCGCAAGTGAACAGGGAGGAATACATGTGAGTGTGTTCACTTGCCATTCAAGTGTAACTCGTCACGTCTAGCTTGGCCCATAGTGTGACTGTGTCCCTGGGCCATGAGGGTGATTGGAGTTCTTGGAATTTCGTACCCTCGTTCTCCCCCTCTCCCTTTTTGACAGCCCCACGAGGCTCATGATCTGGCAACCTTACTTAAGCAAAGCTAGCGTTGTCAAGCTCCAGGTGGTGGCTGAAGACCTCCCAGAATTGCAACTGATCTCCAGGTCACAGAGATCTGTCCCCCTGGAGAAAATGGCTTCTTAAGAAGCTGGACTCTACAGCATTATGTGCCACTGAGGTCCCTCTCAAGGCTCCACCTCCAAATCTCCAGGAATTTCCCAACCCAGACCTGGCAACCCTAAGCAAAGTAGGCCTGGATCAGGTCCGTGCTTGGACGGCAGTGCAGAGAGGAACGCTGCTCATGAGCTGGCCGAAACAGAGTCCATTAAGGAGCAGGCTTACCCTTCTTCTGCAGGATATCTTTTTGGCTATTTTTAAAAGACAGTTTCCTGGTAACAGAGAAATTTGACTCATTCTCGGACAGATGCTCAGGTTGCCACCTCTGGTCAGGCAATTCCTGGGGATTTGGGGGTGGAGCTTGTGGAGGGCAGGGGTTGGGGAGGGGAGGTCCTCAGGGGGGTATAATGCCTTCAAAGTAGCCATCTTCTCCAGGGGAACTGGTCTCTACCATTTGGAGATCAGTTGTAATTCCAGGAGATCTCCAGGCCCCACCTGGAAGTTGGCAACCCTAGAGTCTGGAAATCTAGGCCTCTTCTTTATATTCCAAAATCCAAAAGAGAGCTGGAACAGGGAGATCCAACAGTTTGGGAAGAATCTCTCTCTTAATAGCTTCTGTTTTTCTGATACAGGCAAAATTTTGAGCTCCTTGTTCGGTTTTGGGAGGGCTGAGTGGGACCTAATCAGAGGATCCTCTGGGGCCGGATCCATCCCAAGTTTCTGCTTGGCAGACAGGCTGTGGGTTTTGAACCTTGGCCTCTCCCAGTCTGCCATTTCTTAATCATTAATTTGCATTAAGGGGCTTACCCCTGTACAGAGAATGATAATGTTATCTATTATTTCTGTCAAGCAAATGACAATGATTTTACCTTTTTTTTTTACAAAAAAAATGGAAATATCCAAGCCTAGAACTGAAATGAATTTCATGGAGAAAACAAGTCTCTAGAATAATGTTGTCAGGTAGGGCCTGGCAACCAGTGGGAGACTGGGGTAGGGGGAGGCAAGGGGATGGCTGTCTGTGACAGTACGGTGTCACTTCCAGGAAAACCGAGAAGTGGCATCACACCTCTCTAGGAATTGCCAGAAACTCTATGGCCCATAAGTGGCATCATGCTGCTTATACTGGGCGGCGGGGGGGAGAAAACAGGGGAGGAGTACAGCAATGCTGCTCTAGAATTTGCTCTCAAAGGTTTAGACTGTCTCTGAATATGGTTCTTCTTTCTTTTAGTGTTAGTAACATTATTATATGAATAATTCTTCCCTTGTGTTTGTGACTTGTGTGTTATTATTGCAATTGCCATATTTGTTAGCAATAATCTTATTATTAATATATTATATAGTGATTAGGGCTGCCAACTCTGGCCTGGGAAATTCCTGGAGATTTGGGGGGGTGGTACCTGTGGGGGGATTTCACCTGAAATCAATGGTATACCAGAGTCTGCCCTCTGAAGCTGCCCTTTTCTCTAGCGGAAATCATTTCTGTAGTCAGGAGATCAGTTGTAATCTCCAGGTCTCACCTGGGCCGATTCCAGACGGCCCTCTGCATGCCGAAACGTCGCGCGTCGTCGCGCGGAAAACGCGATATTTCACGTTTTCCGCGCGACGACACGTGACGTTTCGGCATGCAGAGGGCCGTCTGGAATCGGCCCTGGAAGTTGCTAAACCTAACAGTGATTGAAGCTGTTGATTTAATGGATTGACAAAAGTACAGAAGTTACTATGTTGAGTTTAACAGTTGGCTTTGTAGAGGGCTCTGCTGCTACCTCCAAAAACTAAACTTGTGGTTAGCCATAATGCAAGCTTGCAGAAAGCAATTTGCTTTGCTCACCCAGAGACAATTCTTGTTGGCAGCCAAGGCCTTGGTTAAAGTCGATTCTTCCTTTGCTGCTAGGCTGGACGCATGCCTGATCTCAGTTTGTGTGGGCAGGTGGGCAGTGAAAGGGTTTTCTGTGCATCTTTGCCAGGGGTTTATTTGTGAGACCCTAGTAAGGAAAAACAATTATACCTTTCATGTGGGCCACATCCACGTGCCAAAAAATGAAGACAGACTTGTAAAAGGTAAATGGATGGTTTCGATGAGTGCTGAGGAAACACACTGTGCCCAGTCCCTAAGCTGCTTGTATTTTCGTGAGCATCCCTTCTGAACGCTCTTAAAAGGCTCGACGGGCAGTTGTGAGTATTCAGTGGGACTTATGCAAAATATGTCTTGTGTGCACACACAAATAGGTGCATCCCCTCCCTCCAGTTCCCTCATCTCCCTAAGCTTCAGCCTTTATCTTTCGGGGTGGAGGGACTTCTGAGGGGGAAAGCTCTTTAATTTTGCCTGAAATTTCCTAATCTTACCCAGGACATTTAAAAAGTCAGCAAATTGGCAACGTGTTCTCCTGAAGAGAAAACGACAGGCAGATGAAGGTTGGATTTTCGAGCCTGTCATTCATGTGCACTGTGAAATTTTACCCTGTGAACAACTTTGGTTTGGTTCCTGGGTTGCCAGCCTCCAGTTGGTGGCTGGAGATCTCCTGGAATTCCAACTGATCTCCAGGCCACAGAGGTCAGTTCACCTGGAGAAAATGGCTGCTTTAGAGGGTAGATATCATGGAAGGTACATACCTTGCTGAAGTTCTTCTCCTCCCCAAACCCCACTTTCTCTAGGCTCCACCCCCCCAAATCTCCAGGAATTTCCCATCTTGGAGCTGGCAATTCTATCCTGCCCCTCATGGACTTTGAAATGGCACCTGGTTGATCCAGAGTGGTTCCGACAGGTGATTTCAAAGTCTTTCAATGCCATCAGGGAAACAAAAGCTGCTTACTTATGTTATGAGCAATGCTAGTGAGACTACAAATATCTTCCTGTGCCCCCATCGTCTACTGCAAGACTCCATCTTTATCCCCCTAAATGTATCCTTTGTTCTACTCCCTAAGCTCCACTCTCTTCATCTCATGGTTTCTGAGCATCCCTACATGCTGAAGATATGAAAACACTGGGGAGAAATAACTCTTAAGGACTCAAAGAATGTTTTGGCTGGATTTTTAGGGGGGCTTGGATTTGTTTGCCAATGGCAAGGACTGAGGATCCAGGGAAATGTAGTTTGCTTAGCTTTGCATTCTGACCATAGAGCAGCTTTCTCTTGGGGAAACCTGTTAACATTTATTTTAAGGGTGGGTAGGCTGATATGAGGCATTCAGTGACTTCTCTTGTCCTGTTCCCTCTGACAAGCTTAAAACAAAATCTACAAACAATGCAATCCTAAGAAGAGTTTCTCCAGTCTAAACCCATTGAAATCAATGGGTTTAGACTCGAGTAACTCCTCTTAAGATTGCAGTGAAAGTGTGGTGTAATGGTTAGTGTCAGACTAGGACTTGGGAGACCCACGTTTGAATCCCTGCTTGGCCACGCAAGCTCATTGGGTGACCTTGGGCCCGTCCCACGCTCTCAACCTAATCCACCTCACAGGGTTTTTTGGCGGGGGGAGGTGGGGTATAAATGAAGTAAATAAACAACTGATAAATGAAATGTTTAGAAATGTTAATTCTGAAGATAAGCTGGGCTGAGTGCCTGGAAGGGAGACACACACACACACACCCCGGGAACCCCACTCCTCCGAAATACCCTCTTGATGGCAGAAAGGCAGTGGTGGTAGGAAATATATACACAATAAACACAAGTCTGCCTGCCAGATGTGACCACAAAATGAATGCATCTCCTCATCCCTGGTTAAAGGTGAAAAGCTGGAATAAGAACCCAACGCACAAACTGGAAGGAGCCCGGCCAAATCTGAACTTTGTTGGTTTTTCAGACCTCAGTGCTAATAGAAGAGCAATGTTGCATTGAACCGTTCTGTTGCTAACCCCCAACAGACAGATGCCTTTGGAAAGCTTGCAGGGCAAGGTTTGGAGGACCCCTGGTCTTACTCTGGTATTTTGTTTTTGGCACACAGAAATTAGAGGTACACGGCTTCTGAACATGGAGGCTCTATTTTTCCCATTTTATTTTGATTTTCCTGGCTAATAGCTATGAGACCTAATGTAAGACTTGCATAGCTAATCCATATGCTGTTAATAGGAAAGCATAACCCGCCCCCCCGCCATGTTCAGAAAAAATATACCTCTGAAGTTCATATTCTATAATCCATAATAAGTACAATGCTGGTTCAGGTCAGAGATCCCTCTAGTCCAGAATACCTGTTTCCAAAGACAGGCAGGTAGATTTTTTCAGCAGTAACTTCCCCTGTTGTTCAACCCTCTCCTCCACACAAGAAGCTGATAAACTACTTATACATATATATTAAATTTAGCAATCATAGCTCATTGCCATTGAGAGGTTTTGTGAATATATCTCACCCTTTAAAAAAATAAAAGTGGTGTCTGTTGCCATATCTGGTGGCAATGAGTTCTGCAAGCAAACTGCATGTTTCTTTCATCTTCCTGGGCTTATGAGGCCACCAGTTTTGCTGGGGGGGGGGGTCAGTGACATGCCACAGTCCCTTTGCTACCACCACATTCCACAAGAAAGGAGTGCCTCTCTGATGCAAAAAGGGTGTTAGGAATCCATGCTGGCTTGGATGTCTTTTTGTGCCACAAATAGATTTATTGGTTAAGTGTCCGATGCTTTAAAGAGTGCATTAATATTGAATTACCCTCCATCACCTCCCTGTGCCCCATTCCTCCTCTTCTGAACACAATCAGCAGTTAAGACACAAACAGCTTAGGTTGTGTCTGTATATTTTTGGCTAGGTGGTACATTTGGTTTTCGTGTGTGGGGGAGCTGATATCAGTTGGGGAGCTTCCTAAAATTCTCGTCTTCCAAATTCCTCCAAAGATTTTGGAATTCTGACTTACTGTGGTTTTTTTCCAAAGCAGAATCATAGAATCATAGAGTTGGAAGGGGCCATACAGACCATCTAGTCCAACCCCCTGCCCAGTGCAGGATCAGCCTAAAGCATCTCTGACAAGTATTCATCCAGCCTCTTCTTGAAAACTGCCAGTGAGGGGGAGCTCACCACCACCCTGCTATCCCTCTGCTATTTTGCTGCTATCTCTCCTTTTTAAAATGTCTAAATTTTGCATATGAATAGCATGGCTCATGCACTCCTTTTGTTCATGTCCCCCCCCATCCCACCAATTTGCACCTGCATGTTAATAAACAGTGTAATGGGGCATTTTTGTTGTGATGGCATGCAGAGATTTTAAAGTTCCTTTTGTGTTTGGCATTTTACCCATGCACAGGTGTTTGTATGTGCATTCATAAAACACAAATCTTGACAAAATCTTACCTGTAAGTGTATGAAGGTTGTTTTTTTTCGTTGCAACGTTTAAATAATGCAAATGTGTGCATCGGTAACATGGGGGGGATGCAAGTGAATGAAAGAGATTGATTAAAATTCTGCAGCAATTAATTTTAGAACTTATTGAAACCAGCATTCAAATTTTAGGGAACAGGGTTTTAAGGTCAGAAAGCGCTGATTAAGAGTAAAGAGATGTGTATGAATTCCAGGGATTGGACAAAGATGCCAAGGAAGAGCGGTTTGTGCACAACTGCTAGCCACAATAAACTAAAATGGAACTCCATATCCAGAAGCAGTCTATCTCTGTCTATCCAGATGCAGGTAAATGAACAACAGGCTGTTAGGCTTTGCTTCCAATAAGGCTTCCAAAGACAATATTTTATTGGCCTCTGTTGGAAAAAGGTTATTGGACCAGGTAGTCTGATTCAACAAACCTCATCTGATTTTTTTTTAAAGGGATGATTGAAGTTCAAGAACTATCCAAGGTCCGATAGACCAGAAGCAGTATACCTTAATGTCAATTACTGAAGAAAAAGGGAAGGAGAAGGGAGCTGCCCTGCTTGTCTGGCCACTGTAAGGAACAAGATGGTGGATTAAGTGGACTTTTTGTCTGATCCACTCAGAGCCAAGCTACAAGTGACACCTTACACAGTTTGGACACTTGTCAGCTTCCCTCAAGTTTTGATGGGAAATGTAGGCGTCCTGGTTTTACAGCTTGGCTCTCCATTACAGCTGCAAGACCAGGATGCCTACATTTCCCATCAAAACTTGAGGGAAGCTGACAAGTGTCCAACCTGTGTCAGGTGTCACTTGTAGCTTGGCTCTTAGGCTTAAACTGAGTTTAAGTGATCGCAATAGTAAAAGGATCACAGCAGTAGAAGGAATGGAGAGCTTGAGCAGAGGAAGGGGCAGATGAGACAGGGGGAACGGCCTTGGAGGGCCATGGCCCCAGATCCCCATCCTGCTGGCTGCGAAAAGATTTCCCTTTGGTTGGTCGTAAATGATTTCCATCTCTGTCGCAGGGCCTGGGGGCCTAGCAGTGGAGAAAGCAAAGCGTGTGGCTTGCCCTTCGCTGAGCTCATCCTGCCTGTAGCTAGCTGGCACTCAACTGGGGCTTGTGAAGGACCAGCGCCCTCGGAATGCTTGGGGAATGGAGTCAGCAGACCTGGTCACGTGGGGATACGAGGGACCATGGAGGCAAGGGCGGGGGAGGAATGACCTAGAAAAATACAACGATCCGAACTGATTCTAAGGGGGCTTTGTCCCTGTTGGAGGTGCCATGTGCCATCCTTCTCAAAGCCGAGATTCTTCAAGGCAGCCTTGCCAAATGTGCGTTTGCCAAAGTTGCAGATCTGTGTCCAGGCAGGCCCGGGCTTCGGTGGAAAGGAGAAGGCGTCTTAACAGTTGCATGTTGTTGTTTTGTTGTCCCAGCATGGCTTCTACCCCAAGGATTCTGGGATGTGCAGTTGTTTACCATGATGAAAGAGGCCTTACTAGTTAGAACTACAATTCCCAGGATTCCTTGGCAGATGCCACAGAAACAGAATAGGAAGTGGATCGTGGATGGGATTCATGGAGTTCTTTATCACAAGATAAAAGCCCTGTTCGCAAGTTATAGTGAATGCATGTATAGTGCATGGATAGTGTACACATGACTTTTTTATATGTGCGCTGAAAGAGTCTCAAGTTAGATTCAAAAAGAGTCCAGTAGCACCTTTAAGACTAACCAATTTTATTGTAACATAAGCTTTCGAGAATCACGTTCTCTTCGTCAGATGCATCTGACGAAGAGAACTTGATTCTCGAAAGCTTATGCTACAATAAAATTGGTTAGTCTTAAAGGTGCTACTGGACTCTTTTTGATTTTGCTACCACAGACTAACACGGCTAACTCCTCTGGAAGTTAGATTCAATGCATGTACAGCTGAATATGTGACTGAAACTGGTACCGATCCTCAGTTTTATTTGTAAAGTGAAAACATGTAGGCTCTTTCTCATAAACAGATGTATGCACATATAGGTAGGACGCACGTGTGTTCATTCCAAAATGGAAACAGGGCTGTAGCGACGGCTTTAGAAAGGAATTGGACCAATGATACTCAGTGGCTGTGGAGCCACCTGTGGCTCTTTGACATGCCAGCTGTTGCATTTCTGAGCACCATCCCCCTGTGTGGCACCTGCCCCAAGCTTCAGGTAAAATTGGGCAAGGCCTTTGCCTGGAGGGACTTCTGATTGGCAAGCGGTTCTGCTTGGAAACAGCTGCTTCCAGACGAGTGGGCAAACTCCAAGCCTGCCAGAGGCACGGGCTTCATGGGTCATGGCTGGAACTAAATGTGGCTCTTTCGGGTGAGGGTAACTAAATGTTTCTGACTCGCATAGCCCAGGTGAACCTGATCTTGTCAGATCTCAGAAGCTAAGCAGGATTGGCCTTGGTTAGTAATTGGATGGGAGACCTCCAAGGAAGACGGAGGCAATGGCAAACCACCTCTGATAGTCTCTTGCTACGAAAACCCTGCCAGGGGTTGCCATAAATCAGCTGTGACTTGAGGGGACTCCCCACCGTAACACAACTGCAAATGTGGCTCTCCACAAGCTGAGGAGTGATGGTTTAGATAAGTGGAACCTCGTCAGAGAGAGCAGTGTGGGGTAGTGGTTAAAGTATTTTCTTTACAGGACTAGGGGTCTAATCCCTGCTTAGGCATGCTCATTGGGTGACCTTGGGCCGGTCATGTGCTCAGCCTAACCTTTAGGGTTGCCAAGGTCGCCTTGGGTATGGGGGAATCCCCTGCCCCCCCCACTCCTGTTTCCTGCTGCTTCTCAGAGCAGTGATGGGAGGAAAAAATGGCTGTCAGCTTGATGGGGTTTCCTCCAGAAATGATGTCACAGTGTTGTTGACAATGGCCTTCGATGTCTGCTCTGCCCTGCTTGGCACCCCTACTCACCCCCCCACACACAAGTTTGTTGCAAGGAAGAGGGGGGAATAATTTAATCAGGGCAGACTTGAGCGATTACTTGTTATATAAGGGTGGCCAGAGCCAGGTTGGGAAATTACTGGAGATTTTGGGGGTGGAGCCTGGAGAAGGTGGAATTTGAGCAGGGAAGAGAGCCCAGCAGGGTAAAATGTCATACAGTCCACCTTCGAAAGCAGCTGTTTTCTCCAGGCGAGCTGATCTCTGCTGCCTGGAAATCACTTGTAATTCCAGGAGATCTCCAGCCACCACCTGGAGGTTGGCAATAGAATACATAGTGTATAAATTCACTGCCACATGGTAGTGGCTTAGGTAGCTTTAAAAACGGATTAGACAAATGAATGGAGGATTAGTCTGCCAATGGTTAATTGCCACCAGCATAAAATGGAACCTCTGTATGCAGAGGCACTATATCCCTGAAAGCCAGTTGCGCAACAGGGAGACGCTTCGGCTTCTGCACCCCTCTTTACTAGCTTTCCAGAGGCTTGAACAAACATTCTTGTGGTGATATGAAGCCAATCATAAGTTAAAATGAAGTTTCCTCTGAGCATGCATAGGGTAGCTGTGGTCTATCTTTATATGGCTCAAGGTCACAAAGAAGGGCTCCTCCTTGCTCAGGCGGTGTGGCCTCTTTTTGAGAAGAGGCGCATGGATCGCTGGAGTCCCTGCTTTTCTAGGCTCTCCTCGTTTGCCCTCTCTTTCGCTTTCTCCTTCTCCCTGCCCCTTGGATTATCCCCTTGCTGCTGGCCTGCAGCGTTCTTGAGGCTTGACCCGCAGTGCCTTTCCCGGGAGGAAGTCCCTCGTTCACGGCCTCCTCTCTCCCTCGCTTCCTCTGCGGTGCTGCCATGTAATCTCTCCCTCCTCCTCCTCCTCCCCGCCGCCCCGTGTAATAGAGCTCCTGGCTCATAAACTTGGCAGGCTGTTTTTTTGAAGACACTGCGCAGATGGATTTGGCTGGGCATGCTGTCCCTTGAGCACTGCAGGGGAATTTTCCTTCCTCTTGTGGAAGCTGGGGTGTGTTGGAGCTGGAACCCAAAGGTGCCGTCACACAGGATGACTGCATTACCTTGTGATGCTCAGTGCCTGGGAAACAGTGATTGGATCTAACAGCACTGTTCCCTGCTGTGGTATCTTTTGGGCAACGTTCTTTGGTCACACAGGGTTGCTGCTGGTTCATGCCTGCTTGCTTGTCCAGACTGTGTGGACGGATAGGCCAATTTTCAATGCAATCCTAGCCAGAGTTACTCCGCTCTTAGGAACTCTGCCTAAGATTGCAATATTGGCTACTGTGCTGTCACTTGCCTAAACTTTCATTCTTTCCAATATGATTGATGCATAGGGACCCCTGGTCCCACCCTCTGCCCCCCCTCCACAACACTCACCTGGCCAGTGGGAGGGGAAAGGTGGGGAACAGGCCTCCCGGAGGTGCTCCCAGGGCAGAGCGATGATGTCACTCCAGGGAATGACATCATTGAGCAGGCTCGGGAGTGCGCAAGAGCAAAAAGTGAAACAAGGTGAGTGCCAGACCACCACCCCTCCTACTGGGAGGCTACTGGGACCTGACAACCCTATTTGAGAGAGGGATTGGATTGGTCTTGGCTAGTATCCTCCTGTGGTTCTGCAGTTTGGATTGGTCATGTTAAATATGAGAAAAAACTGGAGACCATTTCGAAAAGATGTTTGTGTTGATTAACTTTAAAATTGGAACTTTGATAGAAGTGATCTCACACGAAAGGGAGGACTGGAGGATCTGACCTTTGGCCTTGCTGTGACATCTCAGGACATGAAATCACATTTGGTCGAGCTCCTCTCTCAAACCCTGTCTTCTCCAGGCACAACCCTCAGTCTCCAGGAATTTTCCAAGTTGGAGTTGGCAACCTTATATAATCTATTATATGTATAAAGTACAGATGGCGTATGAAATGCATGCAACATGAATCCCTGATGCAAACATATCGACAGAACTGACAATGAACTGAAAACACCAACAAAAATATAAGTGGGCGTTAAAGGAACGTTTGCTCATCCTGACAGTGGCGAAAATTCCTACCTCAACTGCCATTGGCTGGGCTGCTCTGATGTCATAGAAGACCTGTGCTCAGGGAGGCAGCCAGCTCAAGAACACAATGCGAGCAGGAAAAACAAGATATGTATACTCCTTACGGCCAGTTGACACAGTTGGTCAGCAGGGGAATATTAATGTAGAGGGCATATTAATATTTCAAAGGGATAATATTGAGTGATGGGCATCTGAACTAATTCTGCACGTGGAAGAGATGTAGTGGCTTGCTTGGACTGACCCCTCCTATTTGACAGACAGCTGCAGTTAGCTGTTTAGCCCCCCTCCACGCGCACACACACACACTCCATGCCAGGGCCTCTGGCAGCCTCTGCCCAGAAGGCCCTGCTTGCCTTCTGCCAGACTCCTCCCTCTAGCTTGCCCTCCTTCCTTCCTTCTCTTGAGGGTGCATGTGAACTTTTCACCTCTTGATCCCCCGGACCGGAGACCCATGCTCCTGCGCCAGCCAATCCTCTCCGGCCATTGCCCGCTCACTCCCCATGCAAAAGTCCCAGGCTATTTTTAAACTGCCAGTGAGTTGCTACTTTTTGGGGCGGCCTGGATTCTCACCGTGGGTGACAGATAACCATGCAGAGGGTGAGTGGGGCAGGGAAAAGCGGGGGGGGGGGAGGCTTAAATGGTAGGAAATCATGGTGCAGCCCCCTCCCACCCAGAGCATAGGAAAGTTTGCAAACTTGTTCTTTTGCTGCTGAGAGAACCCCTTGCTTCCAGCAGCCCAAGGACTTAAGGTACCACTGGAAACCAGCTGGGAACTTGTTTTCAGGGCTCAGGAAGAGAAGAGATCCCTTGAACACCCGGAGAGTGCAGATCTTTTTCTTTCCCACAGACAGGGACAGAAAACACAAGAATCTCTGCATGTGATTTTTTTCTAGGTATGTTGGAATCCCTGCATAAGAAAACAGGAAACTAACTGCGGTTGGGGACACAATGTCTCTGTCTAAGTCTTATTCCAGCTCTGTTTTGAGGAACACAGGGTGGTGTATCTGATTTTCTTTTAGCTTATCCTGGCAACAACTCGGTGAGGTAGGCTAGACTGCGAACAAATGGGTCAGGTTAACCAAGGGTGCGTTGTGGTTGCGTGGCAATTTGAACCCAGGTCTCTCCAGTTCATGTCCATTTCCAGACGTCTTGCCTGCCTGTGGAACATTGTCTGAAAAACCTGAAAGCCAGCGTCTTCTCGCACGAAATCGCGCCAGGAAGATGCTGTTATCTGGGAGTTTTGCGCGATTTCGCGCAAAACTCCCAGATAACAGCGTCTTCCTGGTGCGATTTCGTGCGAGAAGACGCTGGCTTCCGGGTCTTTCACACAATGTTCTGTAGGCAGGTAAGATGTGTGGAAACAGCCCATGTCCAAGTCTCTCTGTCTAGTCCATCTCAGGAGCGAGGGAGAGGTTAATTGTGAATGCACTGAAATGTTTGCTCATTGAAAAGTCATTTTTATATACTTCTCTACATTTCTGAGATGTCATTATTATTGCTGTTGTTGTTATTATCATCATCATCAACAAAAATATCTTCTTCATTTATACCCCGCCTTTCTCCTCAATGGGGACTCAAAGTGACTTACATCATGCTTCTTTTCTGTTTTATCCTCACAACAACCCTACAAGGTAGGCTAGGCTGAGAATGTATAACTGGCCCATGATTACCCACTAAGCTTCCATGTCAGAGTGGGGCTTCGAACCTGGGTTTCCCAGATCCTCTTCCAGCACTCTAACCACTACGCCACACTGTAATGATTAGTTGTATTGTTGCTATCACCACTATTTACTACTACTACTACTACTATTGCACAATAATTAACCATTAATAAGAGTCATTAATAAACGTGTGAATAAAAATAAGCTGTTTATCATATTCTTCCTCCAAGGAGCTCAGAGTGAGTTCATATCTCCCTCCCCTTTAATTCTCAGAACAGCCCAGAGAGGAAAGTTAGGCTGACTGAGAGTGACTGGCTCCAAGAACTAAGGGCCATGTGGGGATTTGAACCCAACACTCCCCAGTCCAGCTCTAGTTATATGGCTTATTGCATTATTTGAGGTTGTGTGGTGATTTTTCCTAGCAAAATAACATGATTTGGGCTCCTTGGCTGGAGTGTCTCTTGTCAGTCATTCTCCCGCCCCGGTCTTTCCATTTCTCTCTCTTATCCATACGTAAGTGTGGCTAGTCGGTGGAGGTGGGGCCTCTCTAGAGTAGGATAGAGTGCGAGCCAAGCTACAAGTGACGCCTGACACAAGTTGGACCCTTGTCAGCTTCCTTCAAGTTTTGATGGGAAATGTAGGCGTCCTGGTCTTGCAGCTTGGCTCTCCATTTAATTGACGTTTACAGAGTGGCAGTCTATGAGAGGGAAAACATGCGGTTGGGAGGGGATTGCAGGCATCGAGCTCTCGCTGGGAACCCCCCTTCCCCTCTGCTGGGTATGGGGGGGGTGGTTTCTGTAAACTTCAATTAAATGGAGAGCCAAGCTGTAAGACCAGAATGCCTACATTTCCCATCAAAACTTGAGGGAAGCTGACAAGTATCCAACTCATGTCAGGCGTCACTTGTAGCTTGGCTCTGAGGCAGCTGGGTTTGGCAGCAGTGAAATGCTCCAAGTCCTGCTCTGCTGTAGCATCCTTGTAATGCAATCTGGGAAACTCCTGCCGGCAGAATGGCTGATCCCAGTTGGGGAGGAGGAGGAGGAGGAAGACAGGGTACGGTTTTAAAGCATCTCTGTCTTGCTCCCTAATAAACATTTGCTTTGGGTGATGGATCTGATTCAAACATCTGGTTTCATAGGTCAATGCAGAACACTTCCTTTGCATGCTGAAGGGTCCAGGGTCAATCTCCAGTATCTTTCCAGAGCTGGGGATGCCCTCTCTCTGCCTGAAGCTTTGGGAAGCCATGGGCAGTCTGACCGGGGCATTCTAGATCAGCGGCGGCTCATCTACACACAAACGATAGTTTAGTGTTACAGTCAGTAAGAGCTGTGCCAAAAAGCCCTGTGATAATGCCCTCCATCAATAACACCGGCCCCACCTCTAGACCGTGTGGTGCAATGATTAGAGTGTTGGACCAGGATCTGGGAGACCCAGGTTCGAATCCCTGCTCTGCTATGGAACCTTGCTGGGTTACTGAATTGACTGCTGATTCAGCCCAGTCCCTCTCTCTCAACATAACCTATCTCACAGGGCTGTGGTGAGGAGAAAATGGAGAACAAAAGAATGGTGGGGGAGAACATGGGAGACTGATAGACAAGAGGAGGGAAGAGTAAACAGTAAAGTTCTTGAACGGTTGGCCCGTTGGGTTGCCTAGCAGTGTGAAACCAGTTCACGAGCTGATTGGTTTGATTTGAAGACTCCTGCTCCACTTCTGTTTCTCCCTTGCATCAATCAAACCTGTGAGTCTTTTTCAGTTTACTCCTATCTTCTACTCCTGGTTTTACGACCTTATGGCAGTGCGGGGGGTGGGGGAGGGGGAGGTACTTACTGCATGCACGTGCCTTGCGCATGTGTACTCCCAGGCCCACCGGTCAGGCTGGAAATTGACATCATTTCTGGCACAACATGGAAATGACTCGTCGCAACAGGAGCTGATTTTCTAAAAACCAGCCCCAAACATAGTATTGGGGTTGAGTTGTAGAGAATTGTCCTGTTGTGACCCATCACTTCTATGTTGCGCTGGAAATGACATTTTTTTCTGCTGCAGCTGGTAGGCAGGAGTGTGTGTCTCAGGCCTGCCTCTCTGCATGAGTCACTGTTCTCAGCTTGATACCTTCCAATCAGGATGCGCTCCTGCAGAAAGACAAGGCTTAATTTCCTCTGAGGAGAGGTGCCCAGGTGAGCGACGGCAGGGGTCAGAGGCTGGTAGAGGGTGATATATCCACTGCATAGCTGAGGATCTGGCAAGCCTGAGTCAGCCGTCTGTAGTTTCTGTATCTGGATCTTGGAAGACATTTCCTCCCAGGTTAGATTGGCAGCTGGATGTGTCTCCCTTGCAGCAGGAGACTTGGAATGCTTTATTGCTATATCAGCAAATATTTGCAGGGCGGGCAGTTCATTTATTTCAGTAGTGGATATACTTGTGAGGCATTGTATAGAAAGGTTGGGCGGGGGGGGGGGGAGAATGAAGGTTTTTGTTTTGGATAGGGAAATTCAGCATGGCATTCATAACTAGGTGCCTTGCGAGAACTGCAACTGGACCACAAGAAAAACAAACAAAGCAATATTCAGGATCTCTGTACCCACCTACAGAGGAAATTCTTTGCTGTGTCTCTGCATGAGTCCCTGTTCTTTTCTTCTTCAGATCATCCTCTCTCCTATTCTTGCCCACCCTCTGCATTGGCTAGGAGTGAAACATTCAGTTCTTCTTGATGCAGAGATACAGCCAAATGACTTGGCCTTGTGAGGGGTCAGCTGCCCATTATATCTCTGCACGAGTCACACCACTCTGGCCTTGACTCCTTCCCATCAGGATGCACTCATGCATAAAGGCAGGGCTCGGTTTCCCCCCGAGGTCATGCTCTTTAAAAGTAAGAATGAAATGTTAACATGATCTCCGTTTTTGTCTCCAATTTGTGTTGAGAATTTGGCTACCATTTAGGAGAGACTGGATTGTGTGCGAACTTTGCTTCTTCTGTTCTCCATTTACTTACCATTCTTGCTTCTCTTTTCCCTTTTCCTCCCTGAATGTTTGACCTATGGGCTCCTTGGGGGTCAGGGACCAGTCTTTTTGTGCACAGTTCCTTTCCAAGCAGTCTATACATCAATGCTCCTACATCAATTTAATTAATCGACTGCTGGTTCAGCACAGCCATTCCTCTCTGTTGAAATTATTGCAAGATGTCAAATATTTGTGGACCACCTTCCATCTAATCACCCGATTCCTCAGGCTGTTTCTCCACCCCACTCCACCCCACAGCTCATGCTATCTTGAGCTACTTTCTTGGTCTCCATACTTTTTGGTTTCCTAACTCCAGTGCTGATGCTCTTTCCTTCTTTTTTATTATTTTTTAATTTCTTAAAATAGATAAAGGGGCACAGAAAGAGAACGGGAACAAAAATTTAAGAAGAAAAAAATTGAAGATTATACTTTACAAGGATTGTCTAAGTACAATGATCATACAACATTTAAAGTACAGTTTTAGAATATACAACACAAACAAAACTCAGGTGTATTTCCTCGCCTCATCCTAAAGAACCTTTTAATTAGGTTATCTTAAATGGAAAAAAAGATTTAACATTAAATAACATTATTTAACATTAACATTAATTATAATTTTTTAATATTATATGTGTACAAAGGGCTTTTTTTCAGCTGGAACGCGGTGGAATAGTGTTCCGGAACCTCTTGAAAATAGTCACATGGCTGGTGGCCCCACCCCCTGAGCTCTAGACAGAGGGGAGTTGAGATTGCCCTCTGCACCACCGAGCGGCGCGGAGGGCAATCTCAACTCCCCTCTGTCTGAAGATCAGGGGGCGGGGCCATGTGACCATTTTCTCCGAGGGCAACCCACTGAGTTCCACCACCTCTTTTCCCAGAAAAAAAGCCCTGTGTGTACATATACACACTATAATAATTATTATAGTGACTACAATAATAATTATTATAGTGGATCACTATAATAATTATTATAGTGAAGAAAAGTTAAGATTATTATAGTGAAGAAAGGTTAAGATACTTCTTACAAACACTTAAAAATACAATACAATAACTCTATGGCTGTTCTACATCACAGTCAAATTATAACGCAACCATTCTTGAGAATATTTAGTCTCTCCCAGTGCTGATGTTCTTTCAACAGGTTCCGAGAACCGAACATCACGCTAGATGGCCTAGCAGATTTCCCTTCCCCCATCTCTTGTCTTGCCAGGTTGGGGTGTATGTGTGCGTGCACTCCAAAATGGATTAACTCGCCCGGCAGGTTTGTGCTGGTGCTAATCCGGCAGGAAGGAAAATTGTTAGAGAGGCTGATCAGATTTCGGCCCCGTGCCCTGCCTCCTTTTCACAATTCCTTGTGCGTCCCGGCTAGGGTGGCCAGCTCCAGGTCGGGAAACTCTTGGCGATTTGGGGGTGGAGAGCATAGTTTGGGGAGGGAAAGAGGGCCAAGCTAGAAGTGACGAATTACACTTGAATGGCAAGTGAACAGACTCACATGTATTCCTCCCTGTTCACTTGTGCTCCACTCGCACTTTACTCGATCACTACGTGAGATGCATGTGAGTCTTTTCACTTGCCATTCAAGTGCAATTCATCACTTCTAGCTTGGTCCAGAGATTGGCGGGAATTTGATGCCACAGAGGCCACCCTACGAAGCTGCCATTTCCCCCAGGGGAACAGATGTCTGTATAAGGATAAGTTGTAACTTGGGGAGAACTCTTGGCCCCACCTGGAGATTACAGTAAACACTCTATTTTTTTATTTTTCAGAATAAAGAGGGGTACAGAAAGAAGAGGGGGGGATAACAGGGTCAAAGGAACAGTAAGATTTTGCACTACAGGAGTTATTAAAATACAGAGTACGCAAAACATATCTTATTCAGAGTTTCGCTACAAGAGTTCTTAGAATACAGAGTGCACAAAAACGTAATCTTTTTCAATATTTATCCACATAGCAATAGAAATTGCAACTGTTAAGTCCCATTACTATATACTATGCATATTTAGTGCCTCCTACCTCCTTCCCCAGACTTATTAAGATTACTGTAAACACTCTAAAGAGGGGCTCCTCCGGAAGTTCCAAAGCTCACAACTATAAAGGGGGAAAAACCCAACCGGGGGTATCAAAAATTATTTACAGAAAATTTCATGCAGTATGAAATTTTATATATATATATATATATATATATATATTTAAAGGTGCAAAGTGCTAGAAGTGCTCTATAAATATAATAAATACAATAAATACAGTCATAAAAAGTGAAAGTAAAGGTAGCCCCCTGTGCAAGCACCAATTCATTACTGACCCATGGGGGGATGTCGCATCATGACGTTTTCTTGGCAGCCTTTTACGGGGTGGTTTGCCATTGACTTCGCCAGTCATCTACACTTTACCCCCAGGAAACTGGGTAGCAGATACAAAAATACTGACCCTAGCCCTCCAGGAATGAGTGGGGTGCGTCTAGGGGAGCTTGGAAAGGACCAGGGAATATGATGATCATGTGATGGTTTACATCAGGCATCTACCAGAGAAGCCTTGGCTAAATCCCTTCTCTCCTTCTGAAACTTAAACCTGAATATGTACAGCTGAACTGAGCGTATGACCTTCCCTCTGTTACTCTCTCTTCCATCTTCCTAACTATTCTCTGCCCTGGTGCTGCATTTCAAACTGTAAACTCCTCAGGGCAGTGACCTTTCACATTGTTGTTCCTTTGGAAAACACCGTAGGCATGAGTGGTGCATTATTGGTATTATTGTACCCACAGTAGTTATTAACATGATACAAACCTGAGAAATATTAATTTTTATTATCAGCCGATTATCAGTACGATACTTGAGAAATATTTAAATGCAATTACAGTATTGTTAAAACTATCCCAATTATTAAAATGTTCGTGCTACTTAATTTGCAAAATGGTGGTGGGAAAGGTCCTTCAAGACATATGGTGACCCCTGCTGGGGTTTTCAAGGCAAGGGACTAACGGGGGGGGGGGTCTTGCCATTGCTTCCCGGGTCTTCTTTAGAGGTCTCCCATCCAATTTCTAACCAGGGCCAACCCAGTTTAACAGCAGGGACCTTATGAGACTGAGCTTGCCAAGGTTACCAGGGGCCATTTCCACACGGCTCCCGGCTGCTCGTAACAACCCGGAAGATTGCGCAAAAACCGCGAAAGATCGTGTTTTCTTGCACGAGATTTGCGTGACGTCACATGACGTCGGGACAACTGGTGACCCGCCAGGTCGGGACAACTGGCGAAATAGGAACTTAGTAATTGTGCCAAGGCAGCACGCCCATGTAGGTCAGGCCAAGAAAGGGAACGTTTGTAAGCTTTGTGGCCGAGTGGGGATTTGACCCCAGACTTTTCTAGTTCTGGTATGATCCCCTTAACCGCTACCCTGCCCTTCCTGTAGGCAGCTCAGGACAGCATAGCCGGCTTTCCCCTTTTAAAATCTCACAACCACCTTGTGAATTAGGCCAGTCCTATTGACTGGCCTGAAGTCATCCAGGGAACATCATGATTACATGGGGGATTTGAACTGGGTTTCTGCAGTTCTGTGCTTCGGCCACCGGATCAAACGCTTTCTCTTCTGTGCACTGCCCTGCAGAATCAGTTCATGCATGTTTTCAGGCGGGCATCAAGTGGCAGACATGCGTGCGCGAACCTGTTTGATGCACGTCGGCAGCTGAAATGGTGGTATCTTTTTCTGCTTTCATTTTTCAAACCAGTATGAAAGGAAGAGATTTGTAAAGCCCTTGGCGATAGACCTGTGCTAACTAGGTTTGGACTTCTTTTGTGTGGAGGAGCGTAATCTTTTTGTGTACCTTTGGATAATTACTGGGTTCTTGTAATGAGCACTGTATTTTGGAGCTGACTTATGCAAAATCAGATCTGAGGTTTATCTAGCCCGGTACTATTTTCTCTCACTGGCAGTGCCTCTCCTCCTCTTAGAACATCAGATGAGTCTTGCTGGATCAGAACAATGGGCCGTTTTCACACGGCTTACTGGCCATGGAACATCGCATCGCGCTCCCGGAACAACAGCGTCTTCCTGGCGCAATTTCACACGTTCTTACACGAAATCTTGCCAGGAAGACACTCTTGTTCTGAGAGCTCAGCGCAATGTTCCGTGGCTGGTAAGCAGTGTGAAAACGGCCATGGCCCATATAGTCAGGGCCGGATTGACAGCGGGGAGCAGGGGGATAGTCTGCCCCCGGTGCCGCCAAAGAAGGGGCGCCAGACGCAGCTGCCAGCCGCTGGGAGCACACCGGAGCTGGCGGCAACATTGTGGGTGGCTGAGCAGAGGGCTGGGAATCCACCTGCACCATTCACCTGCCCCACCAACAGGCAGGACAAGGAGCGTGCGGCAAGCCGGCCGCCCCATCAGTGGCGCAGGCGAACGGCACGGGTGGCCTCCCAGCCCTCTGCTCAGCCGCCCACGCAGCCACTGCCAGCTCCGCGGCGCACCGTGCGACGGGGCGGCCAGCTTGCCACGCGGGCGGCATGCCTCTGGCCCCTGCGTGATGATGGTATGGAAGTGATGTTATCACGCTGCGCGTGCGTGCATGGGGGGGGGGGCTGGATTTTGGTTGCCCTGGGCCCCGGCAACTCTAGATCCGGCCTTGCATATAGTCCAGCATCCTGTCTCATGCAGTGGCCAACCAATACTATAGAGGGCCAAGAACAGGGCACCGATGCCAAGGCCTTCCCCGATGTTTCCTCCTGGCACTGTTATTCAGAGGTGAACTACCTCTGAACGTGGAGGTTCCCTTTAGTCACCACAGCTAGTAGCCACCGATAGACCTGTCCTCTATAAATCTGACCATTTACAGCTCTCTAGGTCTGTGGCCAGCACAGCAAATTCTACATTTTAATCACTTTCCCAATACCAGCTTCTGAAATCCTTTAAGTGGAGGTGCCAGCTATCGAACCAGAGGCCTTCTGTATGCAAAGCAGGCGCTCAGCCCCTGTGCCATGGCCCATCCCCATGCACTGTAAGTTATTTTCACAATAAATGAGTGTGTTTAACAATTTGGCTGGATCCTGAAGCTAAACAGAAATCCCCTTGGCTTCTTCTTCCTTTGTTTTTTAAAGCATCCCAAAGGATAAGCATGATCCATGCTTGCAAAAGTTATGATCCAGGCATCTGTTACCACAGTGGAGAAGGGAGGAATTGTGTCTTCCCAGAAGTTCACTGGTGTGGAAGGGAAAATCCAGTTTCCGAGGAATAGGTACCTGGGCAGTGCTGGCGGTCAGCTGGGTTTTTTTCCTGGAACCTGCCAAGTGTGCCACAGGCAAAGAACTGGTGCTTCCATGTTGATTTAGATTTTGGCCAGGTTGGAACCAGACGGTGCATGCTGTTTTCCCCCTGGCTACAGTCAAATGAAAGGCACTCTGCCAGAATCCCCTGTGATGATGTAGGATGGGTATTTTTAAAAAGTATTCTAGGGATTGTTGAGTGGGAAGGGGTGTGTGTGTGCTTAGAAGCAAGAGTTTCAGTTTACAAAAAAAACCCAAAGTGGCATAATGTGTGGTACAGAGAAAGGGGCGGGACAAATCCCCCCCATTCCCTAAACAGCAGAATTTGAGGGCACCCAAGGCAGCAGAAGTAGAACAAAGAAGAGGAAATGTTTCTTGACCAAATGCAAATGTGGAACTCCCTGCCACAAGACGTAGTCATAGCCACTAGCTTAAAAGGGGGTTAGCAAGCAAAAATCATGGCGGATAGGGCAACTGATGGCTGTTAGTTATGATGGCTGAATGGAGCCTCCATTTTCAGAAGCAGTATACCTCTGAATGCAAGGAACAAGAACAGCTGAACACAGCCACTATATGCCTCTGGCGTGAACTTGAACCTAAACTCTCTGTGTTCTTGTAACCACAATGCCGGATCTGAAGAGCGGAACAAGCGGGGTCTTCCATTCCTTAGTTGACCAGAGACTCACATTCCCTCTCCTGTCAATTTGGAGGAAGGTATAAGAATTCCGCTTACTATGGATCAAAGCTCAGCTTCCTAAGTGGAAAATGTATGACTTGAGTGTGGTTTTGCTAGATAGACTCTAATATTGAGAGGGAGAAGGAAAAGGAATGAAAGATCCCAAATAGGAAACTGAGGCCATGAGAAAGCAGAACACGATTCAAATAAGAGAAAAAAAAAGAAGCTGGAGAGAAAAAGATGACCAAATTTCAGATTCATAGAAGAGAAAAATCAGGATTTCTGTCGCTGGTTTCCCCTCTGCCTGCAATACGTGGGACTCTTTGCCACCAAGCAAGCCAAATTTTCCTATCTGTGCCTTTCTTTCTTTTGCTGAAACGCTTCAAACTACTCACAGACTTTGCAGGGGGGGGGCAGCTAGGAGATAGTAAAGAGGACAGGACTAGAAAACAGGAAAACTGGCAAATCCTTCAGTGAGGTCATGCGAGGACGCTGCCCTTGCAACAGAGGAGGGTATGCTGAGGTCAGGCCAGGTGAGGGCTCCACTGGGAATAATTCATTAGCCAGCCAGTACATCTGTGTTCAGTCTCAGATAATCCCAGATTGGATTTCAGACTTCCGGGAGAGCACCCACCCACCCTGAGCTGTGCACACAGCCCCCCCCCCTTGGCCTTCCCCAACAACCGAGTTCCTGGCAGTCCTAAATACTATGCGGGTGGCCAAAGAGGGACCCTAACATGCCATAATTCCACAAAAGCCATCAGATGTAGTTTAGGAAAATATTTTCTGTTGCTGTTTTTTCAAAACCTTGCATGTTCCTAGCCCTCATGGCCCAGAGATAGGGTTGGAAGTTTCCAAGACCGCAAAAAAGCTGGCAGAATTCCAGTGCCTGTAGAAATAAGATTGTCATGAAACGGGGGGTGAAACTTCAGCAATCTGCCCACATCCAGCGTACCCAGACTAAATTGTGTAAGAAATAATAATTTCAGAATGACAGAAATGGAGAGAAAACAAAGAAAGGTATTTTCTTTGCAGAGCTGAGAGTGCAAAGTTCAGTTTTTCCGGCGCAGAATGACATCGGGAGCTTGTTTCTTTAAAACAATGGGTTTCCACGGGTAATCAGGAAGGCTGAATGTGATTATATTTAAGCCCTGTTGCCTTTGGGCGATCTAGGTCATCAGGGCTTTTTTTCTGGGAAAAAAGGTGGAGGAACTCAGTGGGTTGCCTTCCGAGAAAATGGTCACATGGCTGGTGGCCCCACCCCCTGATCTCCAGACAGAGGGGAGTTTAGATTGCCCTCTATGCCGGTGGAGCGGCACGTAGGGCAATCTAAACTCCCCTCTGTCTGGAGATCAGGGGGCGGGGCCACCAGCCACGTGACCATTTTCAAGCGGTGCCGGAACTTCGTTCTACCGCGTTCCTGCTGAAAAAAAGCCCTGTGGGTCATACTGGTTTCAAAGGATAACTCTGTGCAGTTGGGTGTTGTTCAAAGAGAGGTAAGGAGTAGATTGCATTTAGTCATTTTAACCTATTCTATTTGCTACGGGATTTACTCAAAATTTATTTTGCTATGGGATTTACTCAAAAGATAGGCTAGTTTTTTTCACAGGTATGCCATCAAAACAAAAAGGGTCACCTTACATTATTATTATGATTATTTATTATATTTCTAGCCCGTTCTCCCCACAAGCGGGCTCAGAGCAGAGTACAACAAATATAAAACAGTATAACAATTTAGTTTAAGACCAACTAATAACAGCAATTTCTAAAAGACAGCAGCTGTGGCACACGTATTACACATACAGGTTACAGTTATGTCTGATAAGAATTTGGGAGCGGTATAACATTTTTAAGGGAGTTGTTTTACATTCAGAGTCATCTTCCTTTCGAGGGAATACGGTACGTCTGAGGCCTTCTTCCGTAGCTTGGCCTAAATTTTTCCACTCTGTCTGCAGTAAGAGGAGAATTTCCTTCCCAGACAGAATCACTGCATATTTCTTCCTTGATTTTCAAAAAAACTTTCAATTGCCATTTTTCCTGGTGCATAAATTGATTTATAAGCAATATGAACATAATGCCGCATTTACTTTTCTTTCTTAGGCGTTGGCATTTACTAACATGATGTTACCTATTTCCAGGGCTTTTTTTCAGCTGGAACGCAGTGGAATGGAGTTCCGGCTCCCCTTGAAAATAGTCACATGCCCAGTGGCCCCACCATGTGACCATTTTCACCAAGGAGGATTTAAACTTTTAAAAAACTCCCCCTTGTTCCAGCTGACCCAAAGTGACATCATTGTGCAGTCCTGAGTCCCACCACTGAGTTCCACCACCTCTTTTCCCAGAAAAAAAGCCCTGCCTATTTCTGTTTATTATCCTGCAAACCAAAGGGAGGTGGGGGACCCAAGCAATATGCAACAGCCCCGTTTTAGGAGGAAGCTCTCTTTTCAAGGACCACAGGAGAAAACTAGGCTTTTGGGGGCCTAGCCACCTAGGGGGGCCTTGGGCAGAATTCCCAAGTTATCCTTTTATGAATAATCACCTGGACATCATTCCTCCAAATGGATCTTCCCTGCTTCTCATAGCCTTTCCCTTTTCTTCCAAGAAGTCCCCGAAGGATAAGAATTTTTACCCTGCTTGGATTTGGAAGACTGGCAGCAAGGAAATCCTGCAGAGCCAGGAAGCTTCAACCTCAGACCAAAGGTTCTCCACCCTAGGACTGCCAGATCCAGGTTGGGAAATTCCTGGAGATTTGGGAGGCGGAGCCCGGAGAGTGCCGGGTTTGGGGAGGGGAGGTACATCAGCAGGATGTAATGCCATGGAATCCACCCTCTAAAGTAGCCATTTTTCTCCAGGGGAACTGATCTCTCGCCTGGAGATCAGTTGAAATTCCAGGAGATCTCCAGCCCCCACCTGGAGGCTGGCAACCCTATTCTCCACCCTAAGGTTGTCATCTCTGGTTTGGGAAATCCCTGGAGAGTTTGGGGGTGGAGCCTGGGGAGAGGAACGTTTGGGGAAGGGGAGAGACCTTGGTGGGGTTAGTCCACCCTCTTCTCCAAGGGAACTGACCTCAGTGGCTTGGAAATCAGTTGTAATTCCAGGAGATCTCCAGCCACCACATGGATGTTGGCATCCCTAACTCAGACGCCTGGTTGCTCATGAGCAGATCAGCCTCTGCTTGAGCCCCAGGAGGATCCAGGGGAGCTGGGCCTGTCTCCCAATCTCTCCTGCCCCTCCAACTTCTTCTTCTCAGAGGGCTGGCTGGGAAATAAACCTTCTCCAAATACAGCTGAAACAGAGTGGCATGCTATGGTGGCCAACCTCCAGGTTTGGCCTGGAGAACTCCCAAAATTACAACTGATTTTCAGACGACAGAAATCAGTTCCCTTGTAGGAAATGGCTGCTTTGGAGGAAGGACTCTATGGTATTATACCCCGCTGAGGTCCCCCCCCTCTCCAAACCCCTTGTCCTCTGGCTCTTCCTCCAAATCTCCAGGGATTTCCCAAGCTGGAGTTTGCAACTCTATATAGGGTTGCCAACCTCCAGGGGGTGGTTGGAGATTTCCTGGAATTGCAACTGATCTCCAGGTGACAGAGATCAGTTCCACTGGAGAAAATGCCTGCATTGGAAGATGGACTTTATGGCATTATACCCAGCTGAGATCCCTCACCTCCTCAAGCCATGCCTTCCCCAGGCTGCACGCACCCCCCCCCCAAATCTCCAGGGATTTTGTAACCCACAGCTGGCAACTGTAAAGGAATGGTTAACATATACCACCACCACCCCGCCCCCCCCCCCGCCTCTATTGCCCAATTCTCAGGCATCAGTCTAGAACTGAGTAGCTCCACAGCCTATTTAGATGAGGAAAGGTTGGGGCAGGGGAACTTAATCTGATGGTGGTTGTGGGTTTTCCGGGCTGTATTGCCGTGGTCTTGGCATTGTAGTTCCTGACGTTTCGCCAGCAGCTGTGGCTGGCATCTTCAGAGGTGTAGCACCAAAAGACAGAGATCTCTCAGTGTCACAGTGTCACAGAGATCTCTGTCTTTTGGTGCTACACCTCTGAAGATGCCAGCCACAGCTGCTGGCGAAACATCAGGAACTACAATGCCAAGACCATGGCAATAGAGCCCGGAAAACCCACAACAACCATCGTTCTCCGGCCGTGAAAGCCTTCGACGATACATCGAACTTAATCTGCCTTATGTCTACTCTAAATCCTTCCAACCAGCCACCTTGGTACAGTATGATTCCCCCCCCCACACACACTATTTGCAACAGGTGGGGGTCATATTGGCCTACCTTTTAGGGCTGTTGTAAGGACTGCAACATGATAATGTACACAGAACACAACATTACAAAGATGCTTAACTAGGGGGTTTATTCCTCATGTATGAAATCGAGGGTTGCCAACTCTGACGTGGGAAATTCTTGGAAATTTGGGGCTGCTTTCTGGGGAGGGAGCTCAATGGGGAGGTGGTGAACTCTGATGCTACCATTTCCTCTGGGAGAACCTGATCTCCTTGGCCTGGTTTTGGGAGAACTCTGGGCCCCACCTGGAGGCTGGCAACCTTATTAACATCTCATGCAAGGGCAGTGGAGGGAGGTGTTTGGGAGGGCAATTTGGAGCAGGGAAGATGGTGGAAGGGGAAAGGACACTAAGGGCCAAGCTAGAAGTAATGAGTTACACTTGAATGGCAAGTGAACAGACTCACGTGCGTTCCTCCCTGTTCACTTGCACTCCACTCAATCACTGAGTAGAGTGCAAGTGGAGCGCAAGTGAACAGGGAAGAATACGTGCGAGTCTGTTCACTTGCCATTCAAGTGTAACTCATCACTTCTAGCTTGGCCCTAAGTCTTTGCATTTCTTTGCAAATATGTTAAAGCAAAAATTTGCACACACTGTATTGTTTGGTACTCTGAGGAGACTGGAGCACAGAAAAGTCTCTCTGGCCTTGCATGACTTCCCAGATGCCACAGCCCACCCCGGGGTGCCCTGGGATCTTTTATCAGCTTATGGCAACCTGCCATCTCCCAGCTGGGGTGCTTTTGGTGTTTCAGCCTGCGATTTCCTCCAGCTGGCTGTGATATGCAGGTGTTGGTCTCTTTCCCACAGGTGGGTGCAGCAGAGAAGGGTTTTTTTAAAAAAAAAGCCACACTCTTCCCATTCTTTCTAGGAAATACACGGAACCGAATCTTTTTTAAAAATCGCTTTGGTGACTCGGTATCAAGGTTAAATATACCCTGATTAAATTTGAGTGGCTGTAGGTGGGGTAGGGGGATATAAGACGAATTTGATGCTAATTCAATGAAAACAGCAGGCACTTGTGTTAAGGATTATTGTTAATAGTGCAAGATTAAAACTACAGGGGAATGAAAAAGGCGGGGCTTTTTTTCAGCTGGAATGCAGTGGAATGGAGTTCTGGAACCTCTTGAAAATGGTCACCTGGCTGGTGGCCCCGCCCCCTGATCTCCATACAGAGGGGAGTTGAGATTGCCCTCCGTGCCACGAGCGGTGCGGAAGGCAATCTAAACTCCCTTCTGTCTGGAGATCAGGGGGCAGGGCCACCAGCCATGTGACCATTTTCTCCGAGGGCAACCTACTGAGTTCCACCACCTCTTTCCCCAGAAAAAAAGCCCTGATCATATCTAATAGTCAAATGGCTAGCCCCCAGTGCTAGCAGTGAAAGCAGGCCACCCACAGATGAGATAGGGGTGTCTGGAAATCAGGGGAAGGGGCCACTGGCCATGTGACCATTTTCGCCGAGGGCGATTTAAACTTTTAAAAACTCCTTCCTTGTTCCAGCTGACCCAAAGTGATGGCATTGTGTGGTCCTGAGTAGAGATGGGCATGAACTGGAAAAAACCCGAACCATGTGGTTTGTGGCTCGTCAAATTTCACGAACCACAAACCATGAACTTTCATGAACCTGCCCCTGGTTCATGAACTGGTTCGTTTGGTTCGTGAAAACGTCACATCCAGGTCAGAAAACCGTCACTTCCGAGTCAGCAGAAGGTCACTTCCGGGTCAGCAGAAGGTCTGCAGGAAGTCCATCCCCTGTTGCCTAGGAAACTGATTGATTGGCACCAGTCACGAACCAAAAAATGAACCAAATGAACCAGCCTAAAGTTCATGGTGGTTTGTCAGAAATGGGATCTGACGAACCACGGTTCGCGAACCACGAACTGGCTTGGTTTGTGCTTAATTTTGGTTCGTATTTCGGTTCATGCCCATCTCTAGTCCTCAGTTCCACCACTGAGTTCCACCACCTCTTTTCCCAGAAAAAAATCCCTGGATATAGGATTGCCATTCTTTAGCAGGAGATCCTCTGGGATCATGGCTGTTCTTTAGACAGACCTCAGGTCCCCTGGAGAAAGTGGCTGCTTTGAAGAGTGGACTGTATGGCATTATACTCCGCTGAGGTCTCTCCCCTGCAGGAATTTCCCAGCTGGTAGCTGACATCCCTAGGATGGTATCTGGGTATTTGTTCCTATGGGTTCATAAAGACTCCTGCTCTTTTCTCTTGCGCGGTTTTCTTCCGTTCAAAACCTCTTGGCGATATGACTAAAAATACTCAACTGGCTGATCTGAAATAATAAAGAAATCGTAGGGTGGGGTGACTTGTAGCCTAAGGTTAGGCTACATGAAAGAACTGTAATTGTGGTGGAGCCAGAGGAGATAAGCAGTGGTAGTTTTTTTAGTTATTTATTTGTATCCCTTCGGGGGACGGCTAGTAACTCTAAATGTGTCAGGAGGATTATAAAATGAAATTAATTTTTGCAAATCAGAATAAATAACAGCCATTGACACGTGTTTTCTTGAGTTGCAAAATCTGTCCCAAAGGCAGAATTATGCTGTTTCTGGTTAAGGATTTTTAACATTTCTGTATAAAATGCAGATTAATAAATCATCACTTTGCTGTAAAGAACCAGGTTTATATGGATGCGGGGCAGGGGGCGGATTGCAGGTCTGTTTCTTTTCTTGTTTTGGGTGGTCTATCATTTTTATTGTGAAAGTTCAGAATTCCCTTTCTTTCTTCCTCACATCCGTACTAACAGTGCAATTCTAAGCAAAATTACTCCAGTCTAAGCTCATTGGTTTCAGTGGGCTTATCCTGGAGTAACTCTGTTTAGGATTGCACTGTAAGACAGATGCCTTCCTCCAACAAAGGGCACGTTTGGCCCAAATGGAAGGAGCTGTGGATTCCAGTATGGAATGGAGAGCCGGTTGCAATCCCAAACCGCAGAAAGAAAACCATTGCTGGGTGAGCTGGGTGAAGCCAGGCATTCCTGGCTTGGGGAGGGAGTGTGTGTTGTTGATTCTGTGGCGCGATGCTCAATTACACTTAAGGAAAACCAGATTTGAAGAAGGAGCTCTGTTTGGGAGGTCCAGTATCCTGCTGCTTCAGTTTCTGGCAAGGCCAGAAGAAGTGGATCTCTAAGTCTGGCGTTCATGTGTGGTGGCATAAAGTGGCAGGCTTTTGAGCTGGTGGAAGGGACCGAGCCACTTCATAGTGTGGGCAGACTTGAGAACTACATTTTAAAAGCATCTCATGTATTAAGAAGAGAAGAAAACCACCCCACAAGTAGAAAATTAGAGCAGCAAGGAGCAGACCTTTTCTTCTGATGCGCTAGTTTTCTATTTGCGAGGAGGGAGGGATTCTTGTTTCTGCAACTCAACATGATGCTGTCCATTTGACTATCTTGGTGTATCGAAAAGCCGCACCCCTCCGCTCTCTATCACCTGAAACTGCGAAGAGCTCATCTATTTCAGCCCCAGATATTCAATGTAGCCTTTTCAGACTTCCTCAATATATGGACAAATGTGACCCATAATGGCATTGCATGTTAGAAACATATAATGGGATCTAAAGCCAGTGTGGTGCAGTTGTTGGAGAGTTGGGTTCAAATCCTGATATAGCTGTGGGTGACTTGGGGCCGATTGCTGTCTCTTGTACTGTCAGCCTGGCCTGCCTTGCAGGATTGTTGTCAGGACATAATGGGAAAAGGAGCATCATGTTTGCCACCCTGGGATCCTTGGAGGGAGGCTGTGAGGCAAATGTATTAGACAGAGCTTCCAGACACTAAACCACTTGGTCAAAATTATTTGGTGCCAAGAAACAACCCTGATTTTTTAGACAGAATTTTTAGGAAGGGTCACAGGCCGGATTTGACACCAAAGTTTTGCAGGGGTTTGGATTCTGACACAGGCAACAGGGCTGCAATTTAGGGGCAGTTTGGGGGGGGGGCACCAGGCTCAGGAATACCCAAAAAGGTGTGTAATAAGCTTTAGAAATAAAGGGTTTTAAAGATGAATAATTGAAGGGCATCGGTGAGGATTCTGAAGGATAACAACAACAACAACATTCGATTTATATACCACCCTTCAGGACAACTTAATGCCCACTCAGAGCAGTTTACAAAGTATGTCATTATTATCCCCACAACAAAACACCCTGTGAGGTGGGTGGGGCTGAGAGAGCTCTGAGAGAGCTGCGACTGGCCCAAGGTCACCCAGCTGGCTTCAAGTGGAGGCATGGGGAATCAAACCCGGCTCTCCAGATTAGAGTCCCGCGCTCTTAACCACTACACCAAGCTGGCAAGGATGTCCTTGCTTGGGGTGCCGTTTGGTCTAGAATGCACACATTCATGAGGTCACCAATTTGGCTCACCTGTGGTTCTCTTTCCTTCTGGTTTTGGATTGCATTGTACACTTTAAATGGCTCTTGTTGCCCCCGTTGACCAGATTTAATAACAGCCTTCTTACATCATCTTTGGGCAAGTAAGTTGTGCAGCTCACTGCCCCAATGTCATACTTTAAAAGGAGACTACACATGAGGAGGAGAGGTCCTTCAAAGACCATTAGCTACAATAGCTGTCTGGGGTCAAAGGCAGTCTAGTTGTGAATGTCCGTTCGTCAGGGGAGGGGGAGCAAACTGCAGCAGAGAGCCATCTTGCTCGGCTTGTGAACTTTTCAGGGCATGTATCTGGCCTCTGTGGGACACAGGATGCTGGTGGGGGACTGGCCTCCCTGTCAGTGGCTTAGTGACAGAGCCCCTGCTTTGCATGCCAAAAGTTCAATCCCCAGTGTCTCCGAGTCTTAGGTCCCAGATGTTGGGGAAAACCTCTCTTCCCAGTTCTGAGACCTCGGAGAGCTGGTTTCTGTCTGCACAGATAAGATGGACCAATGGTCTGACTCTCTGCATCAAATTTTTTTGCATCTTTTCATGATGGGCAGAAGCTCCCAGGTTCAGTCTTTGCAGGGGTCATTTTGTAGAAAGAGAGCTGGAGGAACTCATTAGCATAACTCATTAACATATGCCACACCCCTGACATCACTGGAAATATGTCATTAGCATAACTGATTTGCATATGCCACACCCCCTGACATCACCTATCCTGGCTGTTTTGGACCCAATCCTAGCCATTCAGGGCCGAAATTGGGCCCAAAATGGCAAAAAGGAGCTGAAAATGGTCAGAAAGGGGGCCAAAATGATTAGGATTGGGCCGCTGCTGAGCAGGAGCATGATCCACCACCCGTCAGAGGCTGGATCTGGGTCGTTTCGGCCTCAATCCAGGCCAAAACGGGCCCAAAATGGCGGAGAGTCAGGTGGGCGGGGCCACTCGACATGTGACCTCTCCCCTCAAAATGAGCCCTGAGTCTTTGCCGTCTCCACTTGAGGGATCATGGAGGAAAGAATTTCCTTTCTCTGAGAGCTGTGGCCAGAGTAGACAAGACTGAGCTTTTTGAAAAAGGGAACTCTTGGTGCCAAAATTCCGTGAATCTGGGCAAATTTGCCACTGAAACTCATGGGGGACAAACCTACTGAGGAAAGGTAATTTTTTTTTGAGACGGGGAAAGGGTTAAGTATGTCCGTACATTCCCTTTTCTAACGTTCCCTTGCTCAGCTGCTTTTCGTTAACAAAAACATGCCAGGGATTTGGTCTGTGCTTTTGTTGGCAAAGCTGACGCAGAAGGATAGGGCTGGTTGGGGTGGGCGGCTCAGGTAGTGGTCTGAGGGGTGAGAATAGGAAGGTTATCAAAATGTGGACTGGGGAAGGGTGCGATTTCAGCAGGAAACTACCTCAACTACGGAGGGCGCCAGGGGACAAAATTCTGGATGTCCCGGGGAGCAGGCAATGTACGCAACAGTAAATTTGGTGGTCCCTTTATTGATGCAGAAGGAAGGAGGGAATGCAGTCTTGGGCCAGTTACTCTTTTTCAGCCATGTCTACCTTGCAGGGGCGTTGTGAGGGCAATGCATGGTGGGGGCAAGCTTGGAGGAAGGGTGGCATATAACATGACAAAAAGAATTTTTTAAATGTTGTACGTACACGGTGTTTGTCCTAACAGCAGATTTTGTTTTCATGTGATAGTTGGGTCAGATAGATGTTTGGGGGAGCTACAGGGCAATTTTGCCTAGGATGTTGTGGTGCTTCTCAACAGCCCTGATAGAATGTGTCACTGAGGCTACCAAAGTTCATTTTAGGTCATTAGTTGACCACAGGGCTTTTTTTCTGGGAAAAGAGGTGGTGGAACTCTCAGGAGGAAAATGAGGGAGAAACATATGGGTCCCCTTACAAAACAGCCCCCTTACAAATCTCTCTGTCTGGAGATCAGGGGGCAGGGCCACCGGTCATGAGAGGTGCTGGAACTCCATTCCACTGCGTTCCCGCTGAAAAAAAACCCAGTTGACCAACACCTCCCATTGTCCTCCCTCCCTTCTACTGAATCCTGGGCGGCCTCAGTCCTGACTCTCCTCTTTGCTTTTCTGTTCTCCAGGATGAGTTCCATCCCTTCATTGAGGCTCTCCTTCCTCATGTCCGGGCCTTTGCCTACACCTGGTTCAACCTGCAGGCTCGGAAACGCAAGTACTTCAAGAAGCACGAGAAGCGGATGACCAAGGACGAGGAACGGGCTGTGAAGGACGAGCTTCTGAACGAGAAGCCAGAGGTGAAGCAGAAATGGGCCTCCCGCTTGCTGGCCAAGCTGCGCAAAGATATCCGGCCCGAGTTCCGTGAAGACTTTGTCCTCTCTATTACGGGCAAGAAGCCCTCATGCTGCGTCCTCTCCAACCCTGACCAGAAGGGGAAGATGCGTCGGATCGACTGCCTGCGCCAGGCTGACAAAGTGTGGCGCCTGGACCTCGTCATGGTCATCCTTTTTAAGGGCATTCCCTTGGAGAGCACTGATGGGGAACGCCTCGTCAAGGCTGCGCAGTGCACCAACCCCGTCCTATGTGTCCAGCCCCACCACATCAGTGTCTCCGTCAAAGAGCTCGATCTATACCTGGCGTATTTTGTTCGTGAGAGAGGTAGGCTACTGACTTGGCTGTCTCTGAGGGCTTCGGTAGTTCTTCCCTATTGCACCCCCCTTCCCAAATGGTGGTGTTTCTCTTGGCAGTTTTCAAATGGTGTGGTGGGAGAACGCAGAGGTCCCTGTGCTTTATTTATGTGTTATCGTAAGAGCGTGGCTGGGGTTTTTTGGTGGGGGGGGAAACATTTTCCCTTGTGTGAGTCAACCCCCCTGAATTTTTCGTTTCCTGACATTTTCCATTTCGTCGTGACTAATTTGACCTCTTATTTAGCAACTGTAATATTGTTTTTCTGCCAATGGTGTAAAAGTGGCATCAGGGGGCTCAAAATGTTGCAAATGTGGCGAAAGAATTTTTTTTAAAAAATGGTGAGAAATAAAGATGCCAGGAATGAAAATAAGTAGGAAGAAAAAGCGTCACACTAACAACTTGGCCGATTCCAGATGACTAACCTTAAGTCACTTCATGCCGCCTTCTTCCGGATCGCGATGGGGAAAATGAGAAATACCGCGTTTCTTCGCGTTTTCCCTGTCGCGATCCGGAAGAGGGCAGCATGAAGCGACTTAAGGTTAGTCATCTGGAATTGGCCCTTGTGAGAGAGGACTGAGTGAAAAGATGTTTTTCTCTGTCCACATCATTTCTATAATGCTGTCCATGTGCACTTTTGAAAGTACGAGGAGAAAGGTCCCCGCTCTGAGGAGCTTACAAGCTGAAATTTTAGTACAAGGGAGACTATGGAAGGTGGAGGGAGGGTTAGTTATTAAAATCCCACCACTTTCCTACCAAAAATGGAAATTGGTGATTGTGGTAGGATCTTAATAAGTAACTCCTTCTGACCTTCACAAAGGACGTTTGTGGCTTATCTGGTATTCTTCATGACGTTAAGGAAAGAGATGCTTCCTTTCCCTCTAGGGGCCTTTGAGCATGGCATGGTTTGAAAATCACTGGAGATGTTAAACATTCAGAATGCCCAGCCCTGGCAAGTTGATTCCAACATGTTCTTTACCAGTGGTTGACTTCAGACCCATGTCCTGTTCTGAACATCTCAGATGGGAGATTTCGCAAGCCATCTTTGGTTCCTTAAGCAGCAAGCTAGGCAGTAGATGTTTAGACTCAGAGCCAAGCTACAAGTGACGAATCACACTTGCCTGATCACTATGTGATCAAGTGGAGCACAAGTGAATGGCAAGTGAACAGGGAGGAATACACGTGAGTCTGTGCACTTGCCAGGCAAGTGTGATTCATCACTTGTAGCTTGGCTCTGAAATGTATAAACAAGGTTGAACAAACGGAAGGCCTGTGAGGCTCATGGAAGGGAAGGAAGAATTCAGAGCCCCTGCCCCGAAGATCACCAAGATTCTTGAAACTCCCATTGGCTTCAGCAGTTTACTTCCCCCATCCCACTGTTTTCCTCCCCTCTGACTTGCAACTGCTCTTGGTGTCGCAGGCCTCCTGGAGAATTCTCATCTCTCATCTGAATGTTTAGGGCGTTTTTAAAAAATGGTTATTTTGCAGAGTCATCTTTTTCTAAAATACTTGCATATATAGAGACGCCAGCCTTTTTATGAATGACCGAGTTGTGCTGTTTTTGTGATCGGCAGAAGCGATAACCCCTTTGATAAATTAGTAATAAGGGGCAGGGGGGTAGGCAGGCAGGTGATGCTTGCAAACTCTACCAAGCTAAGAGTTGAGCATGCAACATGGAACTTTGTGACTTCTTCTTTTTCTTGCCAACCAGTTCAAACGAACTGGTGGGAAAGGTGAAAGATGAAATCTAGGGGCTTTCACGACCTCTCTCTCTCTGTAAGATGCTTTCACTCTTTGTTCAGAGAAAGGGTGAAAGGTACGGAGAATGTATATCTGAACAGATTGGTCAGTTGTATAAGAACATGAGAAGACCCTGTAGGATCAGACTAGTCATTCATCTAGTCCCATATTCTGTGTCTCACCATGAGCAACCAGGTGTCCTGGAAGGACTGGAAGTAGGGGGCACAGACAACAAAGCCTTCCCTGTTTTTGCCCCCTCCCTCTGCAACTAGTACTTGGACGTATGCTGCCTCTGAACGTGGAGGTTCCATTAACTATCATGGCTAGTAGTAGATGCAACGGCCCTCATCCCAGGAATTTGGCTAATTCCCTTTTAAAGCTACCGAGGCTGTCACACAGCACTGAGTTCCGCAGGTTTATTCTGAGTCATGTGATTCTACCGCCCATCTCCTGTCATGAATGACTATGAATTCGACTATCATGGGAGAGGGAGGAAAACTTCTCTCTTGCACACATTCTTCCTGGTGGTGGTGGAGAGTGCCCTCAAGTCATAGCTAAATTATGCGACCCCCTAATGGGGTTTTCATGGCAAGAGGCTAACAGAGGTGGTTTGCCATTGCCTGCCTCTCCAACCCTGGTCTTCGTTGGGGGTCTCCCATCCAATTACCGACCAAGGCCGACCCTGCTTAGCTTCTGAGATCATAGGAGATAAGGCTCACCTGGGCTATCCAGGTCAGGGCACCTGGTCTCCTTAAGATACAACATTTTATAAAATATTTATCGAGTCCCTCCCACCCCACACCTCCTTTCCCCCAAAGCCCCAAGTTAGTTAGTTGTCACTCTTATCTTTGGATCCTTTTATAACTCCCCCCTCGCCCTTTTCCAAACTTGTGGCTTTGAAATACAGCTTTACTTTTAAACTGGCGTCTCAGAGCTGCGCACGGATTTCCGAATGGGAGAGGGAACATTTTTATTTTGCGTGGCGGGTCTGTGATTGATGTTTTTATTATTAATTACTCCAGACTTGTGCAAGAGGGGAAGGCGCTGCCAGGAATTGTGTGTGGCATGAACAGCGGGCGTAGCAACTCAGGGCCAAGCCACAAGTGGCGAACGACACTTGAACGGCAAGCGAACAGACTCACGGGTATTTCTCCCTGTTCACTTGAGCGCAAGTGAACAGGGAGGAATACCCGTGAGTCTGTTCGCTTGCCGTTCAAGTGTCGTTCGCCACTTGTAGCTTGGCTCTTAGTTCCTTCTAAGAAACATGTTGTGGCTTTCGAACCTCGGGTCTTTCTCTCTCCTTGGCTTTCCTTGCTGCCGCTACCGCCTTCCTTCCAACCTTGACCCCAGACAGTCTGGGTCTCCCAGGCGGCCTCAGAATCACCTGATCCGCCTAATTGGTAACAACCCCAGGCAGTAAATACATTGCTGATAAAGCCTCCTTCAGGCTGTCACTTTCCCTCAGCCGAAAGTGGCCCTTCTTAAGGTGGCTCTAGGCTGTGGTTTAAGGCAGAATGGCAAGTCTCTGGCCCTCCGGCCCCCTTGAGGGAAAAGCAGAGCCGGGAGTGAATGATCACAAACATGCCGGCTGAATCTCTCTCTGTTTCGGTTCTCTCTTCTCAGAGCAGACCCCGGAGGTCTTTATTTTCTCACCTGCTTCCTCGCGCAGAGTTTTTCCTGTTAGAAAAACTGACATATTTTTCAATGTTAGTTTTGCACGTCGAGGGTGTCGAAGGAGCAAGGGACCCTCAGTGAAAACGAGGCAGATTAAAACCAGGCAGAGTCAAGAGGAAATGAAAATAGCCGTCTGGGCGCCGTTCAAATGCTTTGCCTGCTCTTCGACGTGTGTCGTTGTTTGCACCGATGGTGGGAACTGTGCAGATGCCAAAAAAAAAGTGTGTGTAGTTGTAGATCACAGGAAGGTGTACACGGGTTGTGTGCTTCCTCCTCCTATGCTGCTTGGATCTTAAGGACATAAAAAGATACCTGCTGGACCAGACCAGTGGTCCATCTAGCTCAGTATCTTGGCCCACATAGCTGCCAATCAGTTACCCTGGAGGGCCAACAGGGCATAGAGGCCTAAGCTTTCCTTGGAAATTGCCTCTTGGCACTGTTATTCAGACTTTACCTTTAGTCACCATGTCCTCCACGAATCTGTCTAATCCCCTTTTACGGCCACCACTACACTTTCTAGGCTTACCAGTTTCAGAAATTCCTGGAAATTTGGAGATGAAGTCTGGGGGGAAGGGTTGCCAAAGAGCTGCCAAGAGCTGCCAAGCTGCCATTTTCTGCAGGCGAACTGATCTCTGTAGCCTGGAGATCAGTGGCAATTCCAGGAGATCTCCAGGTCCCACCTGGAGGCTGGCAACACTAACACCCTCTGACAGCGAATTCCACATTTTAGCCACTCATTGTGAACAGAAATGATTCCTTTTGTCTGTCCTGAACGTCTCATCAGCTTTACGGGATGCCCTCCAGTATTTGGTAGATGGAAAAATGTTATCTCTGTCTACTCTTTCTACCCCATACATAATGTTATAAACCTTTATTATGTATCCCCCCCCTTAGTTATCTCTTTTCTACACTGAAAAGTCCCAGACTCTTCAGCCTTTCAAGGTGCTTCAACCACATAACCCATCATGCTCTGTACAGAAACGCACTCGTTTATTCTGGTAGCATGGGAGGGAAGGCAGTGTGGTCTAGCTCTATCTTGTCAGATCTTGGAATCTAAGCAGGGTCAGTACTTGGATGGCAGACCACCAAGGAAGACTCTGCAGAGGAAGGCAATTTCAAACCATCTCTATGACAACAACAACAACAACAACAATAGCAACAACCAAAAAGTTTCAATTTATATACCACCCTTCAGGACAACTTAATGCCCACTCAGAGCGGTTTACAAATTATGTTATTATTATCCCCCCAACAATCACCCTGTGAGGTGGGTAGGACTGAGAGAACTCTGAAAGAGCTGTGACTGACCCAAGGTCCACCAGCTGGCTTCAAGTGGAGGTGTGGGGAATCAACCCAGTTCTCCAGATTAGAGTCCTGCCACTCTTAACCACTACTCCAAACTGGCGCTGCTTCTCACTTGACTGGAAAGCCCCAGCAGGGGTCGCCATAAGTCAGTTGTGACTTGACGGCACTTTACACACACATTTTGGTGCACTGCAGTGAAAAGATTTGGCATGGACCGACATGGACCTGAGTTTACTACCTGTTTGGATTTGGAACTTACCCTGGCCACCCTCTCTTTCTTTCTCTCCTTCTCACCTTAAATCTGCCTTGCAGGGTTGTTAGGCGATCAAGTAAGTACTACTTCGTGCTCCTTGGAAAAATCTGATTCAGATGCACTAAAATAAATGCATACGTTCAGAAGGTGGGACGGAAGAGGGCTGGTGGATCTGTCTGCAGGAAAGACGTTATTTCTGGGCAGAATCCTGCCAATACTGAGAGCTGTCAAGTTTCTCATCAGTAAATGGGAGAGTTGTGCATGTACATGCAGCTATCCCCAGAGCTTTTTTCTGGGAAAAGAGGTGGTGGAACTCAGTGGTGGAACTCAGGACCGCACAACGACGTCACTTTGGGTCAGCTGGAACAAGGGGGGGGAGTTTTTTAAAGTTTAAATCACCCTCGGTGAAAATGGTCACATGGCCGGTGGCCCCGCCCCCTGATCTCCAGACAGAGGGGAGTTGAGATTGCCCTCCGCACCGCTCCAGCGGCACAGAGGGCAATCTAAACTCCCCTCTGTCTGGAGATCAGGGGGCGGGGCCACCGGCCATGTGACCATTTTCAAGAGGTGCCGGAACTCCGTTCCATCACGTTCCAGCTGAAAAAAAGCCCTGGCTATCCCATTGAAGCTCACAGGACTTCAAAATGCTTACTTGTTTCCCTCACATTTATCTTTTGTTTTTAGTAGCTCATCTGGGGCTATTTTATTCTAACTTCACAAATTTATTTATTTATTTGAAGAGTTATATGCTGCCCCATCAGAGATCTTTTCGAGGTGGCTCGAAAAATAAAACAAGATCGAAACAAGATAAAGCTTTGTATCAGATTTCCGCTTGTTTTCAAAGTTCTGCAATCTGTTGTGTTGTTTGTTGAACATTCCAGTTGTTGATTGTAATGATTTATCCTATGTAATCCACCTTGAGTTTCGGTGAGAAAGTCGGACTACAAATAACACAAATAAATAAAAATCATAAAATTATTAAAATCAACAAGCCATTAAAAACCCAGAGCATAAAAATGCATTAACACCCAGAACATAATAGTGCATTAAAAACCCAGAGCATGAAATATTTAGCAACCTAAATGATCCTTGTAACCTCCCTGTGGCTAGAAGCAGGTTGTAAAAAACACTTTAAAAGATCAGCCCCCTAGTTAAAATACAAATGATAAAGAAATGTTTTGGCCTGGTGCCTAAAAGAGAGGAGAGTAGGTGCCAAGTGAGCCTCAAGGAGAAGGGCATTCCATAAGCAAGGTGCCATCACTGGAAAAGCCCTGTCTGTGATCACCACCTGCCTCTAGACATGGGCACGAACAGCAATATAAACGAAAAAAGCCACAAACATTGGGTTCAGCTGTTCGCGAACAAGCCGTTCGTGAGGCCCCATTCTGAACGAACAAGTGGTCCTTGCAAAGCCTTGTTCCTGCATTTGTCAGCCCTTCGGCAAGCCAGACAGTCTGGAGTCTTTCAATCAATTCCCCTGGCAACGGAGGTAGGTAGGGACTGAACTCTGTATCAACTCCTTCTGGCTTTCCTTCTGGCTTTAACCCTTCAGCTTCCAGCAAACAGTCCAGTTTTTGCCACTCTGAAGAGAAAATGACAGCAAAGGGGGCGGGGCTGGCTCTCCTTGTGCGAGAGGGTCGGAGAGAAGTCTCTACTGTCTCTGCCCACTATCAGAGGGACGAGAGGAGTCCCCTCGTCTCTCTGACAGTGGGCAGAACAAAGCCAGCGGCTCGAGGGGAGTCCCCTCGTCTCTCTGACAGTGGGCAGAACAAAGCCAGCGGCTCGAGGGGAGTCCCCTCGTCCCTCTGACAGCGGGCAGAACGAAGCCCTGTGGCGGCGGCTCTGCCCACTGTCAGAGGGACGAGGGGAGGGGAGTCCCCTCATCCCTCTGACAGCGGGCAGAATGAAGTCCCGCGGTGCTGGCTCTGCCCGCTCTCAGAGGAATGAGGGGAGGGGAGTCCCCTCGTCCTTCTGACAGCGGGCAGAACGAAGCCCCTCTGACAAGGGCGACGAACACCGAACACCAAATGTGTTAGTTAAGGGAACCTGTTTGCTTCTGTTCATTGATCGTTGTTCGTGGATGGCAACAAATAGGGTGTTTGGATCCCCCCCCCGTTCGTGCCCATGTCTACCTCCCTCACCCCTGGAGGCAGGGGCATAGAGACCAGGTCTTTCGAGGAAGTTGCTGGCTGGCAGACTGGACAGTATGGGAGGAGGCGGTCCTTCAAGCACATTCCCAAGCCCTTTAGGCCCATAAAGGTAAGAAAGAGCACTGTGCCTGGAAATTGTGCCTAGAAACAGAGAGGCATCCAGTGCAGACCTTTCAGGGGAGGGGTGATATGATTCCTCGATCCTGCCCCGGACAGGAACCTGGCTGTTGCATTTAGGACAGGCTGAAGTTTCTGGATACTTTTCATACGTAGACCCGAACACAGAGCACATTACAGTAATCTGACTTGGATGGCCCTGCAGGATACGTTTGATTGGACTGACAACCATAATATTGTTTCCAGAAGATGCTCTGACTCAGACTTTGGTAAGTCTCCGGAGGATGAGAAAACGTAGACCCATTCACCCCAAATGCCTTTCTGCACACCCTTGACTTGATGTGGAATGTAGATGGGAGATAATATATTAGTAAAATGGGCTAATCAGGGATTATTCCAGTTGTTTGAAGGAGGCATGGCTGCATGTGGAGAGGACAATTGTGCTGCTTTTGCTTCTGGCCAAACGAGTGAGAGTACAGTTTTCTATACAAGTCACATGGGCTATCCCAGCCAATCAGGGATCACTTTAATGGACTGAAGGAGGAGCTGAATAGCTGCTTGTGGCAAGGACATTTGTGCTGCTTTTGCTTCTGGCCAAATGAGTGAGAATAAAGTTTTCTATACTAGTCACATGGACTGTCCCAGCCAATCAGGGATCACTTTAATGGATTGGAGGAGGAGCTGAATAGCTGCTTGTGTGCTGCTTTTGCTTCTGGCCAAAGGAGTGAGAGTAAAGCGTTCTATACTGGTCACATGGGCTATCCCAGGCAATCAGGAATCACTCTGACAATCAAGTGACTTCCCAATACTGATGCAAAGGATGCCTCCTTCAATACTGCAGCAGATTTTTATAAAACGGGGCTTTGCCTTTTGCCTAAACCCTTCTTGAGGGCAGGGGGAGCAATGACTAAAGATGACGTTAAGTCTGTCCTGTTTCACGAAGCGTTTGGGTGATGCCTGCTTATGTTCTTGCCGTGAGAAAGGTAGTTTGGTCTGAAATTCCTGCCACTCCGGAGGTGCCAGCTTTGGCTATCAGGGCTAGCAGTGAGAAGAGTCTTGTACGGGCTTTACCAGTACGAGAGCCAGTGATTAAGAGTGCGGGACCGGGTTTGATTCCCCACTCCTCCACTTGAAGCCAGCTGGGTGACCTTGGGCTAGTCACGGCTCTCTGGAGCTCTCTCAGCCCCACCCACCGCACAGGGTGTTCATTGTTGTGGGGATAATAATGGCATACTTTGTAAACTGCTCTGAGTGGGCATTAAGTTATCCTGAAGGGCAGTATATAAATCAAATGTTGTTGTTGTTGTTGTGTTGTTATTATTACCTTTTGGGTGGCTCAAATGGCGGCTGTGTCATAGACGTGGAGATGGGTCAAGGCCAGTCCTTGTTAAGATGCTGCTTCCGTCGTCTATGGCATTATCAGTCTGAAGCAGTTGCAGCCCCCCTTGAGATAATACTCTTTTTTTTCCTCCAGTGTCAGCAAAAAAATTCCCCAGCCGGTTTCCCTGCAGCAGGCGACCCTGGAGCAGGCTACGTGCCAGCCTGAAGGCTCAAAGGCTCTGCCTCTTCTGTTCTCACTTTGGGCCCAGAGTCAAAAGAATGGGGGGGCACTCTAAGAGGCCATCTAGTCTATCCTCCGCTCTGGGCGGGATTGTTCCATCCTCTTGGCCCTTTGCCCCTGTTCCTGGGTGTCCCAGACCACAAAGCTGTGGCCGTTCTAAATCTATACTCGGAGCTGGATCGATCGTGGTCCTCGCTTCCATTGGCTCCCCCTCCTCCCCAGGCTGAGATTCTGCTCAGGCCCTGGCATTGTGACTGCAGTGGGGGAGCTGGGGGGGGGGGAATGTTCCTCCTGCAGCCATTGGCTAGAAGCAGGAGAGGAGGTCATCACTGAAAGTCAAAAGCATTGCAGCGTAATGGTAATCAATCTCCCACATCGATCAAACTGCAATGCTCCTCCGCTGAGCGGGCTGGAGAGAAAATGGCTTCTCTGTTGTGGGAGGGGGCTGGAAGAGTGGAGGGGTGTTGCTGGGGCAGGAAGGGGGCTGCGTTGTTAGAAAGATTGCTGTTAAATACTCACTATGTTCACCATTGCAAGGAGGCAGGCAATACAAGAAATAGGGCCTCCTGTAGGCTTGAGGGTTGTAACAACAGATGAGGGTGCTTACTCGCAAGTAGACCCATTCTAGGGCTGATTCCCCAGGCTGCTGTCTGAGAAGTGATACCTTTATCCACAATAGTAAAGAGTCCAGTAGCACCTTTAAGACTAACCAACTTTATTGTACCATAAGCTTTTGAGAAGCATAGCTCTCTTCATCAGAACTGATGAAGAGAGCTGTGGTTCTTGAAAGCTTATGCAACAATACAGTTGGTTAGCCTTAAAGGTGCTACTGGACTCTTTGCTATTTTGCAGCTTCAGACTAACATGGCTAACTCCTCTGGATCTTTATCCACAAGCAATTGTGGTGCAGTGGTGAACGTGTCGCTGTAGGATTTTGGAGATCCAAGTTTGATTCCCTACTCTGCCATGGCAGCTCGCTGGGTGACCTTGAGTGAACCATACATTCTCAGCCTAACCTTACCTCACAGGGTTGTTGTGAGGTTAAAATGGAGGTGAGGAGAATGGTGTTAAGCTGCTTTGGGGAGAAAGGTGGGGAATGAATGAAGTTAATAAAACAAACAAAGCTGGCTTTCCTGTAAGGAGATATACAGGGTTCCCCACCCAAATGTCAGGCTGGCACCCATCCTTAGCAATGGGGCCACTCAGAAGCACCTTCCATCTTATCGCATTTCATTTCAGTGTCTTTGGGTGAGGACAGCTGAGTTCTTTGCCTCCGGAAAGATATCTGCTGGGGTGGACACAACTCGGGTTTCAGTTTCTTAATGTGCTTTCTGGGATTTGCCAAGATTCTTCTTTTCAGACTTGGGAGCTATTTGGAAGACTGGGTTGGGATGGAGTTGTTAAACAAAGATAAATATGTGCAGGGACAGTTAGAAAAGAGCAAGAGTCCAGTAGCACCTCTAAGACTAACAAAACTTGTGGTAGGGTATGAGCAGGGCTTTTTTTCTGGGAAAAGAGGTGGTGGAACTCAGTGGGTTGCCCTCGGAGAAAATGGTCACATTGCTGGGGAGGGGAGAATCAACCAGCAAAACATCTGAAGATTGTCATTTTCGACAATAGTTTCAACAATACTAGCTAAATTTCTCAGTACAGTAGGTTCACAGCATATGACCGGCTTTGTGGACCCCAATTAATATTCTCTGATATGTTTGGATGGGATGGGTGGGAGTGAAGGTAGGCTAGAACCCGACCTGGTAGTCTAACTTTATTGATAGTAAACTACCCTATTTTTTAAAAAAATTGAGAAGATGGCCAGCTTGGTTCCATGCCTTGCAACCTAAATTGTGTGCAGAAGGCACGTTCTCTTATTGCGGCGGAGTGTTGCACCCCATATGGGGCAACGTCTTGGCCATGTGTGTGGCACAGGATAGCTGGCACAGAAGCAACACCTGGCAGAAGGACAAAGACTGGCAGATTGGGGGCCATCTGTGTGCTTTTTGTCCTTCCAGGGGTCGGGCTGGTAAACAGAGGTGGCCAGTTGCCAATGGTGGGGGGGGGATACACCACAATAGCTGCTGCTTCCCCCAACCTTTCCCATGCAAGGGTTGTCTGATGTGCGTGGATAGCTCCAGGGGTTTGTCTGCACCTGCTTGTTTTTCACATAACTTGTTCCTGACAAAAATTTAAAACACAATCATTCCAGTCCAGAGGCCCTGATGGCTCCTCGCCGGGTTCCATAATATGGAAGTTAGTACCATCCAGGGGAGGGCAATCTCAACTCCCCTCTGTCTGGAGATCAGGGGGTGGGGCCACCAGCCATGTGGCCATTTTCTCCGAGGGCAACCCACTGAGTTCCGCCACCTCTTTCCCCAGAAAAAAAGCCCTGGCTGTTTCACCCCAGTAAAGACGCCTCCGCCCTGCTTCTCCACGTTCCCTTTCAGGTAAAATTCACCAACATCCTATCCTCGGAGTTGTTCAGAGTAGGAGCACCTGGATAGGCTTTTGATTTCTCTGTGCAACATTTGGGATTCTGGGGGCAGAAGAGGAGATAATTTAGGAGGTGCTTTTCTGTGAGATCTGAGAAATTAGATTTATTTATAGTGGGGTCAAGAATGACAGCGTTGTGTTCATTGTGAATGCCCCCCCTCCAATGTTTGCTAACCTTCTCACATCCCTTTTGAGGATGGCAAATTGATGGTAGGAAATAATTAATTTTGTTCCCCAAAAATAAGTTGGTGGTAAGGGTGGAACTTGAGTGACCCAGTCTTATCCATGTTGGGGAGATGTCGAGTGGCCAGCTTGATGCTTCTAGAAAGCCCAAAAGCAGGTCACCCCCAACAGCATCTGGTATTCAGAGGTAGATTACCACTAAACATGGAGGTTCCATTAAGTTGTCATTGCTTGAGAATAAGAATGCTGTTATGTTTTATGCTGGTCTAGGTCCGTTTTAATAAAGATTGAGACAGTTGTCATGGCTTGTAGCCATCCAGAAACTTCTCCACGATTCCATCTATTTGTTTTTAGTCCTAAACTGTGAGGGGGCATCATCCTGTCTTGTGGCAGTGAGTTCCATAAGTGAATTAGAGGTTGCGTAAACCTACTGCTGCCCTGACCTGGCTAGCCCAGGTGAGCCTGATCTTGTCAGATCCTGGAAGCTAAGCAGGGTCGGCCTAAGCAGTAATAAGCAGGTTAGTACTACTGCTTGGATGGGAGACCTCCAACAAAGACGAGGGTTGGAGAGGCAGGCCACCTCTGTTAGTCCCTTGCTGTGACAACCGCACCAGGGGGTCGCCTTAAGTCAGTTGTGACTTGTGGGCGGGATTTTGCCCTGACCTGGATAGCCCAGGTGAGCCTGATCTTGTCAGATCTTGGAAGCTAAGCAGGGTAATCCTTGGTTAGTAATTGGATGGGAGACCCGAAGACCAGGGCTGCAGAGGCAGGCAATAGCAAACCATCTCTATGAGTCTCTTGCCATGAAAACGCCACCTAGGGTCACTGTAAGTCAGCTGTAACTTGAGGGCACTCTCCACCACCAAACCTACTGCAAATCCCGTTATTTATTTTTGTATGCATTTGAAAATATTCTTTTGCACCCCTTTTGCCTGATATCTGCCATCTGTTCCCTGTGTGCCTCTGGGTTCTAACATTCCAACAGAAGGTTGAAAATGTTTCTCCTGGTTGTTTTATATAATTGCGTTTCCAGGTTTCTCCACCTTTGCTGCTCCTCAAAAAGGTCGCTCCCTAACAGCCAGCTAGCTCTGTTGGAGAGTCTCCTTGCTTTCTGCCCCTCTTTAGTGGGCTTTGGAGTGCAGAAGGGGGTATCTGCCTGTGGGACCCATATCTGTCTCTCCCCTCCCACTTCTTCTGGCCCACGTTGAATGGGAGCTTTACAAATGTGCAAGTCGATGGCAGCCAGCAGGCCGAGGCCCGAAGCTGGGGGGGGGGTCCCCCTTTTGCAGGGAGATCCGTGGTGCCCACGGCTGCGTGGGAAGGGAACGTCTCTCAGCTGCATGCCTGCGCTCCGTGCTCCATGAATTAAAGATGAGCTGGAAAGTGTCTGGCCTGCACCTGTCCCCCCTTCCCCCGCCCTCCTCCTCTGGCAGCTTCCTTGCCCTCTAATGGGTTTGCAGTTACCCAGCTGGCACGAGGCCCGCCTTCATTCAATGCCACGATGGCGGCAGCAGCAGCTGCCAGGGCTTCCTAACCCCCACCCCCGCCGCTTCATTGTACAGACTTTCCCCTGCCAAGAAGTCCATTAAGGGTTCACTCCATCCTGTTTGGCAACGTTGCTGGCAGACAGAAAGATGCCAGGTTTGAGGTTGTGGAGCTGGGGAGCTGGGGAGGTGTAGGGCTTAAGCAGCTGGGAGGGCGCATAGAAAATTATTTCCCTTGGGGATTGCTTTCCAAAGTTGACAACTGCGAATCTGGAGTAGGGAGGGGGCAGACGAGGGATGTCCATGTAATAAGAGCATGATGTGCATGTGTATGTGTGTTGTGTGTATAGCACTAAGGGATTTCCCAGCTTGGCCAAATGGCAACCTAAGAATCCCCTTGTCCAATCAGTCAAACACCCATCGAGTGCAACATTTGGTGGCTATCCAAGTTTTATTCAGCCACGCTGGCATCCCCTTGAGCTTGTCTGTGCCCTTGTTTGCAGAAAGGGAGTTTGCAGGTGGGCCCAGTGAGAGCTTAAGAATCACGCTGTCCAACCAGTCTGAAGTGCATCTAGTCTACTAGACCGTCTTCCAGCATTGTTCAGTCACACTGGCATCCCCTTAAGGTTCAAAGAATTAGAAATTAAGTCTTCCCTTCTGGGCTTCATGGCTGAGTGGGAATGTGAACCTGCTATTCTTGAGTCCCTTTTTGACTGGTATACCACACTGGCTCTGGGAAGCTTACGAGCAGGGCACTGAAGGAGAACGCTTTCTCCTGGTATCTGTCACATGGAGGTAGACTGGCTCTGAACATGGAGGATCCATTTTTTTAAAAAAGGTATGCACAAATATTTCTCTCTCAATCGCATTTCATCTTGCCCTTCCTCTGAGGAGCTTGGGCCTAAGTATGTGGTTCTCTCTTCCCCACTGTACAACAACCCTATGAGGTAAGCTAGGGAGACCGAGGGTGACTGCCGCATTGTCACCCAGCGAGCTGCAAGGTGGATTTTAAATCCAGGTCCTAATCTGACTCTCTGGGCAGTGGTGATCTGTGAATCGTAGTGAGCAAGCACTGATCCAGAACCAGGTGTGGACCTGGTTCTCACGTGCGCCCTGATTGTCTGATGAGAGCAGCACGCATTTCAAGGCCATTTCTAAAATTTTGTACAGGGGAACTGCTTGCAACCAGACCCAAGGAGGAAGACGCATCTGCGGAGTATGAATTTTTTATGGAGGGCTTTTAAATTTGCTAAGTGCTTTCTGATTTTTGGCCCCAGCTCAAAACTGCAATTGCCTGTGCTGGAATCTTCACGCCAGCATCTCTTCTCACACAACCCAAAAGAGGACACCAAAGTTTGGGCTGGGAGGGTGGGGGAAGAAGGGGCACGTGCTACTCGAACAGTACGGCCAGAAGTGTCAGAATTTCAGATGGGACACTGGGCTGGCATCGGCTTACCCCAAGGTGAGGCATCTGCCAGGGCCCAGAACTTTTCTGCAGGGCCCATTGCCGCCTCCCCCTGCCTGCACACTTCCTCTGCTGGCTGCCCAAGCAACGTTCCCCTGCCCTCTTGCTTGCAAGCGCTGCCCATCTTGTGCTCTGGGCCAGCCAAGAGTGTGCGGCTGGTGCAAGCAGTGCTCCTGGCAGTCTTCCTGCCCCACACACTGCCAGTTGTAGGAGGGGTCATGAGCAGACAGGGGAAGGATGCACAGGCAGGTGTGGGGTACGTGGGTGGGGGAAGGAAGGGAGCTGTGAGTGGGGGGAAGCTGGCATGGCATAGCGGATACAGTGTTGGATTAGGATTCAGGGAGACCTGGGTTCGAATCTCCACTTCTAGCATGGAAGCTTGCTGGGTGATCTTGAACCTGTCTCAAAGTCTTTGCTGGGCCTACTTCATAGGGTTGTTGTTGAAAGAAAGTGGTGGGGGGAGAACGATGTTATAAGTGGGCTATCCTTAAATATAAAAGGTGAGCCATATTGGCGACAACTCACCTTTTATGTGGCACAGGCACAGTCTGGCGCACTGGTAAGAAGGACGGACCTGCCTCCAAGCCCTTTCCTGCTGCGATCGGCCAGTGGTGGGAAGGGGCCACCCGCCTGCACAGCTCTCTGCTCAGGGTGAGGAGGTAGCAGGATGGGCAGCTTCACCTTCCACCCCTTCCCTGCCACAGTTGGGGCACTGGGGAAGGGGCAATGCTTTGCCCTGCTACCCTGCCCTCCTCCCCCCACCCCAGATCAGGGTGCTGGGGAAGTGGCAATGCCTGGCCCCACTGCCCTGCCCTCCCCGGGGGGGAAGGTTGGGCCACAGGGGAGGCAGCAATGGCTGGCCCGGCCCTCCTGCCCTTTCTAGAGCCTGTTACATTTTTTGCCATAAGGGGCTTTGTTGCTAGTAAATAAATAAATGCAAATGCATACCCCCTGAACATTCTTTGCCCAGGTCCCCCCAAGAATCTGGAACCATCTCTGATCAGGAGAACTGTACCCGAGTGCAGTCTGTGCACAGAAACCTGTTTATCTATGTTGTAGGCCAAAGAATTTTCGATATATGTTTTAAGCCTGGCTTACACACGTATAGGAAAGTGTGAGGGCAGAGTCCTGACTGGGTAGCCTCTTCCAAGTGCAAGGGTGGAATCTTGCTTTACATTAAAAAAAAAAAACTTTAGAACTCTCTGCATGTAGAAAACCAGCAAAGCAAGGGGGAAGAGTCTAACTCCCCTTCCCTCCCTTGCTTGCTTTGCCAGCTTTCTCTTTGCAAGGAGTTTTTCAACATTGGGAACATTCCACTTTCCTGATTCTGCAACATTTCTCACTAGTGTGGGAGTTCCATTGTGTAAATAGCATGTTATTGAGATTGCAGAATTCTTGACTCCCACTTCAGTCTGCTGTGTGTTATACTGTTTCACTTTTTGATGCTCTGTAAAATGTCTCCCTGCCTTTGGTAAGCCAGCATACCAGGGAAAAGAGCTGGGGTAATTTTTCCCCAGTTGTATTTGCCAGGTTTGTAACATGGGGTTGGTGGGAGCAGCATTAATAACTATATGCTGGTTCCCTACATTCAAAACAGTGTTTGGGTAATGTTGGGCTTGGAAGATCCGGATTCGAATCCTTGCTGGAGCATTCAGCTCACTAGGTGGCTTGGAATAAATCCTATCTTCTTGATGCTGAACAAGCCACCTCCTCTTGCTATTAACCTTCCTCACAGGGTTGTGGTGAGTATAAAATGTGGAGGGGACAAATTCTGCGGATACTACTGTGAGCTTATTATCGAAATGCTTGATAAATATGTGCTAAATAAATAGAATTAGATGCTCTTAATCAATGTCTCACATTTCGCGTTTGGAAGCAGGTTTTTTCCGATCTTTATACACCTCCGAGTGCTTTCAAGTGCCTTGATTAAAAACAAAGATGCAACTATTAAGATCAATAATTACACTAATCCGTGCACGAATTTCTGTGCGTTTCGATCTGACTGGCCATCTGGTTTGCCCACTGCTTCACAAAGATCTTTCCCCCATTCCTCCCCTCCCCTCTTCCTTGGCAAGACAGAAGACCCTTGCCTACGAGGAAGGGAGTCAGATGCCCATCGTTGGCACGCTTCCATGCCACCTTCTTCAAAGAGGCAGACAGACGCCTGCCATTTGGAGTGTCACGGCCTTGGCATCTCCATTTGCCGGGGGAAGCCCAGCAGCAGCTGTTGCCCCAGCGCTTGTGGGCACTTTTGCTGATGAGGCCAAACAGATGGCAGTGCCAGCTTTGGGCAGATGGCAGCAGGTGGCAAGGCGCCCGAGAGGGGAACAGGGCTGGGGAAGGCTGGGGGAGGAGAGGCGCTCTTGTCTCCCTTTTGAAAAATGTAGCGGGGGTGGTGGGCACCAGATGGCTGTTTGAATCTGGGCATCCCTGCCCTGTCTTAACTGGCAACATCTTTTTGCATGATTGGATAACTGCACAGTGGTGCAGAGTAGTTTTTTGGGGGAAGGGGATTGGGAATGATGTGTGGGACATGGAACAGACGTGGCTCGAGACTGAAATCAAGAATGCCCATGTTCTCTTAGAGGCCTGGCCCTCTATTATTTTCACTGTTGTGAGTTAAAGGTGTGTGTTTGGATGAGGAGGACAGAAAGAGGAGGGACTGCAGGAAATTTATGAAATGATGCACAGAGTGGAAGGAGACGGAGAGAAGGTTTTCCCTCCCTCTCGTGAACCCTGGGAGAGTTGTCACGTGAAACGGATGGGCAGCAGGTTCGGAACAGACGAAAGAAAGTCTTTCTTCATGCGAGGCCTATGTGCTTTAGGGAACTTGCTGCCACAGGTTGGAGTGACGGCTTTAAAAAGCATTGAGTATTCAGGGCATCTGGCTGACCTCTTTTGGATAGCAGATGCTGATTTATATGGGCTTCGAGCATCTCCAAACATTTGGCTTGTCTTCTGAGCTTCTTCCTGCCTTCCACAAAATGTCTTTCCCCCCCCCTATTACGTTTCCATTTAGCGTCAACTGCAGAATCTCCCAAGCTGCCAAATGCTACACAGCACATCATCTCTCAAATGTCACCAAATGTTAAAGAATGAATGGCAGCGTGATATAGCATGGGACTCTGATCAAGAAGGTGCTGAGCACGAATTGCTTGACTCTTAGGAGCTTTGGTCAAGTCCCTGAATTTCACTGAAGCCTTCATTGCTGGGTTGTTGTGCAGGGAGAAAGGAACGGTTGCCATTTGAACTGCTTTGAGTTAGGAAGGGATGCTGATACAGTCTAATAAGGCATGTGGGGAACGCTAGCAAATATTGGTTGTATGCAGACTCAAATAACAAAATCGGATGTCTTTGGATGTCTGATACAGATACCAAATCTTTTGGGCTACATATGTCAACTGCAAATATTCGTAGCATTTTGGAGTTGGAAAAATATCAGCCTCTCTGTTTGCAAGAATCTTTGGCAGGTGGAATGACTGTCAGGTCTGTTCAGAATGGATCTGATGGCATGCGATGGTTTCACGTGGCATTCTTCCACTAGTTCCCTCATGTTGGTTTCACCCTTCACACGCCATGCGTGAAGGCACAGACGAGAGGAAAAACATGTCATTTTCGAGGAGCAATTCCCAGATGGTGTGTTGCAGGAGACCTTCTTGCACGTGCCTCCACACTGCTAATTAAAGGATTTCAGAGCCCAAAGTTATCTGCCCACAGAAGATACTGTTTGTTGCAGCTCTGTGTGAGTTACTGCTCTGGCCTGGCCTTCCAATCTGCCTGTGTTGTAGGTGAGCAGTTGTACTGCCACTCTGCATCAGGTGTGGTCAGATCAGTCAATCGTAGCCAGTGCAAGAGTGCAGCAGGATTCCTGGGCTAGGGAGAGGGCTGGCTGCCCATTGCATCTCTGAGTGTGTCCCTGTTCTGCATGTGCCTGCTTCCTGTCTAAAATCTAACCATAATCCATTGTTTCATATAGCCATGCAGGGTGATGCATTCCTCTGAGGGAAGGGAATTTATACTTTCCACCCCTTTGAGGTCCTCTAGGGATTAATCTTTTCAGTATCTCTGCAGTTCTTGACATTGCACCTTTCTCTGTAATGTTTTTATTTATTTAACGTGTTTTACATTCCGCTTTCCCAGGTTGCTTAAAGCGGTTCCCTTACAGAAAAAGCCAGGCTATAATAAATTAGAACCAGCCTCTTAAAACCCACCGAGGTCCAGAAATAAAGCTGAAGGCAGCCAGAAGGCTCCGTTCAGTAGGCCTGCCTTCCGTTTCTCTCTGACCAGCCTGGTGCATCTGCTTGCCCCTCCTTTAATGCTCTTTGAATCTTACTTTGCTTTGGTCCCTCCGTTATTTTTTGCAACCCATTCTGATTTTTAATTAATTTTATATGGGGGGAGGAGAATCCATTTTGCTTTCCCCTCTTTTCTTTCTCTTGCGCCCAGAGATTCAGATTTTCCATCTCCCTTCCCGCTCAGCTCCCTCGCCCTGGCCAGGAATGTGGGTCAGACCCGCCCATGGAAGGACTGTGGGTTGCCACCATCCGTGCGCCAGGGTCATCCAAGGACGAGGCTTGGCAGACACTCGGCTTAAAGGCGCAACGGCAGCTTTGTGCAGGGCTCCGCCTGCCTGGCTCTCCTTTTTCCTTCCCTGCTCAGCTTTGCCTTGTCTGACACAGCCCAGCCAACAGGAACTGCTCTCCGTCACTGCTGGCCTGACGTGGCACTCCATCTGCTTCCCTGCACTGGGCCTCTGGCTGTGTGTTCAGGCCTTGGCCAGGGCTGCACACACTTTGGTGTGTGTGTGCGAGGGGGAAGGGCAGGATCCATCCTGTTGCAGTTTTCTTTCTGGCTGGCGCTTCTCAGCAGGACCAGATTAATAGCAGAAGCAGCACCTTTTAAGGGGGAACGGAAAAGCCTGTAAAAGTTGGAAAAGAAAGAAAATTGAGGCATCCTGCCACACGGGCCAAATTAGGATGGGACAGATCCCAGATTAAACAGCTGTGTTAAAATGTCCTTCGTATGTGTCCCATGCATCTGATGAAGAGAACTGTGATTCTCGAAAGCTTATGCTACAATAAAGTTGGTTAGTCTTAAAGGTGCTACTGGACTCTTTTTGATTTTGCTACTACAGACTAACACAGCTAACTCCTCTGCATCTTAGTATGTGTGTACACACACACACTCACACACACACGGGTTGTCAACTTCTAGGTAGGCCCTGGAGAACACTCAGAATTCCAACTGATTTTCAGACAGAGATAGGGATTCCATTCCCCTGGTGGAGTCGAGGGACCCCCCGCTTTCATCCTTCACCCCCCCCACTCACCTGGCTGGTGGGGGAGGGGGGTAGATGGGAATGTGCCTCCCAGGCGCACTCCAGGGGCAGCGCGACGACATCACTCCCAAGAGTGGCATCATCGCACCACCCTGAGAGTGCTCCTGTGCTTCACCGCGAGCTGATTTTGGCCCCAAACGGAGCCCTTTGAGGCTGTGGCGAGGCATGTGCACGCCCCCACGCTTGCACGATGACATCACTTTGAAGGCCAGAAAAGCAAGCTGGGAGGCTAGGGGGATCTGAGAAAATGGCTGCTTGGGAGAGTGGACTCTATGATATTGTACCCTACTGAGCTCCCTCTCCAGTCTCCCTTTCTGAAATCTCCAGGAATTTTCCCACCCAGATTGGCAACTCTACGCACACACCAGGGCCGAATCCACACTTGCTTTTTTTTGTGCGTCTTTTTCGCAACTGTGGCGCTAAACAAGCAGATACTCTCATGCCTTCCCAAGCCATGTATTCCCCGCCATCACCGTGCCACAATTGCGCCTCCTTCCTGTCCCACGTGAGAATAGCAGAAATAGCTTTTTGCCGCGTTTAAAAAAAACCCCAACACCCGGCATTAATAGTGCAATCGCGCAATTTAGATTTGTTGATATAACGCAAAACCGCCTATTGCGAGCAGCAGTTTGCATGGGAAAAGAAATGGTCCCCGGAGCGTGGGCCTGCCGCACGGTGACCGTCCCCATAGTGTGGCCCGCCATTTTTGAGAGCGTGCGGATCACAATTGAGGGGGAGGTGACCTTGCCATTTCATAAACGGCGGAACATTGGAATAGCGCAAAATAAACCTTTTTTATAAAAAAAAAATGCGCCGTCAACGCTGACGACGTAGGAAGGAACCGCCCACTATAATGCTTTCCTCGGTGGCGTGTGGAGAACCGATTGCGCCACGAAGACGCACTGGGAGGGTGAATGTGATGATGCACAGCATGATAGCGGAATGAACCCAACTGCCAGGACTGTGCGAGAAAAGCGGAAGGTGAGTGCGCGTGGATTCGGCCCAGGTTTCAGGCCACCGTGTCATTTCTTTGAGCCCTGTGCTAACTTTAAGTACAATACCCTCTTCCATTGAAACACATATAGGGTCTTATGAGCTGGAAATTAGGTTCTTTTATTTAGTTCACAAAGTGTTCAAAATATCCTGGTAATGGGCTTGAAGCCGAAGACCAGTCACCTCCCTCCCCCAGATTCTTGGGCTCCAGTGAATTCTACCCCCCCCCCCGCCATGCTTTGGCCCTTCTCAAGGCCTCTGTAATTCCTGTAAAGCTCGGGATGGCATCAATCAGGATGTTTATCTTCTCAACGACCCTATGAGGTAGGCAAGGTTGAGACAAAGTGATGTACCCAAGTATGCTTTGTTGCGAAGTGGGGATTCGAACCCCGGTAAAAGAAACAAAATCTTACAGAATTGATATAACATACTGATTAAGAGAATGATCAAGGAGGTTCCTGACACTTCAAGATGCAAAATGTAGAATATATTCTAATACATAATCATTATTATTTCAGCGCCTTGTCAGGTTTCTGTTTGTGTTCGAATTTTTGCAACCCCTTCCCCTGTTGCATTGTTATGGAATGTCTGAGGCGTTCTTCATATTAACTCACATGGTGTAATCTGCCTTGAGTCTTACTTAGTAAGGACAGCCAATAAATAAATATAGTCAGACTAATGCATCTCGATTTCTTTTACAAAGTATATTTTAAACCAAACAGGCAATGAACAGTGGAGAGGTCCAAAGGTTTCCATATAACACTGTCAATTTTTTGCCAGCTTGGATTAGACACAGTGACTATGGGCCAAGCTGCCCCAGCTGGCGGTGGCAGCGCAGGCGTGCACTGGGGCGGCTGGCTTGCCCTGCGCGCAGGACCTCTCAGCCCTGCACTTAGCTGCCCACACAGCAAGCCAGCCGCCCCAACGCATGCACGCACATGCCACCGCTGCCAGCTCCACGACGCACCGTGCACTGGGGCGGCCGGCTGAGCGCAGGGCTAGGAGGCCCTTGGCCCGGTTTGCCTGCCCCACTGCCCCGTGCCACCCATGCAGCAAGCCGGCCGCCCCAGTGCATGGTGCTCCACGGAGCTGGTGGTGGTGGTGGCGGTGCAGGAGTGCGCTGGGTCGGCTGGCTTGCCGTGCGGGTGGCTGAGTGCAGGGCTGGGAGGTCCTGCACGCACGGCAAGCTAGCCGCCCCATCGGTGGGGCAGGCGAGGGCCTCCCAACCCTGCACTCAGCCTCCTGCATGGCAAGCCATGGCGCGCTCCCAGTGGCTGGCAGCCGCACCCAGCGCCCCCTCTTTGGAGGCGCCGGGGGCAGGGTACTCCCCCTGCCCCCCCTCGATCCGGCCCTGCCAAGCTAGAAGTGACGAATTACACTTGAATGGCAAGTGAACAGATCACTACGTGATCGAGTGGAGTGCAAGTAGAGCGCAAGTGAACAGGGAGGAATACATGTGAGTCTGTTCACTTGCCATTCAAGTGTAATTCGTCACTTCTAGCTTGGCCCTCTGTTAATTACTTGAGGCATTTTTGGTTTGGTTTTGATTGGTTAATATCCAAATGCACATCCCTGCAGGGCTGGCTGTCGAAGAGTGTGTGAGTAAAGCTAGTGGAGAATTTTTCAGCAAGGGGGGGGTGCTCTTTTACTGCATTTCTGGGTGTGAGAACAGGGGGTGTCGGAAACACACAAAGGAGTTCCTGATTTTCTGCTGTGACATGTTACTGTGGAAGCTGATAATGCGAAATGGAAAAGAGCGTGCAATCCTTAGCAGAGTTATTTATTCCGTTAGCTAACACTTCTAAATACATTGACGTCAGTGGCCTTAGAAGGGTGTGACTCCATTTAGGATTGCATTGTTAATGATTATCTGCACTAGGTTTTGGGACGTTGTCAAGTGACTAGCCCCCATAGTGGTGTTCTGCTAGGATTGTCAACCAGCCCTCCCCCAAAAGGAATTGCTGCCTTCAGTGCCCCCGCCTGCTTCTGTTCTAGCAACAGCAGCTTTTTGAAGCATCGGAGGCACAGATCTTCACGCACACAGTGATCAACCAAAGTATATTTCTTTTTCTGAATTAAAATTGGAGGCAATCTTCTCTCTAGCATCTTCAAAAAGCTTTAGGATATATAAAATTAAGCGTTGTTCCTTGGCACTAGGCAGAAGAATTCACCTCCTGGATATCTGCATGAGTTGCTGTTCTGAGTTTGTCCTCAGATTGGAAGGAGGTCACCTTGAGCAGCAACTCATGCAGACCTGCAACAGTCATCCTCCTTTGTGAACAGATAATCCTGCTTGGTTTCTACATCAGGAATGAATGATTCCATCATATCCAATATTGAGACTAGTAAGAATTGCTTGTCCCCAGAAGAAAGGAACCCATACCAATGCACCACTTTGAGAAGCATCAGGCAGTCTCCTCTTTTGGCCCGTAGCTTTGGCTCACAGGAACCTCTAGTGATTAATAATTGTGGCACATTAATGCAAAATGTAGTCTCAGGAGCAGAGCCTGGCAGACGAGGCACCTTACTTTGTCTCCCCTTCTTATATCCCCGGCAAAGTCTCCCCTCCTCCCCAAACCTTCTACGCTAGAAACTTAAGGCTACATATAGCCAGACGTACTCCAGCAAGTCCTGCCAGGATTTGCAGCAGGAACAAATTGTTTCATCGGGGTTCTTACATAAGAAATGATTATACAAGCAAAAATGTTCCGGGGTTTGTGTAAAGAGCTGCTGGTTTGTGTGTTGTTGAGGCACACACAGCAAACAGAGCTGCTTTAAGTGTGATCCTGATTCCAGTGTGTAATACTCTGACGGTTCCCATTTACTGGGAATGGTTTCGATTTTCTGTGTCCCCAACAGATCATGATCCAGGTTTTGTCTCCAAAGATCTTTATAGTTTTTGCAAATGTGAGGTCCTTGCTGTACCTTCTTCCAGGACTCTAAAAAATCTCTACGTAGGGTGATGGATGTGTGGAGTTATGGGGGACCTCGGCAGATATAGGGGGCAGGTGAGAAATGGTGATGCCCAGGGCTTTTTTTCCCAGCTGGAACGCGGTGGAATGGAGTTCCGGCACCTCTTGAAAATGGTCACATGGCCGGTGGCCCCGCCCCCTGATCTCCAGACAGAGGGGAGTTTAGATCGCCCTCCGCGCCAGTGGCGCGGAGGGCGATCTAAACTCCCCTCTGTCTGGAGATCAGGGGGCGGGGCCACCGGCCATGTGACCATTTTCGCCGAGGGCGATTTAAACTTTTAAAAACTCCCCCCTTGTTCCAGCTGACCCAAACTGACATCATTGTGTGGTCCTGAGTTCCACCACCTCTTTTCCCAGAAAAAAAGCCCTGGTGATGCCTACTGGTTGCGAGTGAATGTTCTTGCTTGGGCAATGGTTAGCCCACACTGTTAGGAGCAGAAACTGCCCTCGCTTACCTTCCTGTTCCGGTTCTCAGTGGCTGCTCTTGAAAGTCGTCACTGCTGGCTCAGATGAAGTAGAGGACAGTGGCCAGTGGCACACAACAGCCCTGGCTGCCTGCCTAGCTGAGGCAGAGAGGAGGAAGAAGATGGTGGGCTGCATGATGAGAGAGGGAAAAGACACTGGCAAGTCCGATCTCACCTCTGCCAACATGCCGAAAGCAGGCTTCGACTGCAGTGGCAGTCCCTGAAAAGGTCACAGGGTCTCGGCATCTGCCCAGCGGTACCAGCACCACAGATGCATTTAGACTCTCATGTATGGGCATGAAGGGCTGAGGTGCCATGTAGCATGTTGTTTTGAAGTGGTGATAAAATATTCGTAATGAATGTAACTGCTTCTCCCCGCTCCCCAGTATACCTTTAAGCAGAAGCACAAATATTTCCTTGCTGTTCGAGGAGTGCTGTGCGGCCTGTTCTGGAGTAAATGAATGCAGCAGGCAAAGACCGGACATTAGCAATGTGTTAATCGGGCAGTGAGGAAGTGCAGATGGAAGGACAGAAATGCATTCGCAATTTCAAGTTTCTCCCCCCTGTCGTTTTTCAGACGTCGCTGTTTCAGTGTGAATTGAACCCATGGTTTGCTCCCTTTCTTGTGTCCTTGCTCTGAATTTCCCCCTGCAAAATGGTGTATGTTTCAGTATTGTTGGGGCATCAATAAACCAGCATTATCTGTCTATTTAGATACAAATTGCATGCAAAACCATGCTGCGTCCGTATGTAGTACAAACGAATCTTCAAAGCTGATGGTGAAAATAGAAATGCATCTCCCTCCAAATAGATGTTCCAAATACCCAAAGAGTCACGCTGTCTGAATCTGTAAAATGGGCGACATAGATGGAAAAGGGCATTTCTCTTGAGATGGAGGGGGAAATGGAAGGGAAAGAGAGACAAAAACATGTGCCAGAAGCTGCATTCTTGAAACTCTGCTGATGTGAATCACAGCTCTGAACATTTTTACCACGGCATCTCAAGCTGGCCGATTCAGAGATACGGGGAGGGGACGAAGGCTGCTTCTGGCAAATAGCTCCAGAGTTACTTTTATGTTTCTAGCTGCCATCCATGATAGCTTGATGCAGGGCTTTTTTCTGGGAAAAGAGGTGGTGGAACTCAGTGGGTTGCCCGCGAAGAAAATGGTCACATGGCTGGTGGCCCCGCCCCCTGATCTCCAGACAGAGGGGAGCTGAGATTACCTCAATCTCAACTCCCCTCTGTCTCAAGATCAGGGGGCGGGGCCACCAGTCATGTGACCATTCTCAAGAGGTTCCGGAACTCCGTTCCCCAGCGTTCCCCCTGAAAAATGCCCTGGCTTGATGAAACCTCCATGTAAAGAAGCAGGCTACCACTTGCCTGCTAAAAGAGAGTGACTCTGTTTTAGGGGATAGAAACAAATGCTTTACATTTTATGCTTTTTCTAAAAGGTCTGTAAGGTGGTCTTGTTTGAAGAAGGTTCCAGCTTCCATCCTCACCCATTTTTTTTTACAGAATGGCCGATAGCAGGAAGAGGCTGTTTTGTTATGTGAGGCAGAATTGATCTGTGGAACTCATCACCACAGGATACAGTGAAGGCCGCTGACTCAATAGACTTTCAGTACAATCCTAAACAGAGTTATTTCAGTCTACGACTATTGAAATTAGGATTGCACAGATAGTCACAGAAGATAGGTCCATCCACGGCTGTTTATCACGGGACCTCCATGTTCAGAAGCAGTGTACTTCAGACCACTTGTTTTGACAACTGGGGGCCACTTTAGCCTCCGTGCTGCTGCTTGCAGGCCTTTGGGGCATGTGTTTTGGCCACTGTGGGGAAACTGGAGTCTGAATGGACTGGGCGGCTCTTGGGCCTGATCCAGGAGGGCTTGTCTGATATTCTGCTGGCCTTCGGAATTGGCAAAGATGCAGCGTTCTGACCTAAAAGGCAGCTTCCTGCATACAAAAAAATCCCACTTGTGTGTGAATGAGGTTGGAGGAAACAAAGTTGGAGTCAGCTTAAAAAAACTGCTGCTTGTTAGCCTTCCCCCCCCCTTCGCTTTTCATCTTGGGCCTCTCCCAGCTGCTATTGATGGTAACTTTGGTGCCCCTCTTACGGTAATTGCTTGGGCAGCCAGCCAACCACAAGGCTCTCCCTGGCCTCAGACGGATTCTTTGCAGCCTCTAGCAGCAAAGCACCGCCTCTGTTTCTCCTTTCTTCCAAAATGCAGGTAGAGGGAGACCCCCACAGCCACCGTCCCCCAGCACCAGGGCTTCCAATACTGGAGTCGAGACAGCCTTGGCATGTATCAGGTGGACATATGGAGGCCAGGGCTTCTGAAAGAGCTTTTCCTTCGACGCTGAGCCTCTTTCCTGATCTGTAGCTTTGGTTATGGGGAAGGGTCTTCTGTGCCTCTCTTTTTAAAAACTCTGACTGTTAAGGGGGATTTCCTGTTTCTGTTTCAACCCCCCTGACCATCCCCATTTTAAAATAAATAAAACAATCTTGCTTCTGCCCTTCACAAATCAAACCCTGGATTTAAACAGAGACACACACAGATTTTATTTATTTATTTATTTATTTATTCAATTTATATACCGCCCATCCCAGGGGCTCTGGGCGGTGAACAGTTAAAATTGATAAAAACAAAACTAAAATCAATATACAAATAATAAAACAAATTAACAAGGTGCAGTGGTGGGGAGAACCTTCGGTTTTTTCGGTTTCGAATTTTCGGTTTCGAATTTTTCGGTTTCCTTGCAACGAATTTTCTCCGTAAAACATTTACACTTTTTGCTTTTATGCCAGTGAATCAGTGCGATATGTCAATTCTATGTTCAAATGACAATTTCGCAATACAAAGTGGATCTCCAAGCGGGGCACCGAACCCGTTGACAAAGCTGTAATGAATGGAAACAAATCTATCCCCCTATTTTTTTGTAATCTCTAAAACTTTCTGGCAGCCGAGCTTCCCCGAGGGGAACGTGGGGCTTCAAAGAAAGGAATGGAGAATTGGTGGTTTCCTCACAACCAATGGAAAAGTCTGCGGCCAGTCACAAGTATCTGTGTGCATTTAAGCATTTTTGGATTGTTTGGGCCAGATTCACACTTGCCAGGCAGTCGGATGAGCAGCATATCTTCTGACTACCAAGAGAGTATTCCGGCTTTGACCGTTCTTTCCTCCCTGCAAAAAGAAAACTGGCACACGGCATGGAGGAAGTTCTTTCTTGTTTGCTTGCTGTGCTGGTTTTCTAGTTCTGGGGGATTATTTTTTAAACATAGGGAAGCATTTTTTTTAAAAAAAGTAATTCTTTGCTTGAAGTCTGAAGTGGTGTTGTGCAGTTTGACATTTTGGATCTCGGCTGTTTCATTTTCCTACATGTGTGATCCAGGTCAGAAGCTGTTGTCTACTTCTAGCATGTTGTACCTAACCCCCTGCAAAAGCTGCCATCAATCACAGAATTGGAAGGGGCCATACAGACCTTCTAGTCCAACCCCCTGCCTAGTGCAGGATCAGCCTAAAGCATCTCTGACAAATATTCATCCAGCTTTTTCTTGAAAACTGCCAGTGAAGGGGAGCTCACCACCCCCTAGGCAGCTGATTTACCTTTGGGCTACCTTGACCATGAAAAAGTTTTTCCTAATATCCCGCCGGTATTTTTCTGCATGTAATTTAAGCCCATTGTTTCAGGTCCTACCCTCTGCTGCCAACTAGAACAGCTCCCTGCCCTCCTCCAAATGACAGCCTTTCAAATATTTAAAGAGAGCAATCATGTCCCCCCTCAACCTCCTCTTCTCCAAACTAAACATTCCCAAGGCCCTCAGCCTTTCCTCATAGGGCTCAGTCTCCAGACCCCCGATCAACCTTGTCATTCTCTTCTGCACCCTCTCAATTTTGTCCACATCCTTTTTGAAGTGAGGCCTCCAGAACTTCACACAGTACTCCAGGTGCGGCCAGACCAAGGCAGTACAGAGAGGGACTATGACCTCCTGCGATTTCGATGCAATGGCCCTTTTGACACAACCCAAGACTGAGTTTGCCTTTTTTGCCACCGCATCACATTGACTACTCATATTTAGTTTACTCTTACCCCAAGATCACTTTAGCATACACTACTACCCAGAAGGGTATCCCGCATCCAGTATTTGTGCTTCCCATTTTTGTGGCTCAGATGTAATACTGTACACTAATCTATGTTGCAGAAGCATATTAAAATAAGCTGGTGGGCATTGGCCTCCTCTAACCTCCCTGCAAAAAGAAAACTGGCACATGGCATGGAGGAAGTTCTGTCTCCTTTCTTTGCGATTGAGGGGGGACATGATTCATTAAACTCCCTGCATTGATCGCAGTTGTAGTATCAGATCCAGAGGAGTTAGCCGTAGTATCTAAAGTGATAAACCCGCCCCCCAGGAGAGTGAGGGAGAGTGAGCATGAGAATAGCAATAGCAGTCTTGAAAAATCATGGGAAAGCATAACTACCAGGTAGGTAGAGTATAGGGCGCCACCATATGGGGTATTTCTTCATGCAGTACGTAATTAGTTTGCAGAATTCACTGCCACAAGGATGTTTTGATGGCTGCCAGCTCCGGGGGCTTTAAGGACTAGGCAAATTTATGGAGGATGAGGGTTTGTTTAGTTAGTAGTATCCATGGAACTTACATGTGCAGCAGCAGTCTGCCTGAATGGCAATTGCTGGAGGCATCAACAAGTGGACACTTCATGATTAGAGGCGGGCACGACCAGCAATACGAACAAAAAAAAGCCACGAACAGCCCAATCCGCTGTTCGCAAGAAAGCTGTTCGTGAGGCCCCGTTTCCCGGCAAACATGTGTTCGTTCCAAGTCCTCTTCGTGGCGTTCGTCAGCCGTTCATAAAGCCAGACAGTCTGGAGCCTTTCAATCAATTCCCCTGGCAACATAGGCATGGACTGTCTGAACTCTGTCTGCACTCCTTCTGGCTTTCCTTCTGGCTTGTAACCCCTCAAAGTAGCTTCCAGCAGACAGTCCAGTTTTTGCCACTGTGAAAAAAAAATGACAGGAAAGGGAGGGACCCATGGATCATGGCTTTCCTAGGGTTCAAACTCTCTGAAACTTGGGGGGTCTTCAGAGGACAGTGAGGACTATGTCCCCTGCAAATTTGGTGGGTATTGGACATTGGAAAGGTCAGTTTGTAACCCCTCAAAATAGCTTCCAGCAGACAGTCCAGTTTTTGCTGCTGTGAAGAGAAAATGACATGAAAGGAGGAGACCCATGAACTCTCCTTTCCCCAGCTCAAGTTCAGCTGTCCCAAGGGGGCCCTTCTGGCTCCCACAAACCTCCAACTACGAACATGTTTGTGAACATGACCTTTCCGTCGATGTTCGTGAATCCCTGTTCGTGGATGGCAACGAACAACGAACATCGTGTTCGGTTTTTTTTTCCTGTTTGTGCCCACCTCTGTTCATGATGTGCTTGGGAATCCGGCTAGTTGCTGTTGGAAAAAGATTGGTGGGCTCCAGGGACTGTCAAGGCTCTTTTGAGGTTTGGATGCAAATTGTTAGGCAGACTCAGCCAATATCCACCCCCTTACAATGTTTTGTTGGGAGTCCAAGAAGGCAAACACACCTCATGTTTAGCAAATCTTATCTTTCAGCGGTACTTCCGTTGAGCCAGGTGACAGCTTAGGTTTTTGCAAAGTTTGTGCTTCACAAGCAACTCAGGCCTTGCATGTTCTTTTAATCTCAGGGTTTGGTCCATGCACAGTGGGTTACTTTGAAAAACAGCGGGGATGAAACTGAGAGAAACCCCTGAGGCGGAAGCATTTTATGTAGGGGAGTAGAGCTTCGAGGAAATCTGGTTAGCTAACAGCAGAGCAGGTAGAGAATCTACAAAGTTAGCAATCGAGTCTGATCAAATCTGGACTTCAGCTCCACGCTTCTCAAACTTGTTGAAGTGGGACCCAGTTCTGAATTGATTCAACTTTTTGGGAGCTGCTTTCAGGGTAACTCCATGCTACTTTCTCCCTGCCCGGCATCACATGCTAGAATCTCACCAGTCAATACATAACGAGTCTGTATTTTGTTGCCTGCGCTTCGTATTGATAAATGTTGAAAGTTACTGAGCAAGAGGCTAGGCTACGCAGCCATTTCACACGTTTACGCAGAGGCAGGCCCAGATTTGTCATGGGGTATCCCAGACCTTTGTCTCTCTGTCACTCTCCTGGCCTTGCAATCCACCTGCTAATGAAGAAATCACTGCCGTTTTTTCAGATCCTCAGCAGTACGTAGTTTCACAGGCCAAATGCCTGGCCAGAGGAGGCCAATGCCCACCAGCTTATTTTAATTTGCTTCTGCAACTAACAGTGTTGCAAATTGCTTCACTGAATTGCTGACTGTGCTGTTTTGAGACCCTGCAGATGACTCTAAATGGAACCTGAGTTTATTTTTTCAGGCTGGCCCATCTGATTCAAGTCAGGGCCCAGAGAAGCCCTGCGCACGTTACACGCTATTTGCGGGGAGGGGGGAAATGCTCACGGGTACTCCTGATTACCAATTAGATTTTCTGTCAATGGCATCGACCCACATTGCAAGAGGTCGGCTTGGGCATCTGCCAAGGCATGTAGAAGTGGGGCCCTTTAACCCTTGGCCTGCTACCCAGCTGGGTTTAGGACAATTGTAAGGTTGCCCGTTTTGTTTTTTGAATTGTGCTTTTGTGCCTTGTAACTGGGGCTTTTTTCTGGGAAAAGAGGTGGTGGGACTCCAGACCGCACAATGACATTACTTTGGGTCAGCTGGAACAAGGGGGGAGTTTTTTAAAGTTCAAATCGCCCTCGGCGAAAATGGTCACATGGCTGGTGCAGAGGGCAATCTAAACTCCCCTCTATCTGGAGATCAGGGGGCAGGGCCAGCGGCCATGTGACCATTTTCCAGAGGTGCCGGAACTCTGTTCCACTGCGTTCCCGCTGAAAAAAAGCCCTGCTTGTAACAATAGAAAGAGATCCAGAATATTTAGTGGAAACTTTTTTCTTCTGGAGATCAAACCACCTAGTTAATATTTGTGTCTCCATATATTAGAAGAGCCCAGCCAAGAAAATGGATGGCAATAGTAACCATGAGCATGCCTTGCCAGAAAAGGCCAGAAAAGTTTGGCAGGTTTGTTTTAGAACTACAAATAAATTCCAGTGTACAGGAACTCCAAAGGTTCCACAAAAGAATACTAGAAAATAAATTTTATATTTTTTATATTTTTTGTGAAGTGCAAAGTGCTAATGTAGTGCAATAAACCATAAGTCCAATATTAATAAATTACAATAGCAAAAATGGTCAGTAATAACCAGTATTCATCCAAATCCAACTGGTAAAGCACATCAGTCCAACTGGTAAAGTTATATCAATCAAAGTCCAATTGGTAAAGTTCATCAAATGTGGTTCAACAAGATCAATTAACACTTATCAACGTCCAACCGGTGAAGATAAAGGCTCCAGTATTTCAAACAAAATTCAAATTGATGACCTCCAAATCCATTACTCAGCAGAGAAGCTGTAGCTGAACATTTCTTCAAACCTTCAGCCAATTAATTAATACTGGTTATTACTAACCATTTTTGCTATTGTAATTTATTAATATTGGACTTATGGTTTATTGCACTACATTAGCACTTTGCACTTTACAAAAAATATAAAAAATATAAAATTTATTTTCTAGTATTCTTTTGCGGAACCTTTGGAGTTCCTGTACACCGGAATTTATTTGTAGTTCTTAGCTTCGTTTTCTGGTGTAGCCTCAGTAGTTTTAGGTTTGTTTTAGAGGCAAGTCATAAGATTGCCAACCTCCAGGTGGTAGCTGGAGACCTCCCAGAATTATAAATGTTCTCTAAGCCAGAGAGATCAGTAGCCTGGAGAAAATGGCTGCTTTAGAGGGTGGATTCTGTGGCATTGTACCCCATCGAGACCTCTCCCCTCCCCAAAAATCTGGAATTTCCCAGCCTGAAGCTGGCCCTAATCTAGGGTTCCCAGCTCCAAGTTGGGAAATTCCTGGAGATCTGGGGGGTGAAACCTGGAGAAAGTGGGGTTTGGGGAGGGAAAAGACCTTGGCATGGCATAATTCTATAGAGTCCACCCCCCAAAGTAGCCATTTTCTCCAGGTGAACTGGTCTCTATGGCCTGGAGACCAGTTGTAATTCCGGGAGATCTCCAGCCACTACCTGGAGGCTGGCAACCCTACCCTAATCCAAATCCATGTTTGGGATGGGAATTTTGCAGGAACACTGTTAGAAACATTTGAAACAACCGTTTGCAATACCTGCCATTGCGTTAGCGCCCACTAAAAATTAAAAGTTAAACAGAAAGTGGTTAGAAAGTGGAACTAGAGACTTCGGGACATTTACCACAAAAGAACTATTGTGATTTGGGCATTAAGAATGGCAAGATTTGTGTTCCTACAAATGTGCACCAGTTTCTCCAGGTGGGGCGGTCATGCTTTGCTGAAGGAAGTCTTGGGAGCTGTAATTTGACAGTGGGGGCGGGGAATTTTGTATTAACAAAGGCCTAGCTTCTTTGCAGAATTACCATCCAGTATGGAAAAGAGATAGACAAAGGGAGGAGGGAAAAGAGAGAGAGAGAGATAGGAAGGAAAGGTAGGAAAGCAAAGATCCATAATGGGTAAGAAAGAAAAAAGAGTATTGGGCAGGGAGGGAAAATAATTGATGGGAAGAAAGGAAGGGAGAATGAACATATGGTGTCTTAGATTCGAAAATGATCTTGAAGCAAGAAAGTCGATTGCCGACTTTCCTCTGGACTGTTCATGTGGACTGGCTGGTTCCCCCTGAAATCCAAGCATCCAGTCTGTAACCTCTTGCAGTCTGGCAGAGCAAACAAGTGTCTTCATCTCAGTAACGCTGCAGACAGCTGAAGATTACAGGAATTGTGACGAACGCGTTGCAAATCTGTCATGTCCGGTGATGTTGTTTGGTTGGCCTGGCCGAGACAGGGGGCTGAATTCAGACATGGCAGGTTGGTCATATCAGATGGGAAGGAGGCCTGGAGGACAGAAAGGGTTTTCATCACCCCTCGAAATTCTGCACTCTTGGGTGTCACTGACTCATGACATTACAAGAGGAAATAAGTTGTCTCAGGAACTTCATAAACACATTGCAAGCTGAAATCTGTATTCCCTTAATCTGCCACACCCTGATTACTAGATGACTGTTAACAAGACATTTGTACATCATCCCCTTGCAACTGAGAATATAATGTGTGCCCTAGAATGGCTGAAGTACTTCCACAGCAGCCAGAGAGCTGACATTTGGCGCACAGCCCTGACTGTTAGAAACGTCTGAACATGGGGCCCCATGCCACTCTAGTGACGCATGAATCAGCTTTCCCTTCTCACATTTCTAGCCTCACATACACTTTTGGAGTTGTAGAAAAGAGCAAGAGTCCAGTAGCATGTATAAGACTAACAAAATTTGTGACAAGGTATGAGCTTTTGTGAGTCTCACTTCTTATCTGAAGAAGTGAGCTGTGACTCACAAAAGCTCATACCCTGTTACAAATTTTGTTAGTCTTATAGGTGCTACTGGACTCTTGCTCTTTTTTTTACTGCTACAGACAGACTAACATGGCTACTTTTGGAGTTGAAAAACTCATGGAAATTATTTACAGGACACAGTGTTGTTCCTTTTTACCATGTGCTGTTCCCTCTCTTTTCCCATTTGTCTAAAAAAATGTTTTAAAAATAGTCCTTTGACTTACAGAAGTGACGTTGTTAGTTAACATACTACTTCTGGCAGCTTTCATCTCAGAAATTAGAATATTTGTCAGTATTCTGTGGCATCACAGTAGCTCAGCCTAGTGTGTCATCAACAGGGGTGGATAAGCCCTTCAGCTTACTGGGAAACTTCTCTGTGGGGCTCTGCTCTGGAGGGTTCTGGAAACCAGGAGCTCGGGTCTGATCAGTGGTGGCTCAGCAGGAGGAGATGGTCTGAGCTGTCCCCGCTGTCAAGGCTGCCCCTAGTTGGATATAAGCCACATGGCCCTTGCAGCCATGTTAAGGGTGGGCAGCACTGGGTTGGTAATTCCTGGAGATTTGGGGGTGAAGCTTGGGGCGGGGAGAGACCTCAGTGAGGTACAATGCCATAGAGTCCACCCTCCAGAGCAGCCACGTTCTCCGAGAGAACTGATCTCTGTGGCCTGGAGATAAGTTGTAATTCTGGAAGATCTCCTGGCCCCACCTGGCATTTACAACAAAAACCAAAGGGAAGATAGTTTTTGTTGCTTCTTAGCGGGAAGAGCTGCCCCTATATTTATTGTGACCCACATGGCATTTGGCAACCCCAGCTATGCTACAATGGTCCAATCTGCCCTCGGCATACGGGAGGGAAAACTCTCTGTCACTACCCTCTCTCTGCATAAGAAACCATTTTAACTTCATCTTCTTTTGTATACCGGGTGCCACTTTTTATTTCCCCACCGTTGGAATGTTCTAACCACTCTACATCACTGCCCCTTCCTCTGAGTCTTAGGATCCTGGATTCTCCTTTCACTCCCCTGTGACAGCAGGGAGACGCCGCCCGATCCCTGGGCTACGTGCTTTGGCAGTTCTCCATCGCTAATGATTTCCAGAAAATTGCTCTGTGTGTTTCTAACTTTTGCAAACCACACGTGGAGGGGGAGAGAGGGTGCCCCAGTCTGAGTGTGAGCAGAAGGGCATGTGTGTTGGGGTGCCTTTCTGGGCACTCTCTCTCTCTTGCATGGTTTCTTACTCCGTGTTCCCTCCCGTCTCTTTTCAGTTCCTCTTCTGGCTCAAATTGCTCATACTTCCGAGGATTCTCCGTCTCTCTCTCTCTCTCTCTCTCTCTCTCACTGCCAGGGAATAGCCGCTTGTTACTAAGTTTAAAACGAAAGAAGAAAGGAGCGAGAGGCAAAGAATGCCACTCTTGCCCTCTCTGAGCACTGGCACCCTTTTCTTCCCTTGGCTGACATGTTGTTGTTTTTCTCCAGGACAGCTGCAGGAATTCATGACACTTGTAAAAAAATGGCTGCCAAGAAGGGAAGGGAGGGCGGGATAAACTTTTTGGAGCACGCCGTTCACTCTGTTTGCTTCTGGTTTTCCTTTCAAAATGGCTGCTCATGAATGGTGGCGGCGTGTGTGTTTTTGTGAGGGAGGAGAAATTGGAGAGGAGCTGGGGAGGGGAATGCTGGGGGCCTGCAAATAAATTTCGGGGGAAAGATCCCTCCGTTGTGTAAGGAGGATCAAACTAAGAGCCAAAATTCCAGTTCCAAAGTAAACAACTCATGAACTGTGTATTCTCTCCCCACCCCCACACAGTCTTTTGCAAACTCTGAAATTTCCCCCTCTATTTAAAATTTTTCTTTCCCTCTCCTGAGATAGCAAGGACATCGTATAAAAGGCTCACATAGTTCTCTTTGTTGTTTGTTGCTTTGCATGTAATATGAGGTATTTCTTTTTTTAAAAAATTGCACTTTTAAATTAAGAACGGGTGCCTTTTTTGGACAACAGGGAGGAACTAAGTTTGTGAGTGACCCACCATTTTGTGGGGGGATGATATGTTCGGGGGGAAGAGAAAAGTTTGCTTGTGTTGGTGTAACAAACACTGTCTTGGAGGGGGGCACGTGAGAGAAATTAAACTTAGGTATCATTTTCTTGGATCCCCAGGAGGTAATTTTGTTACAAAGGCAGCACAAAATGGCCGCATGGGGGAGTAGACGTTGGCAAGTGAAGAGGGGAGAAAACAAAATGGCTGCCTCGGCCGGTGACGTTCACCCCAGTGGAGCTGCTGGGAACAGCTTCCCTGGAGACCCTCTCGCTCCTTGCTTTTGGGTTCCTGTGATCTAAAAAGTAGTTAAGAAAAATTGCTAACACCCGGACCAGATTTCTGTCCGTCTCGTAGCCAAGTGAGTGCAGCGTTCATTTCTGAAACCTTCTTTTGGGATGGTGTACAAAAGCACGGGGTAGGGGGGATGCCGGGACGCCGCCAGATTGCATGACAGAGCTGGGGCACTGTGTAATGATTGTGATAGTTTTGGATCCTCTTGGATTTTCTCCCTCCCGATTCTCTCCCTTACCCCTATCAATCATACGATCGATCCTGATGTCGGCCTGAAGCTGTGAAATGCCATAGGCTGTGCTGGCCGGCGAAAGAGGTGGACGATGGGGAGAGAAACAAAAAAAGGGAGTGTGTGTGTCAGAGAGAGATGGAAGGAGATAGGAGAAAAATATTTTGGCAAGGCAATCTGGCTCCAGACCAGTTTCTGAGGCTGTGCGTAGGCTGGGGTGGAGGGAAACGGCGGGCCAGACTTTTAGGAAAGAGCAAGGACAGCCTCGCTGGCAGGCCGAGGAACTGATTTTGGCTTGTGAATCCAGTCAGGTCACTGCACCACTGTTCTCCATCTGCAATAGAGTTGCTATTTATTAACTCCCCCCCCACCCCCACCCCCGGTTGCTACCTGCAGTTCACACTGTGAATAAAACAGTTTTTCTCTGATCTAGTACTTTTATCTCCCACCCTTTGCTCCAAGGAGAGCAGGGTGGTGTACATAGTTCTCCCTTCCCCATTTTATCCTCATAGCAACTTGGACCCAACTGGCAGCCACACAACAGCTCTGGGGAGTGGCTTTTAAAAAATAACGGGAGAGCCCAAATGGGATCAGAACGCTGCTGCGGGGGGAGGAAGGGCCTGCGCCTTCCCCCCAAGCTGTTTCTTGCACTGGAAAAGCACTGGGGGGAGTAATTTCCCTATTTTTGCTGTTCCATGTGAGATATTCTGTGCAGCAGAACTGGAGAAACAACTGCCTCCGTTTGGCCCTTAGACTAAGGGTCGAGCTACAAGTGACGAATGACACTTATTGGGTAAGTGAACAGACTCATGTGTATTCTTTCCTGTTCACTTGCCATTCACTTGTACTCCACTTGATCACCTAGTGATTAAGTGGAGGGCAAGTGGAGGGCAAGTGAACAGGGAGGAATACACGTGAGTCTGTTCACTTACCCAATAAGTGTCATTCGTCACTTGTAGCTCGACCCTAGGAAAGACTGGAAATTTGATGCTAGTTCACTCAAATCTGCTCCACGTTAGTTCTTTTTGAAGCATTCTGGTTGCAAAGCCTCAACGCCAGACAGAAGACGCCTAATTGCTAATTAGGCAAGGGCTTCTCTGTCTTTTGTTGCCGGTTTGGTTGAATCAGGTATGCCTTTTTCAGAGAGCATTTCTGTGCAAAATATATGTTGCTGACACAGGTATTGTGTCTGTAAGAAAGGCAGGTGGTCACCCAACAACCTTGGGAGTTTCAGGGGCATGGCAAGGGGCAGAAATGATATCAGGCTAGGTGCTGATGTCACATCCTGGCAAAAACCATAGAGTTTCTAGAGTGTTGACTGATGCCACATCCAGGTTTTTGCTCGAATGTGACATTAGCATGTAGCCTGATGTCATTTCTGTCCCACTGGTGCAAAAGACAAGAGCAAGTAGATGGGGCCTTCCCTGGGAGACTGGCAAACCTTTGTGCATGTGTTTTATTTATTTACAATATTTATAGTCTACCTTTCTCACTGAGAGTCGAGGCAGATTCCACAGTGCAAGTCAATACGATCAATGGCTGGGGCATTCAATAAACAATACATTAAATACAATAGAAATTTGAAAACAAGCCACAAGAGCTGGACTCAGAGCTGGAAAAAATGCTTTTTTGCTTTGATTTCGTATTTGCTAATATCTGCTTACAAAAGTGCCCCCATATTGTACCAAATCCCTCAATAAATTCACTAGTTCTTTTAAAAACTTTGAATGTGTTCTGGGCTTTTTTTCAGTGGGAACGCAGTGGAATGGAGTTCCGGCACCTCTTAAAAATGGTCACATGGCTGCTGGCTCCGCCCCCTGATCTCCAGACAGAGGGGAGTTGAGATTGCCTTCTGCGCCACCTAGCGGCAATCTAAAATCCCCTCTGTCTGGAGATCAGCAGGCGGGGCCACCGGCCATGTGACCATTTTCGCCGAGGACAATTTAAACTTTAAAAAACTCCAGCTGACCCAAAGTGACGTCATTGTGCGGTCTTGAGTTCCACCACTGAGTTCCACCACCTCTTTTCCCAGAAAAAAGCCCTGAATGTGTTTCTGTTGTCCTTTTCCTGCTGGATCACGTTCCTCACAGCTCCTCACAGCCACCTCTTTAGGTAAAAGGTCTGTGTTCTATTCCCTGATCAAGCAAGCAAGCTGCTTCCCCGTGTCTGTGTGAACACCCCTGTTCACAGGGCTGTGGTAACATATCCTTGTGGAAAATGTGGGGAGAGATGTAGAATTTTGCCTTCCTTTTTGTTCATTCTCTCCCCCTCTCCCCATTTACCAATGACCTACCTCACAGGACTGGTGGTGAATTTTCAAATTGGCTATTGAAACTCCCACTCAACCCATCAAAGGCGATTGTTTCTATTGTTTCTATTTGACCATTGACTAATGGTCAAAATTTGATCGGGCTTGGGGTTACTAGCCTCCCTAGGATTACAACTGATCTCAGAGGACAGAGATCGGTTCCTCTGCAGAACAATGGCTGCTTTGGAGGGTGGCCTCTGTGGTATTTTACCCTGTTGAGGTCTCTCCTCTTCCCTCTGCAAGCCCTGCCCTCCCCGGGCTTCACACTCAAATCTCCAGGAAGTTCTCAACCCAGAGCTGGCAATCCTGATCAGACATGAGCCATGCACCCAGCCTGTTTGGTTCCTGCCGAATAGCTGCAAATGGCTGCCAAACCGGTTTACTTAAAGTTTTTGTGCAACTGCGTGCGCAGAAATGCTGTCCATTCAAACGGATTGGCAGTCAGTAGTATCACAAAGGACAACTGCCAATGGCTAGGATTTTATTAAAACACAGCATCTGTTTAGAACTGATTTATATGATTTATGATCTCATTGTCTATTTAAACAATTGCCTGCTGAGCAGAGCAGTTGTGCAGCAAGGACAGGTGGCAGTAGATCTCAGCTGGGCAGTGTGTGAACACTCATGCGTGGAAAGCCAGTTGCAGTGAACTGCATGATTAGGAAGGAATACGGTGAAGCACCTTTGCTGAACAGCCATGAAAAGGCGATGAACAGTTATTTTTTTTAAAAATTGGCTCCCTGTTTGTGACTGGCAAATGGGACATGAGCTGAATTGGCTGGTGTTTGAGCATCCCTATTTTCAAGTATATAAAAATGTTCTGCAATAGCCTGCCACCTTTCACAGAAGAAAACAGAGAGACGCATTTCTGACATCCAGGGCTTTTTTTCAGCTGGAGTGCGGTGTTCCGGCACCTCTTGAAAATGGTCACGTGGCCGGTGGCTCCTCCCCCTAATCTCCAGACAGAGGGGAGTTGAGATTGCCCTCTGCACATTAGCATGGAGGGCAATCTAAACTCCCCTCTGTCTGGAGATCAGGGGGCGGGGCCACCGGCCACGTGACCATTTTCGCCGAGGGCAATTTAAAGTTTAAAAAACTCCCCCCTTGTTCCAGCTGACCCAAAGTGACGTCATTGTGTGGTCCTGAGTTCCACCACCTCTTTTCCCAGAAAAAAAGCCCTGCTGACGTCTCTAGTTCCAGCCTCCTTGCTGGCTTTCCCGAAGGCTCTCCTCTGCCTCCTTGATGCCACCTTCATTTGTTCTGTTCAGGAACGTTCCCACACTGCCTTCAGAAGCAGGATTTCTTTTGGTGAACTGACCACAAACGTTTTCTTTAAAAATAATCAACCAAATTGCACTTTGGATCTGGGGGTGCCTTTTAAAAAAATAGCCACAACCCAAACGCACCAAGCAACATGTACTAAGTAGATAGGCGGTACTGAGGAGTGCGATGGATGGCATGTGCGTGCATGTATGCGCACTGCATCCATGTGCATGCACCGATGCAAAAGCATGTTCGAGTAAAAGACACGTCCTTCACTTAAATCTTGGAGCTGGATGGGATGGGGGCTGAAATCTGTGTGCATTCAGGTTCATAGGTGTGCATCCTGGCACACCCTTCTAAAGGCATCCCCAACTCCTCCACCAAATGCAAAAGTTTTGGCTTTAGATGGGTATCAGGAAGAAGGAGCCGTGCCTGGCAGAGTTCCCACCAACATGGACTGCTTTTCTGCCACGTCCTTCTTTTTTTTAAAAAAAGTTCCTCCATCAAGGATATTTAGGGACGTGTGTGTTCTAGCCAAAGGTTTCTGCATTAGAAATTGAAGTGCAATTGTGTGTGTGTGTGTGTAGGTGAAAGAGAGAGAGAGAGAGAAAGTAGAGGCTGAATTGGAAGTTTATGTCTGTGTGCAGTATGTGGGGGGGCTAATCCAGGATGCTGGTAGGAACCGATAATGCTGAGCTCAGCGTCTGCAGAGGCTGCCCAAAGAGCTTGATTATTTTTAGATAAGATGGAAAGCAAAGCACGCCACGTTCTGGGCTGCAGCCCGCATGAGGCGTGAGTTGTGTTTCTGATGAGGAAGAGAAAGCAGGAGGTGGGGGGGAGGGTTGCGGCACTGTTCCTTTCTTTCTCGCTGTCCAAATGGCAAAGCCAGTTTCCCCGAGAAGGAAGGGTCTGGTGGGGGGGGGCAGTGGCATCAGATTGCAAAGTTCCACAGGAAGCCACGTGGTCGGTAGCCCATCCTTGCTAAGGTTTACGATTAAAACTTTATGATTAAAACAAAAAGTTCTCCGTGCCTTGAAGTATGCGCTTCACCTCCTCCCCCACCAAGTGGAGTAGAGTGCTTAATTTAAAAAAAACATACTAAGATCAAAGCACCACAGAATATCTGTGCAAAAGTACCTGTCCCAGGTGAAGGGGGTGTAACTGTTCAAAAGTCAGACTCCGATTGGGGACGCTGAGGTTTGAATCCCCACGTTGCTGTGGAAACTTGCTCGGTGACCTTGGGCTAGTCACATACTCTCAGCCTAACCTACCTCGCAGGGTTGTGGTGAGGATAAAATGGCGGAGAGGAGAATGAGGCAAGCCACTTTGGGAGCAAGGTGGGGTATAAATGATAAATAAATAAGGTGAATAAATAAATGTGCCCAGCCAATGGCTGCTGGCTGCTTCTGTAGGTGCTGTTTAAGGGTCTCTCCCCCACAGGGTAGCACATGGTTTCAGGGTGCATAAATTCATAGGATGTGCGCATCTGCAAACACTGCACTACTAAGAGAACTCCACCATAACAGATTTGTGTTGTGTAATGCTGTGCTTTCATACCAACAACAAAGCTATTCTATTCCATTTTTATTATGCTAAGGAGCTCTGCCAAGGAGCTCCGGTTCTCCCTTTTCCCATTGTTTCTCACAACAACCCAGTGAGGTAGATTAAGATGAGAGATAGTGTGTGACTGGCCCAAGGTCCCCAAATGAGCTTCATGGTAGACGGGGATTTGAACTTGAACCCTAAAACAGGTCTATTTTTTTGCTTTGCATTGTCCACAGACCAGGCTGTGGGCAGGGGAGGAGTCTGTTGTCTGAATCTCGTCTCTGCCATGAATTTGCTTGGTGGATTTTGGCAAACAAGCAAGCCTCCCTCGCCCTGCCTCTGCGGATAGCTCAGCTCCCATGGGACTGAGCTTCCCTGAATTCAAGGCAAGTGTGCAAAGGTTGCAGCCGTCTGAAGTATGACGGCCAGGATAAACGCTGACCTACCTTAGAAAGTTGTTGTTAGCATTACTACCACAGCATCGTTATTAACCCGCCACTCTGACTGAAAACCAAATTAACCTTTTTTAAAAATTAACCACATCTTTATTTAACGTTTGTTAGAGAAGCTGGCTAAAATTGCATGGTGGAGGTGAGGACCCTTCAGATCTCACTGGCTATCTCCATCAGTCACCGGTGTTCTGTCTGATTTTGGGGGGGAGGGAAAGATAGATACCAAATATCATTACCATCCAGGTTTGGAAATCATATGACGGCAAGTAAAACCTGCTGTTTGTGCCGGCCCAGGATCCGCAATGGTGCCGCCTGCCTTGGCTTCATGGCGCCGTGGAGGTTCTGAGGTCAGGCTTGTGTCTGCTGCTGGCGGCCAGCAAAGGGAGGGAGGGGGAGGCTCTAATCTGTGGCGGCAGCTCGTTAATCACCACGCTGGCAGCAAAGAGAGTGCCGTCCGGGGAGCACCGAGGGAGGGGGGGAATTGTCCATTACTGCTAAAATGATATTACAAAGAACAGCCATTAGCGTCCGGCTGTTACTGTTGCAATCCAGAGCGGACCCAGACGGTGGTCTTGTGGTCAGCCACTATTTGATACGGAACTGTACAAGGACGTCTCGCTGGGGTTGCCAGTGCCACATGGCCCTAACCCCATCCCTGGGGCCCTTGTACCTGTGTAGAAGCCACCTCTTGTTAATATATTAAATTAGTATTGAAGAAACCTTCTAGGCCGCCTTCTCTGGCAAAAATTGGCAGGCAGAAGTTGATCAGGCACACCTGTTACATTTTTATCCCACTTCTTATTCTAAAGAACTCAGGATGGGTCCCCCCTCCTCCGTTTTAATCTCACCATAATGTTTTGAGGGATGGTAGGCTGAGAGAGGACAACTGAGCCACATTCATCCAGTGAGTTTTGCAGCTGAGTGGTGATTCGAATTCAGTTCTCCCCATCTTAGTTTAACACTATATAGTGTTTAAAATCTTATTTGATTGTCCATGAGTCACAGTTGCATGTGTGAATACACACATGGTGAAAAATGTCATGTTTGTATCCCATGTTCCTTCCTAAGAGATCGAAGTAGCATAAATTGAGCACACCTCCTTGATCTTAACAGGAAGCCTATTAGGTAAGCTAGGCTGCAAGAGCGTGACTGGCCTAAGGTCATCCAGTAAGCTTAGCGGCTAAGCAGGGATTTGAACCCAAATTGTCCATTATGCTTAGAATACTAACAGTGCAGTCCCAAGCGGAACTGTGTGTGTGCAAAGGGCCATCAAGTTGCAGCCAACCCCTCTTGGGGTTTTCAAGGCAGGAGGCAAGAAATGGTTTGCCATATCCTGCCTCTGCATAGTGACCTTGGACTTCTCTGGTGGTCTCCCATCCCAGTACGAACCAGGGCTGACCCTGCTTAGCTTCCGAGATCTGACAAGATCGGGCTAGCTGTGATGGTTCTCGGGGTAATGCTGCATGACTGATAAAGTGTCCAGCCCCTCCACCACCCCTGTCTTCAAACCTCACATTTTTTAAACACAGAAGCACTCAAATGAGCATCTTAAAATCCTGAAATTGGTTTCAATTGTGTTTAAAAGGAGGAGCTGTGCTCTTAAAATGCAAAAAAGGGACCGTGTCTTTAAGATATAAACATGAAGAGTGTCTCCAGGTTAGGGATGTGATATTTCAGTGGCACCTTTGGAATTTGGCTGCCCTACATGGTGGCCTGGGCTGCTTCTTGGCTTTGGGCTGGCCCCAAATCCAGCTCTAAATTTCCCCATTTTGGATTTTCAAAAGGGAGCAAAGCTTTGTCCGCAAAAGGCACAGACCTCATGCAACTCTTGCATTTTTAACTTTCAGATTCAGATCAAAGCAGCAGCCCGAGGACGGGAATTGGTTCAGACCAAGAGGACAGCAAACCCATCATCACGCTGGGTGAGCAAAAATGGAAAGGGGGATATATGTGTTTGTGTGTGTGTGTATGGGGATCTATTTGTATCTCTCTCTGCCCAAAGGAGAAAATGAAGAAAGACCATATTTGACCAAACAGAGCATAAGGTGGGCCCGGACGGATCATACCAAAGGTCCATCTGGACCAGCATCCTGTTCCACATAATGTCCAGCCAGATCCCTCTGGAAGGCCTGCAAGCAAAACAGAGGCAATGAGTTCCACAAGTTATTATGTATTACACCAAGAAGGGATTCTTTTTGTCTGTCCTGAATCCATTGCTCATCACCTTCATTGGGTGCCCTTATAGGAGAATGAGAACCCTTCCTACACTTTCACCGCTGTCTTCATCATTTTAGAAACCTCTTTCATGGCTCCCCCTCCACCAGCCCTGTTGCTTTTTTTCTAAACTAAGAAGTCCCAAACTTTTCAGCCATTCCTCAATCACAAGATGCACAAAGACCTTGACTATCGTTCCTTTCCGGCACTTCCCCCAGCTCTGTGATACTTTGCCAGCACCATTAGGGCCGTTTCCACACGACTTACCGGCCTCCGGAATGTTGCACAAAACACACGGAAGTTAGCGTTTTCTTGTGCAAAATCTTACTAGGAAGATGCTATCATCTGGGAGTTTTGCGCGACATCGCGTCTTCCTGGTGTGATTTCGCACGAGAAGATGCTATCTTCCGCGTGTTTTGCGCAATGTTCCAGAGGCCGGTAAGTCATGTGGAAACGGCCCTAGGTCAAGCATGGACAGCGGGCAGCTTGAGCCCGTTGTGGGTGGGCAGAACTGCAGCCAGAGTTCTGGGAAGATCGGGACCAGAACTGGATAAAGCTTTGAGATGGATACACAGCGGCATCAACCCAAAGGGAAAACTCAAGTGCAGAATTAGCTCTGAGTCGAGGGGCTGAATCCACACCGCCAGGCTGGGCTGCAACGATGAAATTTGGTTTGCCGTAAAGTGCTACTGCCTGCATGTTACCTGAAAGCAACCTGAAAGAAGCTTGTTACCCTTGTGGTGACATTGGCTCTGGGGCCATTTAATGTCCCAAACTATTTGTGCCTGGTGCATGCCTCCTCCCACACAAACCTCCCAGGGCAATTCAGTCATTGGATGGGGCTTCAGTGCATGTCTGGGATGCTTCTGAAACCTTACTCGTTTGAATATCTTCCTGGATTCTGAAGTTCCAAAATACCTGGGCCGTTTCCACACTACTTACCTTCATCCGGAATGCTGCGGAACGTCGCGACCCCCCCCCCCCCCCCGAAGATAGCATCTTCTCGCGCGAGTTTTGTGTGATGTCGCGCAAAACTTGTGCGAGAAGACGTTATCTTCCGCATTTTTTTCGTGACGTTCCACAGCGTTCCAGATGAAGGTAAGTAGTGTGGAAACGGCCCTGGTCTTTCCAAATTGGAACATGAGGAAATTCTCCTTTGTTCCTGATTTTATTTCTGATTTTTTTTACAAAGTACATGCGTATGCTTCTTGCCCTGGCATCCAGTCCCTTTCATTGCTGTGCCTCTCCCCCAACCCTACCACTGATGAGCACATAGAAAACTAGAAAATGCAGCCTCGATATATCCAGTTGTATCAAGGTTGTTTTTTGTATGGTGTTTTTGTGAACATCTTGGAGTGTGTGCGCACATTAGGAAATCCTGAACCAAACAAAACAATACAACCTCCTTTGGTGGTTTCATCAAGGACCCTTTCTTTTTTCCCCCCCACAGTGTTGGAAAAAGACAATCTTGATGCAGGTTGCAGGACACACGTACAATGTCTCATGGCTTTTTCTTTTAAGTTTAATACAGCTGTGTGGGGTTTTGAGTGAAACATTTGCAGGAAGGGGGAGGAAGAACACACACAACCATTTTCTTCCAAAAGATTTCCTATTGCGCTCTCCAGCTGCTTTCATGACTGGATCCACATATCTTTTCTCCTTTGAGGAGAAAAGCTGGTTGAGGAAGGAAGAACTTGGATGGAGGAATCCTACAAGCTCACAGGGAAAGGGGTTCAGCGCTGCCTTTCTTCCCACTCGTGATTTTCTGGTCAAATTCAGAGGCTCTTGTGGTTGTATTAAGAATCTGGTGATGATGTATTGTTGAAGGCTTTTACGGCCGGAGAACGATGGTTGTTGTGGGTTTTCTGGGCTGTATTGCCGTGGTCTTGGCTGCCAAGACCACGGCAATACAGCCTGGAAAACCCACAACAACCATCAATCTGGTGATGCTTTGCAGAGCCCTCGTCTCCCAGTTTCTAAGATCTCACTCAGAGCCAAGCTACAAGTGATGCCTGACATAGGTTGGACACTTGTCAGCTTCCCTCAAGTTTTGATGGGAAATGTAGGCATCCTGGTCTTGCAGCTGTAATGGAGAGCCAAGCTGTAAAACCAGGATGCCTACATTTCCCATCAAAACTTGAGGTAAGCTGACAAGTGTCCAACCTGTGTAAGGCGTCATTTGTAGCCTACGTGTTAGGTTGGGGTTCTCCCGCTTACGGACAAACGTGATGCCAGGGAACTAATGTTCCCAAGTGTGCTGGGGCCTGATTCAGTTCAGGAAAACAAGACGAGGGAGGCTGAATCCCTTCTTTCCCTGCATCATGCTCTCGAGTCAAATTGGGTCCCAATGCACTTGGGAACGTTAGTTCCCTGACTTCGCATCTGTCTATAGGTCGGGGAAACCCCACGTGGCTTGTAGTTTGGTCCCCTGTGTTCCGACATACATTCGGGGAGGTGTCTTTTGGCTCCAGGCTTTATTTCCTCATGTTTCCTTACCTCCTGCTGCTTGGTTATTCATTATGTTGATTTTTTCTTTTTTTAAAAAAGCACAGTTTAAAAACAAATCTGAAGGCAGGCCAAAATGTAGACAGGTGGGCAAGAGAAGCAGGGAGGTTGTGCAGCCAGGTAGGGAGACAAGGATGGAAAGTATTCCTTTGGAGAAAGAAGGCTGGAGTACATCAGGGGGGTTGCACTAGCGAGACTAGAATCTTGTCTCTGCCTAGGCTGGATCTAGAAGCTTTTATAGTAAACCAAGACAGAAGGAACCAGTGGGTTGCCAGGGGGTGGAGCCACCAGCCATGTGACCATTTTCAAGAGGTTCCGGAACTCCGTTCCACCGCGTTCCAGCTGAGAAAAAGCCCTGATTTTAGTTATATGAAGATTTATCATTTGCTTTCCAACTCAAAATGAGTTCTACAAGCAGAGAATGTTAACCCAACCTAATATTAAACCATCTATGAAAAAATAACAAACTAAAAATAAACCAAACTAAAATCAATCATACAGCGAAGTTGCAAGCTCATCTCCCTAAATAGGCCTGGCTATTGCATTTTACAAGCCTGGTATTTTGGCTTGAAAATTTCCATTTTAATCTCACTTCTCCCATGTATGAATCGAATCTGGGAGTTGTTTGATTTGCACAGTGTTGTGCTTCTTTATGGTAGATTTTTTGCAGGTTTGGATGTTATTTTTGCATCAGTTGGGGGGAAATGGCATCAAAGAAAGCAAGAAGTTGGAGTGGAAGCAAGAAAACTGAGTAGAATGAAAAGGCATTCCATGACAACGTACGGAAACAAAAACGGGATGCTTGTCCATCTCCGTCTGGTGATAGCACACAGAACGTCATGGGCAAGTTGTTAAATTGACCCGCTAGCCCTTCTTGAAATTTTTCTCTCTTCAAGTATAAAAATTCAACATTGTAACCATTCAGAAACCCGCCCAAATAAAACCGTGCTTGGAATTTTCTTTAATGTGTGACAACAATCTCTTTTGTGCAGATGCGACAGATTTCCAAGAAAATTTTGTCACATCAGGCGTCTTCAATGTCACAGAGCTTATCCAAGTCTCCCGAAGTGAGTAGTTCACAGCTGTTTCTTTCTAAGATGGGAGTGTGGGATTTTGTTCAGGGGAAGCATTGAGGATTCGAATATTCGGGCAGCAGCCGTAAGCAAACCTAGGTTGCCTATTCCGGGGAGGGGAGGCTTGAAGAAGCTCATGCTCTACTGCTGGGGACTAGAGAGTGCCCTAGAGGTCCCTACTGTGTCCCAGAGGGCTTCTAGGGTGCTTCCGTTTCCTAGCTTCCTTGCTTATCAAATTATACATCCATAAGAACTAGATGGCCATGCCCTGAAGAATTCATTTTTAAAACTTCACTGAACAGTGGGAAAGCCTCTCTGGAATCTCAGGAGAAGCTATGCAATCCAGGAACTTGTTCTACCCAAGCGCCAGCAAGCTTCCAAACACATTATTTTTCCTTTTTCTTCCCTTCCCCTTTATAGCTCTTCTGCTTATTGAGGCAAAAAGCCTTCTTCCCAAAAGACTGCCTTGGATGTATTTATATGTGTTCTTCTCAGCATATGTGAAGTGGAGAGTGCCGTCAAGTCATAGCTGACTTACGGCAACCCCTGGCAAGGTTTTCAGGGCAAGAGGCTAAGAGAGGTGGTTTGCCATTGCCTGCCTCTGCAACCCTAGGCCTCCCACATCCAATTATTAGCCAAGGCTGACCCTGCTTAGCTTCTGAGATCTGATGAGATCAGGCTCACCTGGGCTATCCAGGTCAGGGCCTCAGCAGATGTAAATATGTTAAACACCAAGGCTTCTGAGACGAATGCTTTTTGCCATCTACAATAAGCAGAAAAGGAGAAAGAACCTAGCTGTGAGTGCAGGATCGGAATATTCAAGATACATTGAAAAACAAATTAAATACGCTGGTGAAAATAAAAGCAGAGTGTAGAAATCAAGATGCAGAGGTGGGATATTATTGACCTTCAGTAATCTCAGTGCTGAAAACTGCTGAAAAGAGGCCAAGAATGAAGAATGTGTCATCACTGGCCTTACCCATGGGAGGGTGGAGGTAGAATCTCTCCACTTCGATGACACACATTCTGTACCAAGCAAAACCAAATTTTATATTTATTTATGCAAACCCCTCATCATTTATATTTTACATATCGGATTGCCATCTGCTCACCCTCCAGAAGGTATTTTCCTGCTAATCCATTTAGTTGCTCATCGTCGCTGCTGGTCACAGCGGGAGAAAGTCAGGGAGGGAAATGCATCTGAAACCAGAAGTTTTGGGTGACACTCTAGGAATCCCCCCAACTCTCTATGGTCTTTAAAGCATTGCCCAGAAGTGACTGCACTTCTGGGTTCTGACACAACCCCCTTGTTTCTCTTGCCATGGTGACCAATCGGCCTGGCAAATCTTGTTGCATAAATTTATTTTCTTTTGCTCATCCTAGGAAGGGGCAAAGAATTCTGCCAGGAAATGAAACCCACCCCTGTTCAGACCCCTAGAAATCCTGTTCAGCAACCAATTAATAACATTCGCCATTATTTCTTGCCATAAATGCTAGGGGCTTGATTTTCCTCTTTTTTAATGGAAGTTGAAACTCTCAGACTGTTCTGCCTTTGCCTGAAACTCTCAGACTGTTCTGCCTTTGCCCCATGTGCTAAATATTTGAAATGCGGCTGTCTTACTAAGGAAGGGTTGCCTTTAGAAGACACGATTCCACTCTAAGTCTTGGGCCTATCCAGTTCGAATTCTAATTATTATTATTTTTTTTAAAGATCACGCTGTTCAGCCTATTAAGTGAAACCTGATTAGTTCTTTGGATACTAAATTTAGGTTTAAGTAGAAATGGCTTCCTAGGTTAACTCTGGGCCAAACTTCACCCACTGCTAGAGTTCCATGACGGGAATTCCAGATGTGTAATTTGGCCCCCAAAAAGAATTCCAGGGGGTGGGTACAATGTGAATTAGGGATGGGGAAGGAGAGTAAACTCTTCCCCTCCATACTGTTTCCTTGAACAAATACCCCTCCTTCCAAAGGCTTTAAGCCCTGGTAGAAAAAATAATAATTCAGGGGCTTTGTAGCTTATAGCATCTTTGAGGGGGAGTGCTGTTTTCAGTCAGGGCTGTGGTTTCCCTCCATGAAAATATACCAGCTTCCCCAGTTCCAGTATATGTTTGCTGCAGCTTTTAGGGCCAAAGAATACATCTGGAGTTTCAGTTATGTTGTTTGGCTCAAAGTCAGCTATTCTACATCTAAATAAAATTGGGGAGAAAAAAAATTGCATGAGGTTCTTAACGTCTGAAAAAACGAGTTTCTCAAAGCCAGCCTTAGTTCTGCGTGACTCTTGCTCTTGGGGTGTGGTGTCTTGAAGCTTTGTCTGACCCATTCCCAGACTCTGGTCCTGGGTGATGGTGTTATTGCTGGTGATTAGAATGAAATGCCTGTCATGGGATGGGTGTGGAAGGAGGGCAGGTGGAAAACTTCCCAAAAAGGGAAAGAGAGGTTGGTGTGTATCTCTGCAGAAAAGCACAGCAACTCTGGTGTGGGATCCCTGCCAAGGGGGACTGAGAGCCAAGCTACAAGTGACGCCTGACACAGGTTGGACACTTGTCAGCTTCCCTCAAGTTTTGATGGGAAATGTAGGCATCCTGGTCTTGCAGCTGTAATGGAGAGCCAAGCTGTAAAACCAGGATGCCTACATTTCCCATCAAAACTTGAGGGAAGCTGACAAGTGTCCAACCTGTGTCAGGCGTCACTTGTAGCTTGGCTCTGAGCCATTCAGTGTCACGCAATAATTGTAAGAACTGTAGCCTCCCCCGACTCCAGCCGAGGATTGGGAATGGAATTTCACCTTCCTCTCTTCTCAATTAAGTACCTGCCTTGGGTTGATGGGACTGCGTCTCTCTGTCCTCTACAGCGCCAGTGGTGACGGGCACGGGGCCAAATTTCTCCTTGGGGGAGTTGCAAGGACACCTGGCTTATGACCTAAATCCTTCCAGCACGGGGATGAGACGGACACTTCCAAGCACCTCATCCAGTGGGTAAGTCTGAATGGTGGAATATGTTCCAAAGGCTGCCCTAGAAGGACTTCTTTTGAGCTTCCTCAAGACCAGGAAAGCTTTGCCTCTGAATGTCTGGAGATCAAAGTATTTCTGAGCATACAAGGAATCATAGAATCATAGGTTTGGAAGGGATCTCTAGGGTCATCTAGTCCAACCCCCTGCACAATGCAGGAAATTCCCAAATACCTCCCCCCCCCCACACACACACGCCCTGTGACCCTTACTCCATGCCCAGAAGATGGCAAAACACTGTCAGGATCCCTATCCAAACTGGCCTGTGGGAAATTGCTACCTGAACCCAAGATGGTGATCGGCCTTATCCTGGGCATGTAAGAAGGGGTCACGAGAACTAAGCACTAAAGAGTGGGACACTATTCTAGTCCCAGGGATGGTCTGAGCTTTGAATCCCCCCAAGCAATAATTGTAAGAACTGTAGCCTCCCCCGACTCCAGCCGGGCATTGGGAATGGAATTTGATTATTGGTACTCCGATACCTCTCTTTTTTTGAGAACTCAGTTGCTGATCCTTATTAACTACCTTTGGATGTCCCATGCCATCAGGAGGTTAATATTGAGGGAACCAGCAGGAAGCCCTGGATCAGGTCAGTCTCCCTGGGACAGCGATAATGGGATACTGGTGAATCAGTTTGATGAAAATGAGAGGTCGTCTACATACTGTACAAATCAATCACTGACTGCTTCAGAAAAAAGGGATTTCAGGAGGTTCAGCAGGTCAGCGCGGCGCATGCGTATCAGGTAGAAGACGTCATCTCCTTTTGCTGATTTGTATGAAGAGAAGGGAGAGAAGGCAACTTTCCCTATTTGCTTCTTTTAATATTTTCTTTTCATATGCATTTGTATTTTTGCCAAACTTTTCTGCTTTTGTCAGCTTTCATGTGCAATGTTTACAGTATTTATATGCAAAATGTAAGTCATGTATATGTATAATACACGCAGGGCTTTTTTTCAGCAGGAACGCAGGGGAACGGAGTTCCGGAACCTCTTGAAAATGGTCACATGGCTGGTGGCCCCGCCCCCTGATCTCCAGACAGAGGGGAGTTGAGATTGCCCTCCGCCGGAGGGCAATCTCAACTCCCCTCTGTCTGGAGATCAGGGGGCGGGGCCACCAGCCATGTGACCATTTTCTCCGAGGGCAACCCACGGAGTTCCACCACCTCTTTCCCCAGAAAAAAAGCCCTGGATACATGTATCCTATGAAACTGATTCATTGATGCGCAAAAACATGAACATTGTTCACTTTTACCCAAGGTAAAAAGCAAATTCGAAACAGGTTTTGAGGCTGAAACAGAAAAATTAAAAACTCTCCTTCAACTAGAGAATTCCTTCTCTCAGGGGAGAGGGTTTCTGATGCATGACTTGCAAACCAAAAGCAACCGTTTGGGGGCTGTGAGATAGCGCAACCCAATTTTAACTCAGGGCATGCTCAAAGTTTTGATCAAAACTTCACTTTTAAGAAGGAAGCTGTTTTCCAAAAGTTGCTGTGTTATGGCTGCTTCCCCCCTGTGAGTAGTAGTTTCCCAGGGGGTGTAGAATTGCTAGTCGCTTTGCTTCTCGCCTGGGTGAATGAATAGCTACTGCCTCACTACAAGCATCACCCACCTCTCGTTAGCCTGCCCTCTCTTCTGGTTGGTAGTTCTTTTTCTAGTATCCATCACTGCTCAATTGGGTAGGCAAGTCAGTCGTGGATAGCAGAGTGTACCTAATGGCTGTCAGACTATGACAGGCTCACTTCTTCCAGGGGGCCTCATCCCATTGCTAACACACTGGGAGAAAGAAAAGACAGGGCGCGGTTATTGCCGTTGCACAGTGGCAGGCCCACCCAGTGCCATAGAGCAGCTGCCCACAATATCCACCACTGGTGCCTGCCCGGCTCACTGCAATGGTGAGCAGTCACTTTTAGGGTTTGCCAAGCTTCGATCCCATGAAGAATTCATGGAAGGAGAAACAACTTGGAAATTCCATCACCTGCCAAATTTCCCCTCCAGGGTTCGGTGAGCTCTCAAGAACTTCAGTGGGATAATTTCTCTCCCCCACCTCCACACTCACACACACAAATATTTCCCACCTTCTCTCAACTGCTGTCAACACTCAGTGCCTCCTCAAGCCTGCACAGCCCTTACCAGGTCATCTTGCGGGGGTTTCTTATTCATTGGGTTAATTTACAAAGCACTAGAATTCTGCATAGCGTGGGGAAACCCTGGCCTTTTCTGCTTTTGTGATGGACATTGGGGAGGCAGCTGTTCTAGTATTAGATTGAGGAAAGAATGCTAATTGCAGCCTTTGTCCCCTGCAGGAGTAAACGGCACAAGTCGGGTTCCATGGAGGATGACCTTGACACAAGCCCGGGGGGTGAATATTACACTTCTCCCAGCTCGCCCACAAGTAGCAGCCGCAACTGGACAGAAGACATGGAAGGGGGTAAGGGTGTGAGGTTTGGGGGTCTGCCTTTCACCCACTTTGTGGGAGAGATCATGTCTGACTGCACTGGGGAGGAGGGGAGGCTCCAAGTTTGGGGGGGCTCAAGATGCCCTCAGGTCAGCCCCTTCTCTGCCTCTCTCCCCTTCTCTCTCCTCTAGCTTGGCAACAGCAGTAGCAGGATCGGACTTTCCCAAAGGAATTGGCAGCTGCCACCAGTAGAAGGGAGATCAGTGAGGAGTGATGGTTTGATGCTGGTGCCACCAGACATAAAACTGCTACTCACCTTCCATGGAGTCTCTTGGGGGCGAGGGGGGGGCATAGCAGCAGTCCCTTTTAGAAGGTACTCTCTTCCTGAAGCTGCCCAGAGAGAGAGGAACAGGCTGAACAAAAGGAGGCAGTGGCTTGTACCTGTTTTCATTGCTCGTGCAGGCAGGCGGGCACAATGGTGGCAGGCAGCTGGGTTATATTTGCATCCCAACCTAAGAGAGGAGGAGCCATAGATGCAAGAAAACATGGGGGTCCAGAGAGGAGGAAGTTCAGGAAGGGAGGAATCCTGGTCCCCATTCATCCTCCACAATCCAGAGAGAGGGAACAAGCAGCCATGGATTGGACAGAGATCAGAATTAGGAGAGGCGGGGAAGATGGCACCTTGAGTGGTTGCACCGACCTGCTGCTTGTACTCCTGCTCTCGTCAAGCTGTAAGATAAGTGCCTGTGCTGAGCTTTGATACTTTGATCAGAATTGGGCTCTCCCAGGACCCTGATAGTTCTCTGTGGGTCTCAACCTCTGCTTCTGGCCCCTGATTGTGAGTTTTCATCAGGGAACAAATAAATTTAGTGCCGCCTTTGATGGTAGAAAAGAGCAAGAGTCCAGTAGCACCTATAAGACTAACAAAATTTGTGGTAGGGTGGAAGCTTTCGTGAGTCACAGCTCACTTTTTATCAGAAGTAAGTGAGCTGTGACTCACGAAAGCTCCTACCCTTCCACAAATGTTAGTCTTATAAGCGGGGCTTTTTTTGAACTGGAACGCCCCGGAATGACGTTCCAGCACCTTTTTAAAATGGCCTGTTTTGGCCATATGGAGCCCGTTTGGGCTCAGATCGGGCCTGAAATGGCCTGGACCAAGCCGCTGCCAGGTGGGGGAGGGTTCCCCCACCCGGCAGCGGCATGTTCCAGACTGACTTGGGCCTGATTCGGGCAGTTTCAGGGCCATTTTGGGCCCAAAATGGCCAGGATTGGGGCTGAAACAGCCCAGATCAGTTCCCCCGCCCAGCACTGGCCCATTCCAGGCTGAGTCAGGCCTGACCTGGGCTTTTGGGGGGCTGTTTAGGCCATTTTGGGCCCATTTAGGGCCCGAAATGGCCCAGATTGGGGCCGAAACGGTCAGGATTGGGCCGATCCAGGTTGACTTGGGCATGATCCGGGCCATTTTGGGCTTGTTTTGGCCATTTTGGGCCCATTTAGGGGAACACTCCCCCACCGGGCAGCAGCCAGATCCTAGCCATTTTGGGCCCCTTCCGGCCATTTTGGGCCCAATTTGGGCTCACTAGTGACCTTGGGCCAGGCACTCTCAGCCTCTTATCTCACAGGGTTGTTTTGAGAATAAAATGGAGAGGGCAGGGCCACAAACACCTCTCTGAACTCCGCAGGATGAAAAACGGACTATTGATCATTCCTGGAAAGAATGTGCCCACCCAGCAAACCTTTTGCCCTTTTTTATAAAGGACTGTCGGACCATTGTGTTGATGTGGCACACAGAGGAAGTGCTTCCTTGGCCTCCCAAACAGATGCCAGTTGCAATAACTAGGTTGCTTTTCACAGGAGAGTTAGCATGGGGGGGCAGGGGGTGGAAAGTGCTCATATTTCTGATCTCACCTCAGCAACTGAATGGAAAAGCCAAATTGGGAAAATAATAAGGTGTTTCCACTATCTTTGTCATGGAGGGTGTGTGTGGTGCTTCCACAATGAAAGACTGCCCAAGTTGCCTCTCTGTAACAGAGCCAGCTTGGTGTAGTGGTTAAGAGCACGGGACTCTAATCTGGAGAGCCGGGTTTGATTCCCCACTCCTCCACTTGAAGCCAGCTGGGTGACCTTGGGCCAGTCACAGCTCTCTCAGAGCTCTCTCAGCCCTACCCATCTCACAGGGTGTTTTGTTGTGGGGATTAATGACATACTTTGTAGACTGCTCTGAGTAGGTGTTAAGTCGTCCTGAAGGGTGGTATATAAATCGAATGTTGTTGTTGTTGTTGTTGTTGTTGTTATTGGCTGAGGAGATGTGTTTCCAAGCACCACTTCTGGAGGGAGAGGTCTGTCTGAGGGTCTAGGATGCCTCGATGGAGCCTCCATGTTCAAAGGCAGGCTACTTCTTGATGTTGGGGATGAATACCAGGCTTAATTCATGGAGGAGAGATTATTAGAAGCTTTGTCTTAGCGGTAGAACATCTGCTTGGCATGTGGAAGGTGCCAGGTTCAATCCCTGACACCTCCAACTAAAAGGGCCAGGGAATAGGTGACGTGAAAGTCCTCTACCTGAGGCCCTGAAGAGCCACTGACAGCCCGAGTAGACAATGATGGACCTGTGGTCTGATGCAGTATAGGGCAGCTTCATGGGTCAGCCTATGTTGATTTAGCCCAGCAAAACAATCCTCGTGTTTTTGTGGAGGGTGAGCCTACCATTGGAGACTAATAATGAAATGGAACCTCCATATTCAGGAGCATTCTTCTGATTATCAAATGCTTGTGACAAACAAGGAAAGGAGCATCTGGCTGGACAGCCTGGGAAAGAAGAGGCTGAAACTGACGGCACCTTTGGCCAGGTCCTGCATTTGGCCCTTCAGATATATGTAGTGGAATCATCTGCAGCTCCTTTACCAATGGGAAATTAGGACAAACAGCTTTGCCATCTGATCCAAGGCCCGTTTACTTGGAAGTAAGCCCTGCTGAGTCCAAATGGGGCTTACTCTCATGTAAATTTGCACAAGATCGCAGCCTGTCTTTATTTAACAGTTAAATGATTTCCCAAGTCGAACATAATGGAAACGTTTGGGGAATAATCCATTAAAATGATTAAGTGAATATTGCCCCTAATTGGTTTTGCCTGTTGCATTTTCCCCTACTGTCCCCTCCCGCTTTTCTCTTCCTTAAATCTTGCTTCGGCTGTGAATTCACTAAGTGGTTGTCAAAAAGCTGCCATTTCTCTGCCACAGCCCCAGCCTTCATCTGCAGTGTCATTAATTATCATATCTAATAGTCAAGTGGCTAGCCCCCAGTGCTAGCAGTGAAAGCAGGCCACCCACAGATGAGATAGGGGTTTCTGTTTAAATAAATATAGGGGTACCTAAATGGAGTATCCATGTTCAGGGGTAGTCTACCACTGAATACCTCTTCCTGGTGAGCAGTAACAGGAGGAGGCCTCTGCAGTGGACAGACTGGGTATGATTATTGGAACTCTGACCTTTTTCTATGGTTTTGTCAACAGAATCTAATGTGTTAGTTACTAACAGGGGTAAATTCTCTTCTGATTTCCCTCCCCACCCAGGCATCTCCCCGACTATCAAAAAGGACATGGACAAGTCTCCTTTCAACAGCCCGTCACCGCAGGACTCATCGCCTCGGCTGAGCAGCTTCACCCAGCATCACCGTCCTGTCATTGCTGTTCACAGTGGTACGTCAACTATCATCAGGGAAGGCTGGGGATGGTGGCTTGCCTGACTTAAGTCCAATTTGCACGTGCGACAGAATGACCTGGTCGTAAGGACTGTACCACATCAGACAGTGTCATTTTAATGTTCCTTCATTAAAAAAAAAAACCTTCCCAGCGAGCAGAAATCTAGCACTTCAGCGTTCTTGTAGCCTCTTCTCACTGTGGAGCTAGTTTTCTACTTGCAAGCACTTGGATTTTATTTCTCCGCCTGCACTTTCAAGTGGTACAGTACAGTTCATTCGATCTTCCTGGAATTTGATCTGCTGCGAGTGAGAAATCAAGCTTTACAGATGCAGGTTTGTGGGTAGAATTCTGCAAGTAAAGTTTCTTTCCTTGCCCCTTGTAAGGCAACGTGCTACACATTTAACCTTCCCCTTCTTCCCCACCCCAACACTCACTCGCTGTTCTAGGAATTTTTGCTCTTCCAAAGATTGACTCTTAGGGATCCCTACCAAGGAATTCTTTTCGCTCTTGACAAACTACAACTCCCATGGTTCTTTGTTGGGGGACCCACAACACTTAAAATGGTATAAAGCCAATATAGACTCATAGGACAGACAAACCTATGCTGGGGCCCTGGACTGTTAATTTCTCCAGAGTGAAATGGAAAAATTATGGGATTTCACTAGCCTAAAACACGCAGCTCAACTCACAGAGCTGTCATTTACCTCCTCATACGAAAGGATGCTGGGTAAGAAAGGGTAGTGGCTAAAGCCGGATGTCACACTGACTGAGCAAGAGGGATCTTCCGGAAGTGGCTTTTCCACAATCACACCAAATGTACTGGTTCCTCTCCAGGGTCAAGTGTTGGAAAAAATAAAAGGATTCTGCAGATTTCGAGAAGAAAGGTGCTGATTGGCTGCCACTGCATGCTCCTTGGTGTTACTAAGGTCCTCCAACATTCTCAGGGCATTTTTGCACTTTTAAAAATCCCCTCCCCTTTTAATGAATCGGGTGACAAATTAACAGACGAGTGTTTGTGGCACTTTAAAAACAAATTTAAAGGCCCTGAATCTTGAGGAATTCACAGTGCTTCAGCCAGCTTTTGATTTGTTGCTACCCATGCCTGTCATTTCAGTTTCCAAAGGCAGGAGGAAGTTGGCTTAGGGACCTGCTCTGAGCTTTCTCTCTGTCTCTTTCTCTCGGAATATTACATGCCTCCTCCTTCTGTGGTTCCTCGATTCAGGCAGATTGCAACCGAATCCCAACTTGCTTGATCATAGCTGGGTATGGAGGTGCTTCTGAAACTCTGCATCTCAGTGTCTTTACAGATTTTGCAGATCTGAAGTATCTGCCTTTTTTTCTGATGCATTCGGATTTTTAGGAATTCTTCATTGTTCTCTTTTTTTAAGTTCTGAAGTTTGTACTGTGTGCATGAATGCACCGTTTACGACAGCTTTCAGTTCATAACCATCTGCGTTATTGATGTGTGCAAGTCCATTTATCGAAACCTAGATAAGGCCAACTTTGATGTGATTGTTCGTGCAGTTGCATCAAAATTCTTTTGGTGTGATTTCCCCCCTCCCATGTGCAGGAATATGCATGTTTGCATCAGAAAAGCAGCACACAAAGGAGCACATGTATGCATCTTTAAGACGTCATGGGTAGGAATCCATGCATGCAAAAGTAAAACACTGTAGCAAAAGAATTTTCATGGCTATATATACAATCATGGCCATTTTCACACTGTGGAACATCGCGCCGAGCTCTTGTAATGACAGCAGCAGTTCTTTTTTTTTTTGAAAAATTTTTTATTGGGTTAGAACATTTTTATTTTTACATTACAATCAATTTTCCCCTAATTTTTCGTTTCTAACCCCCTCCCTTTCCCCCCCTTTTGTTGACTTCCAACAGCTTTCCCACCCTCTGTCCCTTTTCTCTTACTTCTGTTAAATTCCTCTGTCTAAAACAGATATACATTCTCCATTATATTAAGCAGTGCATCATTAACTCCTTTAATTATTATACACCCAAACTATACGTCTTTAGATAAACAATTTATCCCATTTTCCAGTTTTGAATAATTCTATATAAACCTATATATCATAAACCATAAAAATTTCCCACATTTAAATCAAACAATTTGATTTGTTCTCTATATATTACTCATTTCAACTTTTTATGGTAATTCTATATAACTCCTCAGATACTCAATCAATTTAACTCTTCTATACATTCAGTTTGGTGCATATAAATCTTGTCAAAGAAAGAAAATATTGTTAGTTAGTCAATCCTCATGTTTAAACCTTATCATTAATTATTCTCTATCAGTTGACCTATACATATCTATATATATCTCAATCAATTAATCTAACTGCTTATAAATTCACATTTCTCTTCCTCCCCCGGTAAAGTCACCCCTCTCTTTTATACTTTTATTATATTTCAGTAGTTCTCAAACTGCCACAGTTTTCCTCCCACCTCCCATTTCTTCTCCAGGTATTGTTTCAGCTTCTCCCAGTCTGTGTTGAACTGCCCTGAGTCCAGATCTCTCAGTTTTCTTGTCATCTTGTCCATTTCAGCCATATACAGCAATTTGTAGATCCAATCTTCAATAGTTGGTACTTCTTGTACTTTCCATTTCTGCGCATACAAAAGTCTAGCTGCTGCAGTCATATAAAAAATCAACGTCCTATGATGGGCTGGAATTCCCTCCATTCCCAAGTTTAGCAGCAGGAGTTCTGGGTTCTTATTTATTTGAAACTGTAAAATTTCACTCATTTCTCTTATTATTTCCCCCCAGAACTGCCTAGCTACCTCACACGACCACCACATATGATAGAGGGAGCCCTCATGTTTCTTACATTTCCAGCATTTATTAGAAGTATTCAAATTCCCTAGCGCAATCTTCTTTGGTGTCATGTACCAACGATAGATCATTTTGAAAATGTTCTCTTTAATATTGATACATGTCGTTGTCTTCATTGTAGTTTTCCACAAGTATTCCCATGCCTCCATTGTTATTTCTTTATTGAAATTTATAGCCCATTTCACCATCTGTGTTTTAACTATCTCATCCTCAGTATACCATTTCAGCAATACTTGGTATACCTTGGATATTCTTTTCTTGTCTTCTTTAAGAAGGGTCTGCTCTAGTTCCGAGTTCTCTGTTCGTATGCCCCCTTTTGCAAAGTCTGAGTTATATAAGTCTCTAATCTGTCTATACTGAAACCAATCATAGTTAGGTGATAGTTCCTCTTGCGTCTTTATTCTAAGTTTAGATACTTCAATCTTAGTTATTTCTTTGTACGTTAAACATTGTTGTTCATTATCCACAGCTCTCGGATCTATCACCTCATATGGAACCACCCACAAGGGGGTTCCTTCTTGTAGGTAAGTTCTATACTTCTTCCAGATTGTAAATAGACTTCTCCTTACAAAATGATGCAGGAACATCGAGTTGACCTTTACTTTGTCATGCCATAGGTATGCGTGCCATCCAAAAATTTTTTTATATCCCTCTAGGGCTAATAGTTTCTTATTCTTTAATGTCATCCACTCTTTTAGCCAAACTAGGCAGATTGCATCATGGTAAAGTCTCAGATTGGGCAGTTGCATTCCGCCTCTCTCCTTTGCATCTTGTAAAACTTTTACTTTCACTCGAGGCTTCTTGCCTGCCCAAACAAAATCTGATATTTTCCTCTGCCATTTTTCAAATTGTTTAGAGTCTCTGATGATTGGTATTGTCTGTAACAAAAACATTACTCTTGGTAACACATTCATCTTAACTGCTGCAATCCTGCCCAACCATGACAGGTTCAATCTATTCCATTTGATCAAGTCTCTCTCTATCTGAGTCCATAATTTTTCATAATTATTCTTGAACAAATCTATATTTTTTGCAGTCAGCTCAACTCCCAAGTATTTCACCTTACTAGTTACTTCACAATCCGTTGTTTCCGTTAACAATTGTTGTTTCTGCTTAGTCATGTTTTTGCATAATATCTTTGACTTCTTTTTGTTAATGAAGAAACCTGCCAAATCTCCAAACTCCTTGATCTTGTCTATCACTTTTGGCATGTTCTCCAGTGGGTCTTCTACAATTAACATTATGTCGTCTGCAAATGCTCTGACCTTATATGAATAGTCCTTTATTTTTATTCCTCGTATTTCCTCATCTTGTCGAATTTGTATCATCAGAATCTCCAATACTAAAATGAACAACAATGGAGATAACGGGCAACCTTGTCTTGTTCCTTTACTAATCGTCAATTTTTTGGTCAATTCATCATTCACTACAATTGCTGCAGTCTGGTCTCTATAGATTTCCTTAATTGCTCTGACGAATCTTTCTCCCAGTTGTAGCTTTTCCATAGTGGCAAACATAAAGTCCCAGTTTAAATTGTCAAACGCTTTTTCAGCATCTACAAAGAAGAAACCAACCTCTTTGTCACAACGCTTGTCGTAGTATTCAATAGCATTGATCACTGTCCTTAAGTTGTCTCTTATTTGTCTGTCTGGCAGAAAGCCTGCTTGTTCCTCCTCTATGACTTCCGAGAGCCACCCCTTCAATCTCTCCGCCAATATCTTCGCAAAAATTTTATAGTCATTATTGAGTAGTGATATAGGCCTATAATTTTTCACGCTAGTCAGATCTTGGCCCTCTTTTGGGATCAATGATATATTCGCTTCGCTCCAAGTGTCTGGAATTCTTTGATCCCTAAAAACTCCGTTCATCACCTCTTTTAGGAATGGTGCCAGTTCATTGGCCATTGTCTTATAAAATTTAGCCGTAAGTCCATCTGGCCCTGGCGCCTTTCCTAGATTTGCGGATTGTATTGCCATATTTATTTCCTCATCAATTACTTCACTGTTCAGCTTATTTCTCCAAGCTTCCGAGATCTCTGGAAGTTTGGTTTTCTCCAAATATGATGCTATTGATTCTTTGTTTACTTGACAGCAGCAGTTCAATGGCAGTTCTCGCACAAAATTGCACCAGGAAGATGCTGTCGTTCCAGGAGCTCGTTCCAGGAGCGCAATGTTCCGTGGCCAGTAAGCAGTGTGAAAACAGCCCATGTCTAGCTTACTTTTTGACCATGTTTTAGGAATTTTTAATGTCAGATTTTTGGGAAGAACTAAAAGCTGCTGAGATTCCAGTTCCAGAATTTAATTTTTGAAGCGCAGCTAGTGAATTCGCAACCAAGATGCTGTGGTTGGCAATGCAGTTCAGAATTCTGTAAAAAAGGAAGCAGAGAAAGTTCCTTAAATCCTTACTGTAGTGAGAATCAGAACAAATTGGGGGCAGCAGAATAAGCCAGCAGCATCCTTCGATCAGCTCTTGCTTGTGAACATTCAACTCTGATCTCCCCCCCGCCCCAAAAGGTCAATTATTTCTGGGCATTATAAAATCAAGTTTCCAGGAGGCGTGTATGTTTGCGTGCGTTTGTGTCTAAGACCAAATTTGGCAAGTGAATTCTCGGTTGCCTTAGAAGTAATTGTGGTGATCAACTAAAGTTGCCTTATTTGAAGGATCTGGCCCCACCCATTTCATTTTAACCTTTTTGCTCTTCAAAATATGGCCATTTTTTTGAATATTCAGGTAATTTTGCTTTGGAGGCTTCGCATTCATGAAGAGCCAGAAGGGGCAGAAGCATTCAGGGGCATCAGTAAAACACCACGATTCTTTTGGTGCAATGCCCCTCCCTCCTCGTGCACAGTGGTGCGTATGCCCCCTCCCCGTACTTAGAGTATGTGCGCATGTTGGCAAAGAAAGCGCACCCAAAGGATCTTGGTGCAGTTGTGCACAACAGTATCTAAGGTTGGAGGAGGAGGAATTGCAAGAAGAGGTTGCTGGTTTCTGCGGCTTTGTGTGATGTGGGTAAAACAGCAGTTTTGGTGCCAGTGTCCAGGGTACCCACAACGTTTTTATCAGTGCCAAAGGGACCCTATCCTTCAGCCCGGTATGTGGCATAGAAGTGGGAGTGGGGAGAATTTGAGATATTCCAAAGGGGTCTGCCGACTTCTCGGAGGATGCGGCTGGAGGAAGACCAGGTCCCATGGGGCTGCTCTGCTGCCCCGCTCCCTTGGTAGTCTCCGCAGTGGTGCCCGGGAGCAGGAGGGGCTGGGTGTGCGCTGGCGACCAAAGCCGCCCGGTCTCCTTTCTGTCTCTCTCGCCCCCTGCAGGTATCGCCCGAAGCCCCCACCCTTCCTCTGCTCTGCACTTCTCCACCACCTCGATCCTGCCCCAGACGGCCTCCACCTACTTCCCCCACACAGCCATAAGGTACCCGCCTCACCTGAACCCGCAGGATCCTCTGAAAGATCTCGTCTCGTTGGCCTGTGACCCGTCCAATCAACAGCCGGGACCGGTAAGGAGCTGCCAAGAGATGTGCCTGCCCTATTTCTGACCTTGCCTGTGATAGGACTGGGGGGGGGCGGTTTCCAGGCTGCTTCTGCCCAGCCTGGGACATGATTTCAAGGAGCGCAGGGGGAGCAAGCAACCGGGTTCTCTCCCATGCCCAGAGGACAATCGCCATCTCTGTCCCACCCGCTTTTGTTCCTTTGCTCTGCTGTCACGAGGACTAGAAACCTGCTTTGTTCTTTTGTATCATTTTTAACGGTATGACTTCTGTACGCCAGCTGTAAAAGCCATGCAGCCTTAGAACGTGGGCTTTGCTTTTCTGTAGCTTACAAGCAACGCACCCCAGGTGTGTTTGCAGGAGCCTGGAAGAAGTAAGCCAGGGTCAGGTGCCGTCGAAGAGGTCGTTCGAGAAGAGGCTGTGCATTAGAGCTGCTCAGAAGTAGGGGGTGTTTTTGCCCTCTCAGGATTCCAGAAGTGGTCACCAGAGCTGGGCGGGAACCTTCATCATGTCCCAGTGCTGAGACCTTCCTTTGCATTCCCCCAAACCCACAGCAGTGCTGCAGCTTGAGTATGGGGGGTGGAGGACACAGAAGAGGAGGTAAGAGAAGTAAAGGATTGGAGTAGCAGCAGGGCTTTTTTTTCAGCAGGAACGCGGTAGAACAGAGTTCCAGAACCTCTTGAAACTGGTCACATGGCTGGTGGCCCCGCCCCCTGATCTCCAGACAGAGGGGAGTTGAGATTGCCCTCAGCGGCACGGAGAGCAATCTCAACTCCCCTCTGTCTGGAGATCAGGGGGCGGGGCCACCAGCCATGTGACCAGTTTCTTCGAGGGCAACCCACTGAGTTCCACCACCTCTTTTTCTAGAAAAAAAGCCCTGAGTAGCAGGACTAGCTCCCTCAGATCCCCAGACTTGCAAAAATGCAATCTCTCCCCCCCCCCTCCCCTGCATCTAAGTTAGAGGAATCTCAGTGAAGATTTTGAAAGCTGGCAGGGGCGGGGGTGCTGAGCCAGGAGGAATACGCTCAGGTAGCTTTGATTCCTTATGAAGTCCACCCCATGTGGTTGTGATACCCCCTTAGTCCAGCCCAAGTGCACGTACACACGCACACACACACGCACACACAGGGATCTGCTCTTTGATGTGCAGCTTGTTTCCCAGCTGGCCCCTCCCCACCTCTGTGGGAAGCCCCTCCCAGCAGGTGGGCCCATCAAAGGGTGACCGGACCACCCCGCAGCCAGGGCCAGGGCGGCTGGAGGAGAATGCCAGGGGTGGACCCAACCCTTTCAACCTGCCGCCTGCTGCTACCAGGCCGTCCCTCCACAGCTGGAGACAGAACTGGAGATGCTATATCCAAGGCCTGGTGAGGTGCCCCTGCATCTCAGAATATTCTACATTTCCTGGATTTTTAGCAACTTTGCAGGACCTTTTTTGGCCAGAGGCAATGGTGGGGCCAGATAGAAATAACTGCCGCGAACAATGCCGTTGTTGTTCTCATGGTGGAAGTATTGTCTGCCCCAAGGCATCATTTTGCATCTTTTTTTTAAAAAAAGGGTGATTGAAAATAATTCTATTTAACTCCATTTTGAACTGCCCCCCTCCCACAGACATCAAGGCGGCATAAACAAAGGCCAGAGGTCTCCCTTCCTTCATTTTCACATTCACAAGAACCCTGTGAAGTAGGTTAGGCAAGGAGAGAGGAGCTGGCCCCAAGTGATCCAGTGCAGTTGGCAAAAGAGTGGGGATTTGAACGGGGGGGGGGCTCCCCATTCTTACGATGACACTCTAGCCATTGCATCACCCAAAAAAGCACCCCTTTTATGCAAGGCAAACTGCAAAGCAACATGTGAACTCTGTGGGAAGGGGCCGGTTGCGCACACCCCGACTGCATGATCTGTAGGCTTCCTCGCATCTTTGCAGCACTCCCTCTCCTCCCCCCCCCCCGCTTCTGTGGATCATTTGCATATAGGTGTTAAGGCGCCTATGATTAACCATCTCAGACCCAGCAGTGAGAAAGTGGGTTTTAAACAGGGAGAAGTGAAGACTTGAGATTCCTCCACTTTAATAGTAAAGAGTCCAGTAGCACCTTTAAGACTAACCAACTTTATTGTAGCGTAAGCTTTCGAGAACCACAGCTCTCTTTGTCTCCACTTTAATAGTAAACCATGATGCCAAAACTTCATGTAACCATGGAGCCGTTGTACATTTAAACTAAGCTTTCCCCCCTAGTGAACAACAGCATAAGTGTGTCAGGAGGAGTCCGATCAAAAGAACCAAAGGAGAAACAATGCTAAATCCTCTGCCTTGGGAGTGATGAATTACACTTGAATGGCAAATGAACAGACTCACATCTATTCCTCCCTCCTCACGTAGTGATTGCGTGGAGCGCAAGTGAACAGGGAGGAATACATGTGAGTCTGTTTACTTGCCGTTCAAGTGTAATTCATCACTTGTAGCTTGGCCCTTAGTCCCTCCCAGTCCCTTGTCAGGAAGAAAAGTGCCTGGAGGGAGAAGTTGCTGGGAGAGGCAGAGGGGTGCTTGCCACCCACACCTCCCTTTTTGTCCTTAACATCAAGCAGTTTGGCACACGTCTGGCTCTATTTGGGGAAAAGTAGTCTCACAAAGCCCTCCAGAATGAAGGGATAATACATGACTTTTTCATGGTTATGAGAACCCGTAGGAAGAGGTAGGGTTGCCAACTCCACCTTAGGAAATTGCTGGAGATTTGGGGGGGGGTGCCTGGGGAGGGCGGAGTTTGGGAAGAGGAAGGAACTTGGCAGGGATGTGATGACGTACGGTCCATCCTCCGAAGGTACCATTTCCTCCAGGGGAACCCATGTATGTATAATTCTGGGAGAAGGCCAGGCCCACCTGGCGGTTAAAAAGCAAATGGAAATAAAGAGCACCACGGAACTAGACTAAGATATGGAAAGATACAAGATCTTTTGCGGCCACAAATACCAGTCGCTGTATACTTAAAGTGCGCAGTGCCACTTTAAGTGCATTGTGCACTTTAAGTATACAACGACTGGTTTTTGTGGCTGCGGAAGATCTTGTATCTTCCCACCTGGAGGTTAGCAGCTTTAGGGAACAGTCATGCTCAGTGTACTCCAGGCGAGTCTCCCAGGATGCAGTGGGAGAGTGCCCGAGTGGTGTCACACAGGGTCAAATCTCCCATTCCCGATGGGAGCAGAGGCCAAAATTCTATGCTGACCTTTAATACCATCCCCTATTTCCGGGCAGAATAATCCCCATGACACTCTTTTATTTAAATATTTACATTTGTATCCCATCTTTCCCATTGTGGCTCAAGGCAGCTTACAATCCCGAATGAAAATTTTGGCTTGGTTCATTGCAAACCAGTTGAATTAAGCATGCAGGTGGAGCTAAATTTAATACTCATAAATTATTTGCCCCAGCTATGGTTGGGAGTTATCAGGAAATCACCCTTACTATCCCTGCCCCAATCCTGCATACCCACCCCCAGCCCCGGGCTAAGCAAAAGGGTACCATTACAGCTGGTCCCCACCCTTCATTTCTTTATTGATTCTCTGAAATATGTTCCTTTACATCTTTCTCGTCTCCTCCTTTTTTTTGTTCTGCTTTTAGATTTTTTTTTCATCTCAAAATGGGGTCCTTTCCAGAATAGGCACCAACCATCCTGCAGTCTGTCACGTTTTTACCCCGCCCTTCCTCCAAGGAGCTCGGGGCGCCATGCACGGGTCTCCTCTCCCTTTTTTATCTTCACGACAACCCTGCGAGGTAGGTTAGGCTGAGCGAGAGTGACTGGTCCCGGTCATCCCCTGAGCATCGTGGCAGAGTGGGGATTCGAACCTGGATTTCCTGAGCCCGAGCCCAACACTCTAACTGCTACATGACTCAGATCCTGGGATGTCAGTTAGGGCTATTGATGACCATTTTGGTGTCCTCTCCTGGCCCTTCTTCAGCCTCCCCCCTTTCATCTTTCTTCCCCCCCGCCCCAAATTAATTCTATGTTTTGGGGAGGGGATAGAGAAAGTAAGTCTCTCATGCTTGTTTGCCCTAGGCATTACAGGATCTAAAAGGAGCCTAAATATCCTCCCAACAGAAAATGGGAGCTCACTCCCAGGGGGGGTCTCTGAAGACAATATCCCATTTTCTAATTAGAAGGGCACCTGGAGGAGAAAGCAGTGCCCCTACTTCGCTTGCATTCTGCCTCCTTCTCTGGGTTGGCATTGATTGGCCCAAACTCTCCTTGGCCATACATCTGCCAAGGAACATGCCAAGCCACTCCACCACTGCTCAGCCTCCTGTGTCAGTAGATGGTGGGCGTCACTCCCTTCTTCGTCAGGAACAGTGTCGTCATTTCAATGTTGTATCTCATTTCTGTTTGCAGGGTATTTTTTAAAAAGATAGTTTTCAGTGGGTAGCCGTGTTGGTTTGCAGTAGAACAGCATGATTTGAGTCCGAGTGGCACCTTGGAAACCAACAAGATTTTCAGGGTGTAAGCTTTTGAGAGTCAGAGCTTCGTTCTTCAGACCTGAAGAAGAATCTAAAGAAGGGAGCTCTGACTCTCGAAAGCTTACACCCTGAAAATCTTGTTGGTCTCTAAGGAGCCGCTGGACTCAAATCCTGGTGTTTTTAAAAAAGAGATACTTTCCCAATATTTGCCCCTTCATTAAAAAAAGGTCTTTTCACCTTTCTGCCCCCTACCCCCATCGCCCCCCCCCCTTCACCAATATAGAAAAGCAGCCTTGATCTGTGTCATTTCTAACGAATCATCCAACTCCACCCTGGAAACAGCCCATTGGCTCTCTGGTCCAACTATTAGCTGCAGGATTCGGTCCCAGGGGCATCCCTAGCCAAATTCTGGGCTGCCAAACTCTAGAGGAAGGAGGAAGACTGTGCTGGATTTTAAAAGAAAATGTTCATTTACTGAAAAGTGACTTGTTAGCTCTGACAGTTCATTGGGCCAAAAGTCTACTGTGATCTCTGCAGAAGTCCATCCCGTTGTGAGGCGGGAGGTGTCCCCCCGGGGCGGGCAGGCAGCTCCAGTGGGTGGTGCTAATGGCTTGCTGTGTGTGTGTGTGTGTTTGTTTTTTATTTTGTGTTGTGTCCCTAGTTAAATGGAAGTGGCCAAGTGAAGGTACCCGGGCACTACCTTCCCCCACAGATGTTGGCACCGCCGCCCCCCGGTATGCCCCGCCTGGCAATCTCACCTGATACCAAATCCACCACGACAACTTCCGAGGGAGGGACCTCCTCGCCGACATCACCCAGTAAGCAAGCGAGCCTGCCCGCCTGACACCCACCTACCCGCTCCCAAATGCCCAAGTCCTGCCCGCCTCCCTGTCACGGATCCCCTCATCCTCTGCCATGTTTACAGACACAGGGTGCCGTACTATCCTGGCCGGGAGGGACAAAGCTTAGGGGTGGGCTTCTGAACAGGACAGCAACTGGACATACTGATTTCAGATGAGGCTATTCAAAACTGTTGATTTACAATCTGATTTGAATCGCCCGGGGGGGATGGGGAAAGGCCCGCTCCTAAAATTAATTTCCAGCTTTCTTAGTATGTCCCCAACAAGCATGCAACCAAATTAGTTGCTATAGTAAATTTTAAAAGTGTTGCTATTGCAATTCAAGAGAGCCTGAAGCAAAAGCCGTAGCTTCTGGCCTCGCAACCTGCCTTTGCTTCCTGACATTTTGTTTCTGGAGGGGAGCAGAGTCTCCTTGTGTAGGCTAGGAAACTGAGCAAGATCATTGCCTTGAAGTGCCCCAGACTTTCAAGGATCTCATAGTAGCTACTGGCCAAAATTAATTTTGTTCCTGACTCAGGAAGTAAAGTAGTCCCTATTGTTTGGCTGATTGAGGGACTGTAAATTTGCCCAATAATCAGGGCTTTTTTTCAGCTGGAACATGGTGGAACGGCGTTCCGGAACCTCTTGAAAATGGTCACATGGCTGGTGGCTCCGCCCCCTGATCTCCAGACAGAGGGGAGTTTAGATTGCCCGCAGTATGGAGGGCAATCTAAACTCCCCTCTGTCTGGAGATCAGGGGGTGGGGCCACCAACCATGTGACCATTTTCTCCAAGGCCAGGCCCACTGGGTTCCACCACCTCTTTTCCCAGAAAAAAAGCCCTGCCAATAATTGTGACCTGTTATCACGTGGATAATGCATGATCAAAAAATTCATGCATTTCTGCTCCAGTCTGTTCTTTTCCATAGAAAACCAAGTTTTAATCCACTGTTTCATAAAAAGAAGAAAACATAGTCTTTGTTGCATTCAGATATCATTTTCAACTGGGCTATTTATGAAATGCATTACAGCTGATTTTTTAAAATCTGATTAAAAAATAATCAGTTTTTAGAACACTGGATTGCAGCTCTCTTGAGTGGCAGCCCCCTTCTTGTTGGTGAAAATGTAGCAAAATAAAATAACATAAAATAAATCAAATGATTTAAGCATCTCTGCTTTAACCAGGAAATCTTGACTTGCCAAACTCTGATTAGAGAGGTTTCATTTATCCAACCCAGGTAACAACTGTTGATGAATCTACCCTCCATGAATTTGTTATCCCCTTTAAAGTAATCTAAGCCATCATTATAGCAGGTGACAGGAAGTGCTACAAGTTAATTATGCATACTGTGAAGAAGTGCTTCCTTATGTCAGGATAGACTTAGTGGACTCAGAATAACTGCCAATCAAATTCTTTGAGTGACTCCAAGATTTAGAATAATGGGAGAGGGAGAAAGAAAATATTTCCACTGCATAATTTAATAACCCTTCGTCATACCCTCTCCCTTGTATCCCAGTTAGATTAGAATTTCCCACAAGCCTTGGCTTGCTTTCCTTGAAGTGGAGCTGTAGTCTTGCAAGTATGTTGGATTTGTGATCCTTGCTTTGCTGGGTTTTAGAGGAGCTGAGGTTCTTTCAAGGAGTTCTTATTTTAGCAGCTCAGGTTTTCCTCACCCCAAATTGCTGAAGAGCTAAGGTTCTTGCAAGGATGTCTGCTGTACCTTAAGTATTCAGGGTTTAGCAAAGCTTGTTCTTCATATCCAGATGTGCCAAGAAGCTTAGTTCTTACAAGGATCTTTACTATACTTTGACACAGGGCTTTTTTCTGGGGAAAGAGGTGGTGGGACTCAGTGGGTTGCCCTTGGAGAAAATGGTCACATGGCTGGTGGCCTTGCCCCCTGATCTCCAGACAGAGGGGAGTTTAGATTGCCCTTTGCGCCGCTCGGCGGCGTGGAGGGCAATCTAAACTCCCCTCTGTCTGGAGATCAGGGGGCGGGGCTACCAGCCATGTGACCATTTTCAAGAGGTTCCAGAACTCCGTTCCACCGCGTTCCTGCTGAAAAAAAGCCCTGCTTTGACAGTTGAGTTTCAGCAAATTTTATTTTGCTTCTCTTCTTACCAGACAGTTTAGATATTTCACATCACGCTAACTTTAATCAATCAGGACGTGCCGTATTTGTTTTTCATAATCCCAATCTGTCTGTAATTCTTCTTTATCTTAATGGATTCATGGTGGTTATTTTCTTTTTTTTCCTTTTTTTGCAAAGTTTATTTCGAGTATCTTCAGTTGCAGAGAAACTATGGTCTTGCAAAGCGCTCTGCTTTGGTTCAGAATCACATGCTAGAAGTTTTGGGGGTTTCCCTTGGTCCTTTTCTCTGAAGGAAAGCGAGGGCAGATTTAATATTTGCAGGAACCCATCAGGATTGGGGATTCATTCCCAGCTGCTTTCCAAAGAAGCTCATCCCATCTCCCTTTACCTTCCTCCTCTTCCTCTCTGTATATACCACCTGCAGAGGGAATGGATGGACAGACCCATGGGGCTGCCCTGGCTTCTCTTCCCTCCTTTGGCCCTGAATCACTCCCTGACCTAGGGCAAGTCATCCATATTGGCAAAATGGGAGGGAGTGTGTGGCTGCTGCATTGGAGGATAATTGGTGTGTGTGTGTTTGTGGAAAGGTACAGTTTAAAGTTTGGAAGGGGCGGATGATAGGCCAGGATCTGGTTTCTGGTGCTGAAATTTTTTCCATTCCTGAGAAATGTCTTCTTTAATGCTTAAAGCAAGTTTCTGGTCCTCCTGACAGCATAGATTTGGGTGGAGCTGAGCTGGTCTCCTTTGAAGGATTCTGTCTTCCTCGAATTCCTCTCCCAGATGCCTTCACAGGACACTGCTGGCGCCCTACCTGCCCTTGGCCAAAAACAATTGGTGCAGACTCAAAGAAAAAATTGAGCAGGGCGCATTGCAAACTGGGGCGGTGTAATGATCTGTTTTCTTTTGAACTCAGAACAACAGGGCAACCTCCCTTCCATTCCCTTGATTGAAATTGCAGCCCCCTCCCCCCTGTTGCTTGAAGTCTTAGCAGGGAAAATAAGTATAGTATTGTGTGATTTTTTTTTCATTACCAGGGAAACAGGGACAGGAATTAACTCCGTCTTCCCCTGCAGCTCAGCTCTGTCCATAATGCCTTCCCCCAAGTTTTGCAGCTACATGTGGAGATCTTGTCATAGATATCCAACGTCTTGGGTAGAGAGAGGTCTTTTTGACCACCAACTATATGACACCCTTTAAATGGAGATGTGGGAACTAAGCCCAGGACCTTCTATGTACACAGCAGTGGCTTCGGCGCCAAATGATGCATGCATCTGGAATCCCTGAGCCAAAAATATCCGTCAGATTAGCCATTCTATATCCAAATGAAAACAGATACACCTGGATCTCCGGGAGTAACAAAAAGTTACTTCCCAGAATTTCATAGGTCTGCTTGGGTTTCGGGCTCTCCCCCCCCCCCAGTATTTAATTTTTGTAAGAGAAAAAGGAAGGAAGACGTGACTTATTGGCTCTCCAGGGATGCACTGTAGCCTGTGGGGGACTTCAGGAAACTTTCAAAGGCTTTTGAAGACCCAAAAAGCCTGGCTAGCTACAGTTTGCTTCCAGGATGCCTTATGCTGGCCCAGCAGTCTGGCAGCCGTTCGTCAGCTGTTGGGGCCTAGACAGCCCCTACCTCCCACAAGGAAGGTCCCTGATGCAGCCCCGGAGAGCCTCTAAAGTCTTTCTCTTTTCAATTTTAAAACCTTAAAAGTGCCATGGGGATTTCTTTTTAAATTTCAGCTTAGAGTTTGTCTACAGGGCGTTAATCAATCAATCAATCAATCAATCAATCAATCAATTAATTTGTGGTCTGCCCTCCCCACAAGTGGGCTCAGAGCGGATCGACAACATAATGAAATACATACAATATGAAAAGCATGCTTTTCAGGTACTGAAATTCCCGAACCCGAAATTTGTTCCAGGAAAAAAATTGTAAAATGAAAATACATTTCGGTATAACGAAAATTCCAGTATAACGAAATTCCAGTATAGCGAAAAGCATGCCCTGCAGAATACCAAAATCTGACATTAAAATGAAAAATTTTGCAAAGCATACTGCTAATGTCCCATCCCCTGGAGATCAGAGAATATGTTTGGATTCTGGTGAGCAGCTTGCTGCATTGTGGAACGTCGAATTACAGAACCTGCTGTCTGTTAAGACCCCCCAATGTGGGATCTCGGTTCTCTTAGAACAGGCTTTCTCTGTCTTTTTTGACAGGCGTTTGCTGTTTAGAATAGGTGCTTAATTTTATTTGGCTTGATTGGCTGATGTCTGGTCAGCTGCTAATTTATTTTCCCTTCTACTTTTATCGCCATTGCTTTGATTTATTTTAGCTGCTATTCTTTGCATTGAGGATTATTTGAGAGAAAGGCAGCTGATAAATACAAGCCAATAAATAACCAAGAGGTAAAGAAGTAGGTGGGATTTGAACTCTTAGCTCCGGACTGTACCACATTAGAATGGGACTTTGAAATGACTTTTCCTTGAAAATTGGGGCGTGTCTGATTATACCCAAAGGATCTCACAGGCTGTAATCAAAGTTAATCAGATTCTGGCTTGCTAGCCATAGGCTGTGTGACTGCTGTGAAGCCCATAATACGCTACTGGTCTGCAAATCCAGTTTGCTAAGAATATCTGCTTTCTTGTTTATTTTTAAAGCAAGTTACTAATCTACAGAGAAAATAGGTGGGGCAGTTCTCAGACATCCATGGCATTGCCAAATAAAGCATTTAAGTACTGAAAGCAGTTTGCAAAAGATGCATTGTTTTCATGGCGGCTGAATCCACACGTCCCGGCATAGCGCTAAACTGCCGAACGATAGCGTCTTCCTGGCACGATTTCTGATGTCATCGTGCAGTTTAGCGCTATGCCGGGACGTGTGGATTCAGCCAGTGTGTATAGGCAGCTCTGGGAAAGAAAAAATGCCTGGGCTCAAACAGTTAAAAAAAAAATCTGTGAAGTCTTTTTGATAAAAAAAAAAGGTACCGAAGTTCAGGTGTTTTTCTTTCCAACTGCCCTCTGCAAAATAGAGGCTCCTCAAATTCTTGGAGTTTCTCCCTAGATAGTATCTGGTCTTGTTTCTGAATGGAATTGGCCCATAAGAAATCCTCCAAGATTCCCTTTTTTAACATCTCTGAACTTGGGACAGAACACGTGCGTCCCCAATCTGCCACCGATTTTGATTCCTCGTCTTCATTCACATCTCCCCATATCCCTCTCTGTTGATGCTCATATTGCCTATTGAAAACGTGTGTGTACCTAATAATTTCAGGGGGGTGGTCATGTTGGTTTGCAGTTGAACACCACGATTTGAGTCCAGTAGCACCTTAAGGGCCACCAAAACGTCCAGGGCATAAGCTTTCGAGAGTCACGTTCCCTTCATCAGATACAAATAGGAAAGTTTGACTCTCAGATGCTTGTACCCTGGAAACCATGTTGGTCTTTATGGTGCCACTGGACTTGCATGTTGCTGTTGTGTCAACTGTGTTTCTTGCAGCAGCTCACTCATTCAGAAGAGCACATGTGTGTGTTAGAAGCCACACAAAAAGAATCTTAAAGCAGCTGCAAGAAGGGGCTGGAAACTGTGGCTGTCTGCACTTGCTCCCATTCTGGGTTTAAACTTTAGAAATGTTCCCATTTAAACCAGGAGGTGAGGCAGAGCAGAATTCACAACAGGAAAGGAGGTGGGGGGCTCATGGTCCCTAGATTATTTGGGGTGGGGTTTATTGTTGATTTGGGCGTTGATTGAGTTTGAAAAATAGTCTTCCTTTCTTCCCTTCTTTCCTGCCCTGCTCCCTGCAGCCTACTCCGCCCCAGGCACACCCCCTGCGAACCGCTTCGTGGGATTAGGACCACGAGATCCTGGCAGCATCTATCAGGCCCAGGTGAGTCTGGAAGAATCTTTTCGGAAGCCACTGTGCGGTGGGGCAGTTCCACAACACACCCTAGCCCCATTGGACCCCTCTGACCTGCATCCCGTTTTCCAGCAGTGGCTGATTGGCAACCTCTGGGAGAGCCCAGCAGACTAAAGTCCTTCCTGGCTTGTCCCTCAGCAGCTGGTATTAAGGTAGACTGCCTCTGCAGCTGCAGGCTTCATCTAACTATCTTTGCTTCTTAATGCTGACTAGCCAGTCCACCAGGAAGTTGTTTTTAAAATTAGAACTACAGCTCCACCTTGACTGTTGGTCTCTCTCTCCTGTTGTCTGTTTGAATATGATTTATTTGTTTGTTAATAGTAACATCCTAGCGGTTTTGTTTCCAACAGTGGCCAGGCAACTGACTCCAGTGAAGCTCTCAGACAAAAGCCTCCTCCCTCTATAGTTTAATCCCAGAATCTGGTTCTCGCAGGCATTCTTGCTGCTGAATGTGGAGGTTCCATTTAGTTTTTCGGGCAATTCAGCTTAATAGCTCACCATGCCTTTTCTGGAAATGTGTGTTTCATAAGCCATCCAAGTCTGTTTCAACACACACTGCCCAGATGCCCGGGAGGGGTGCTATAAGCAACCACAGCCTACCCCCACCAGCCCTGACAGCTGTGACTCCGAGGTATACTGCACTGACTATGGAGGATCTGATTTGCTGTTGTGGGTCGTTTAGAATCAGGGTTCTGGTCTCCTCTTCCCAATTCGTTCCCCCAGTCCCTTCTCGTCCCAGATTCCACCTCCATCTCTTGCCTCTGATTCTCTGGCTTTTGCTGAGCAAGTCCTGCCAGGATTCTGGCTGGCACCTTCCCAAGCACCCTCAGGAGAGCTCTGTGTGTTTTTTTTTTTTAAAAAATGTTAAATGCCACTGGAAAGAAGGGGGGAAAAAACTTGGCAGGAAGTAAGTTTGGAGGCCGAATCTAAGCCCCGTTCACTCCCCTCCCCCCACTTTCCCTCCTTTCTTAGCCAGATGTGATTGGCTGGCTGTCTTCACATGATGACTGCCAGCCAATGGAATTCCTCTTCCTGCCCCCCTGGCACTTTGGCACCTGGCACTGGCTGTTAGGCACAGTTTCAGTTGAAGGTGTGGTGAGAGGCAGAGACTGGCCCCCCTCCCCCAGATGGGTTCCAAGAACTGATTTTGAATAGACTTCTTTCCCCCCTTTTTTCTGCAGCTGGCAGGCCTTAGGGATGTTGCACCAGGCTGCAGCACCATGCTTTGGGAGCACCTGGAGACTCAGTGGGTTGGGAGCTGCGTCCGTGAGCAGTGCAGCTGGGGAAGAACAGGGGCATAAGACAAACAGCTGGCAGGGCGCCCAGCCTGACCGGGGAGGTGATGGACCGCCCTTTTGAAAACAAACAGGGGTGCAACAGTTGGATATGGCTGTTGTTTTCACCTGGAGGGAAGGCTGAGGACAATAATCAGTTAAGAAGGGGTGTGTGCTGAATTCAGGTTGTATGCATGCATGGCTTGCAACTCTTGTGTAGAAAATGAGAGATGGAGGGATCCCGCCCCCCAAAACCTGCAGTCCATCTCTGCCCAGTTCGAGGAATGGCCACCATCAGTCCCCTCCCTCAAAGCTCACACCAGCTTTTATAATGGCAGATGCTCGCAGGCACACACAATATTCAGCGGCAGAGCGTCTGCTTCGCCTATAAAAGGTCCCGGGTTCAATTCCCAGTCTCTGCAGTTAAAAGGTTCTTTCGTAGTAGGTCATCAGAAAGACTTTTTTCTGCCTGATACCCAGAAGGACCTGCCCAGCTTTGTGTGCCTGTATACACTCAAACCCCCACTACACTTCTGACGCCACTGCTAAAAATTCACTCTACTTCTGAATGGCAGAAGTCAGGATCCAAGGACAAGGGAGGGACAGTGTTGCGTGTGATTTTCACCCGGGGCTGGTCATTGCTGGATTTTGTGCAGTGATCTTTACGAATGGGGGTGGCTGTATGTAGTGAGGAACCGGCTTCATTAAACATTGTGCAAAAGGGAGAAAGAGGGGAAGAAGGGAAAGGCAGGTGGGGAGATAGATTTGTTCTCTCTTGGGAAGGGGAGGCTGAAGTGCCCATTTTTGTGCCCATTTGCTTTCTCCGTTGTGTAGTTCATCATCTCCCAGCAATGGGGGGGTAGGGGGGGGAATGCATGTGATTCCCTAGAGCCTTCAGCAAAGGGTCCGGATGGGCTCTTCTTGAACCGTTCGGCGGGATCAGATCAAGGGAGAGAGCATTGCTCTGCAGTAACGCAGACAGAGTGCAATAGGAATCTTCGTGCCACTGTCCTCCCCTCCCCTGATTCCAAGGACAGTCTCTAGAGAATTCAGACATCCAAGTGCTGTCCCCCCTCCCTGTATTGTGGGGCTGAAAGTCACATAGAGTTGCCTAACTGGAGCTCAAGATATATAACTGGGCCCCAAAAACAGGCATGGAGGGAGCAGGGTGATCTGGATTGGGTTGCAGTGCTGGGGAAGGGGTGGTAACTCTTGCCCCCGTACCATTTCCTCGATCAGAAAATGACCCCCATTGCTTTAAGTCTCTGTAGGGAAAAAAGACAGTCACGATATCGGTGGATGTCTTTTTTCCTACCAGGCAGGACTTAAAATCTGGGCCGGGAAAGCATTTTTCATCAGGAAAATTATGTGGGAAGAAAGAGTTATCCGCCTCCCAGCACTACCACCCTACTCTATAAGCCTCCTTCCCCACAGTCGGCTAGTTTTGGGGCCAAATAACGTGCCTGTTTTTCCAGTCTCAGAACCCCAACATCAAGGGTAGATATTCTGGGATACACTGCCCCTGAGCATGGCTATTCCCCTTTTTTAGCTAATTTTAATAAATTAGGGAACCACACAGATTACTAATATTGTAATGGGGGACATAATTATATTAGGCCCTTGCCCCAAAGAAAGCTGAGTTTGGCAACTTGTGGGTGCCAGTTGGACCCATTTTTAGAAAGGGCTCCTATTTTATCGTGGTGTAGCTAGACATGGGAATGGACAAGGAATTCTGGAGGATAATGAAGTGCTGCCCCCAACCACTGGAAATCTTGTTGAGCCACTTCTGGGCATAGTTACCTACCTTCTGTCGGGGAGAGGCTGTAGCTCAGTAGAAGGGCTTTTGCTTTGCATTCAGGAGGTTCCAGGTTCAATCCCCGGCATCTCCGGTTAAAAGAACCAGGCAGTAGGTGATATGAAAGACCCTAGAGAGCAGCTGCCAGCGCAGGCAATGCTGACCTCGATGGACCAGGGGTCTGATTCACTATAACACAACTTCATGTGGCTGTGTGTCTACACACTTTCAAGCACTATCACCTCTTGGCAACTCTGCGTTGGTTCAGTTCCTTGACATTAGTCCAGTCCAGGTCTCTGAACACAATTTTTAAAACTTCAGTAAACATAAATTTGCTTATCTGTGGCACAAATAAATGAAGATGGACAAATCCAAATATGCAAAATGATCATTGCTGGGACGGATCGGACATGCAAAGTTGGGAAATGGACTCTGACTGCAATTAATAAAAAAAGGGGGGTTCTAAAGTTGAACCAATTGGGGTGGGGGGGGGTTGGCTGAAAATACTTCTAGTCAGGGGCACCATTGGGTCTATTGGTCAGCCTTTGGTGGTGCTAGGAGAGACCTGTACTGCCACCTTCTGGAGACATGCAAAATGGCAGTGTCGAGGTCTTGCCAACTAGGTGCTGACTGGGGACTTAATGGATGGGAGGGGGGCGCTTCTGGAGGTAGGGGGCAGAGGCCCAACCGGAAGTGCACCCGGAAGTATCTCTCTGAAGAGGTCAAGCAGCAGTTCAAGGGGCTGGCGCTGACCATGAGAGTCGTTTGTGTTCTCCCCTGCCCCACCGCCCTTGAATTAGTAAAAAACCTCATCCTGTGTGCTGGTGCCCCCCTCCTGCTCCCGCTGTGCCCCCAGCCAAGAAAATCATGCGGAGGCTTCATTTGAAGTTTGAGCTGCCCACACAGAGGGCCAGATTCATGAATTATTTGCAGCCCCGGAGTTTTCAGCAGCTTCTGTAGTCTGGGTTTGAGCAGAACACCTTCTCCATATTTATGGCCTCTCCACCTCGGCCAGGAGTTCGGCAGCTAGCAAAACACAAATTCTGGCCGCTTTCACACTGCTTACCAGCCACAGAACATTGCGCCAAGCTCCCGGAATGACAGCATCTTCCTGGTGTGATTTCGCGTGAGAACTGCAGTTCTCGTACAAAATCGCGCCAGGAAGACACTGTCATTCCAGGAGCTTGGCGCGATGTTCTGTGGCTGGTCAGCAGTGCCGATGCTCCTTTGACTGGTGCCGATGCTGGCTGGCCCTAGCAGTCATAACTCCATTGACCTCTCCTCCTGACTTGGCCCCTGCAGGAGGTCAAGCTGGGGTCCTCCTTGCCCAAGCCCAGTTCCCAAGGGGACAGGGACCCAGTTCAGAGGTTGCTGCACTGGTCTCTGATGGAACAAATGAATCCGCTTTGTATTCAGTCAGACCATTGGTCTGTCCAGTTCAGCCTTCTTTATTCTGGTTGGCTAGAATCTATCTCAGACCCAGATGCCAGGGCTGGTTCACCCCTGGGCAGTCTTTTCTCCTCTGACTGGCAGTGGCTCTCCAGGATGTCTCAGTGGAGGCCTTCCCATCACTTGCAACCTAATCCTCTCAACTGGGCATGCTGGGGATTGAACCTGGGACCTTCCACATGCAAAGTAGATGTCTTATCACCAGCCCCAAGCCATGGATCTGGGTCAAGAAGACCCTTAAATAAGACTTTTGCTCTGAATGAGATGTTACGGATGTGTTCTCCTTCCAAGGGCAATGGCCTCTTTGCTGCTCTCAGGTTCCCAACTTCGCCCCAGCCCCGCCACTTCCTGCAGGTGTCCCCATGAGATCCATTCTGCCTCTCCATCCCACAATGGACTAAGGGAACTCCCTGCTGCAAGACATCCTGACGGCCAAGGGCTTAGGCAGCTTTAAAAAGGGGCTTGGTCACGTTCATGGAGGATCTGCAGTCGAGTGACAGTTCTTAACCAGGGAGGCTTGATGGAACCTCCATGTTCCAAAGCAGCTGAATACTTGCTGATGGGGAGAACGTGGAACGAGAAGGCCTTCCTGTCTTAGAAACAGGAACATTCTCTGATCTGATCTAGCCAAGGCAGATTTTTAGTTACTAGCCATGAAAATCAAGATGGAGTCTCTACATTCAGGCACAATATACCAATGAGTACCAGATACTGGGGACAGGTAGACGTCCTACTTGGGGGCTTCCAGCTGGCCACCAGAAGCACGAGACTGCTTCCAGAGGGATCCTTGCCTTATCTGGAAGAGCTTTTCTTTCCGTTTTGATCGGTCAGGGACCCTCTGAAGAAAAGTAGGCTATTTCTGTGGAACGGGTGTTGGGAACACACAAGAGGTCTTAGGGTCTGGATAGACCTTTGATCTAAGCCAGCCGTGGGGGGTGGCAGCTGGGCCCTCCTGCACCCGAAGATCACCCTCCTCTTCTTGTGCAAGAGATTTGTACTCAAGGATCTGTTGTCAGGAGTAGAGTCAGAAGAGAACTCCAAGCAGGTCTAAAAAGGCAGCCTGACACAGCCAGGCAACCCACAAACACACACACACACACACACCATTGATGATCCCTTCCCACACAAGCCACACCAAAGGCCAGCCGGGCAGTCGCCACACCCTCAGTGCGGTTTCTGTGGGCAGCGTGCTCTTGGTATGGCCCCAAGGACTGCTGACCTCTCTCTGATTTCCTTCTTCTAAAACAAAGCGGCAAATTATAGAGGTCCAGATCAGAGGAGTAAATGGAAGCTCTGGGGCTCTCCTGTGGCAACTTGACTTTTCCTGGTATAAGGGCGGGGACAGGCCGGGCCTGCAGAAATTATAAGTTTTTCTCCTGTTTGTTTATCGAGACGATATGTTAGGAAGGGGCAGGTCTTCTCTCCCTTTGCTTCCATCTCTGGCACTTTTTGTCATCGGTAAAAACGTCACTGCAGACAGAATTTGGGGATTACTCCAACCTTGCCCAAGGCGTGGTGAATTTCTTCACCACTCCACAACCTTGTGGAATTCGCTGTTACTGGATGTAGGGGCCGCCACCAGCTTAGATAGCTCTAAAACAGGATTAGACACATTCACGGAGGAGAGGCCTATCAACAGCTATTCTCCATAAACGGCCCAACGGAACTTGAATAATCAGAGAAGGTGTACCCTCGAACACCAGTTTCAGCAATGGGAGGGGGTGTCTTTGACCGCCACGCTTCTGTTTGTGGGCTTTCTGGAGAATCTGGTGGGTCAGAGAAACAGGAGCTAACGCAGCAGAAGAGTTACGTTCTTGATGTGTGTGAGTGCTTGCTGTCTATGGTAGAACATGCCCAGAAATTTTGCTACTAAAAAGTCTTCTTTTTCCTTCCTCAAAATTCTACGGATGTCTTGTCCAGTTGGCTGTTCAGCCACAGATCTCTGTGACATCAGAGCAGCCCAGCCAATGGCAGCCAAGCAGGAACCTTTGTCACTGTAGGAATAAGTGCATGTTCTCCATTTTGTTTTGGTTTCTGTGCATTCATGTTTTTGTCAACCGCTTATAGCTGTTTCAAATGTGGATCAAAATGATAGAGCATGAATAGAAAGAGACAGAAACCAAATAAAAACCCATGAATTCAGTTTGTGCAAGGGAGAAACAAAATCACAGCAGAGATTTCGTATGTTTATGCAGACAGATCTACAAAGTGAACAGATGGCAAAAATATAGACAAGGGTTGGTTTTGAATTCCTATCCCTGCTGGTTCAATGAAAAAAAAAGTCCATTTCAGTTTTCTTTTTCTTCTTTTAAATCAACCCTACAGATCTTGTTTTTAATACCATTTTCTGTTTCTTCATGTCACTTTCCATCTAGTGTATTTATTAATTTTAATGTGATTTTTAGCATATAATTGGCGTAAAAACACTGCCAAAAGAGTAAATAAATTGGGAATACTTGCAAGGAAAATGAACACTGCAAAAAGGCATACATTAACAACATATGAGGGGGAAAAGATTTGGAAAAGGGCAGATTTGTAACACAAAAAAGGGACAAAATAGGGAACTTTTGCACATCTCTGCAGCTGATATTACGGGTTCTGTTTTCGAAAGCAGTGACAAGTGGACCCTCCATATTCAGAGGCAGTGTATCTTTGAGTACCAGATGCTGAGGATAAATAGGGGAGGGATGCTCTGTTTGTGTACCCTGCTTCTGGGCTTCTTTGTCAGAAAAACAGTTAAATTAAATGCTCCCCCCTGGGTAAATATTTGTGGGAGGGAGGAGACGGGGGAAGGTAAAACTGTTCCCCACTAAACAATCTTTTCTTTGCTCTCTTCCCCCAGTCCTGGTATTTAGGGTAGTTGCCGCTTGCTGGATCTTCACCTCCCTTTCCTCCCGGGCTATGGGCTTTCTTCGAGGAGAGCGATGCAGACCCCCCCTCCACCCCTTCAGCCCAAACCTTTGGTGGCAATGCAAAGAGAGCCAGAGAAACTGAACAACATTGCAAGAGACTACGGAAGGATGGAAAGCAAGGGGGAAAGGTTCAGACTTTTTAAAAAAGTTATAAACAACAACCTCTCCCTGCCAGCACCCCCCAGGGGGGGCCTCCCACCATCTCAACCCTCTCTCCAGCTGGAACTCCCGCCTGCTGCACTCTCCGAAGGGATTCATATGCAAAAGTTTGTGATTGTTTTCCCATCTCTTGTGAGTAGAAAGGACAAATTCACCTGGGCCTGCTGCAGGCTCCTCCCCCTGTTTTTTCACAACCCCTTTGGAGCGGGGGAGGATGGTGGCAGAATGACCAAGAGACTGTGGAACCACAGGTCAAGAGGATCCACCGCGAAGATGCAGTTAGTAGTCTTTCTCCCAAGAGGGAAAAATGTGGGTCATCTTTAAACCTACATTTCTTCCCTCCCGCCCCCTCCCCCACACGTTTTGCTTTCCGAGGGGGGTTTGCCAGGTCCTGGCATTTACCAAGAGGGTGTTATCAAGACTACAGAAAGGGCATGTGGCTTGTTTTCTGTACTCTTTGTCTCGAATGCTTTTGCTTCCATCTCAAAAGAGGTGCTCTTTGGAAAGGGCCAAGCGCAGGGGTGGGGGAGACATGGGACTCGATTGGTCCAGCAGAGGCCAGCATGGTCGGGGGAGGGAGAGAGAGAGGTGGGAACAGATTTAAGCCACGGAAAGTAAATAAGATGGAACAGTGCAATCCTGGGTTGGGTGGGTGGGGTTTTTTGGTATGATGGAGGGGCTTTGGGGGGGAGGCGCTGAAAATTTGGCTGTGAATGCTGAAAACAAGCACGTTTTCTCGCGCTGCATGGGATAGACGTGGGTTGGACGGGGGTGTTGTTGTTTAAAGGGGGATGCTGGGCATAGTTTTGCTACCATGTTGTGTTGTGTCGATTCGGCGTCTCCGGCAGCTGCCACCACACCATGTCTGGAGGTCTGTCTTTAATGCTTGCCTTACAGCTGGACCTAGCAGCCAGGCTCTTTTCATTCTGTTTGGTCTGGATAGAGTTGGTTGGCCTGTGTGGGGGTTGGACTCGCACTTGGGGCTGGAGAACGGGGTGTACACAGCTTACCAGCTTTTGTTTAGCTTGCTTCTGCCCATTGGGCTTCCCTGCTTTAGGACATACATGCATACACACACCCACATACATCTGTATGTTTGTGTGTACGTGTATATGAAACGCAGGCAGGAAATGGGCTGAAAGCCAGTGGGCTTTGCTTCTTGGTGGCAACGTCAGGAAGGGAAGTGGTTGAGCCAGGCGTAGAGGGGTGGGTGCTCCATCCTTCCCTCCCTCCTCCCCCAACCCAACCTTGTGTACAAAGAGCTATGCATGGTAGCCCAGCTAAGAGATGATTGCTAATATGGATTGCACATTTTTTGTAGGAAATGCACTTTGAAGAGGGGGGAGAGGAAGAAAGAAAATGTGAGGGGCAGGGATGTGTGGGGTTTCTGGGGGATTTGGGGGGACGTCATGAATCTGGAACTGAAGTCATGGGATGGGAGACGAGAAGGTCAAAGCTAGATTTGGAGTGGAGAGATGTGAATACTATTTTCTCCATGTATCTGTTCCCCACAAGCCCCAGCATGGACTCTAGAAGCCATCTCGGACTGGTTCAAGTGCCTACATCTTAACGCTCCAGTCCTCTTTACCAGGACGCAATGGATGCTGATCAGGAGGGAGAAATGAGAGGAAGAGGGGCAGGGTCAAGTCACGCTGAGCAGCAGAGCTCCAGTCACATTGCTTCAATACACTCTATTCTTAACTAAGACCAAAGGTTTCAATGCCGCGGATCAAGCTCCCTCCCTCCCGGCCAACGCTACCACACTGGTGCTTGGATCAAAGTCCGCTACGAGAGCAGAATGGATAAGGGCCACAGATTAGCAGCCAGTTGGATTCCAAACTCCCCTCCCTCGTCTCTGAGGACGAATGCTGCTGGTCACGACCTTAAAGGCCCAGTGCGCCTTGTGCCAAAGTGCTGAGACAGAGAAGGAAACGAGCGGAAACATAAGGGCCCTCCCCCTCCCCCCAGATCTCTCCCCGAAGCAGAATTTTCACCATGCAAACAGACTGTGCGGCACAATCAAACACACCCAGTGATTGCAAAGAGCAACGACTCCTTCTTTGGACTGCACAGGAAAACTCTGAGATCCATAAGTGGAAAAAGTTCTGACACAGGGAACAGAATCGGATGACTCTTGCAGGTTGCACATTGGCCTGAGCTACAGAAGGACTATCTTCACCACCACAGAGGTTTAACAAAATAAATAAGGGTACAGCTACATCAGAAGCACGTTGCCTGTTTCCCCTCTTCCCCAAGGGACCCTTGGAACCATAGTTCTGCGCAGGGGGGAATAGCTCTTGCACATGGGGAATCGTCCACACCCTCCCCCAAACTACGGTCCCAAGGTTCCCAGGGAAGAAATGGTGGAGAAACGGATCCATTTGCAATGTAAATGTACCCTCTGGACACCATGAAATGGCTTTCATCCTTTATTTTCCAAAATGGAAGAATATCTGAATCCGAGCATCCCTTCAGGTCCCTACCTCCCCTCTGCTGCACCGATGCCTTTTTCCTGATAAGAGTTCTGAGATGAACCCAGGCCTGGATCCACAATCACGCCCCCCACCCCAGCTTGTTTCAAAATGAACCCACTCATCTCTGGAGATTGTTCCCGGCTCCTAACAAGAGATCCAGATCCAGTTTTGGTTCAGTGTGAGTCTTCAAAGGTAGGGCTCTCAAATTTGGAGTCCCCTCTTACTGTAAACTAAAGGTTGCTTGGGATCTCTCGGTGGACACGGCGGGAAAGGAAGACCGGTTACCCTTTCTCAGGTGGATCCTGGAGTGCTCATCTCGTCCCATTCAAGAACTTTCCCTCTGTGGTGAAACTTCACAGTGGAACAGCCGTGGCAACCAACATGCCCCCCTGCCATCTTGCTTCATAAAACATCCACTCTGCCTCTGGCGCTGCAGCCTGATAGTCATCTTTGGCTTGTGTTTGCATATGCAAAACCTCTTCCTTGTCCCCTCCTACTCGCTAAGACTTCGTTAGATTCCCCCATCCCAGATTTGGCATCCGTGGCTGGAGGGGAGGTACTTTCTGGCAGCTTTGCACTTTTGCAATGAGAAAAGCTGGTGCCAAGTCCACCAGGGATGGGCAGGTGAAAATTGGGCAGGAGGGAGAGAAACTTCTCATCAGTCCCCCCACCCCTGGGATATCTTCAAGCTAGACTGTATAGTGCGGTCAGCAAGGGGCTTCCTGAAGGTGGTTGACCCAGGATATTTTTACAAAGTGAAAATTTAAAAAAAAATAATCTGCAATTGGTAGAGAGGAAATGTTTAAGAAAAAAAAAAGATTATCCCTTACAAATATAGATTGCATGGTGCTTTGAAACAGGAACTCATGTGACCTAGCTCAACCAATCAGCTGGCTGAGATTTTGCATGGCAAATATGTATAGGGGCTATTCTTTCCCACCCCCTCCCAACCCTTCCTGTCCCTTCGGTCCACCTCTTTGACGAGGGGCGACAGCAGAAACAATCCACGTTTTCCTAATTTGCACGAGAAAAAAAAAAGGAAAGAAAAATAAGTTTTATATCACATAATGTGCCTTGCCTTCTACAAAGTACGTATTAACTCTAATGAGATCACTGCACAGGTGTGTTTTTGCATGCTTTTGATGCGTGTATGGGGGGGGGAAATGAAAGAAAAAAAGGGGGTGGGTGGGGAAAAGGGCAGGAGTATCACCCTTGTAAAAAAAAATTAAGAAGAAGCAGATTGCTTTGTGAAGATGGGGCAGGTTGCAATGGGGGAAGAGACGTGAGATTTTTCTATTTCTTACATTTGGTTTAAAATTTCAATGCTCTTTCATGTGATCTGGTGCTGGGCGGGGGAAAGAGAAGGTGGGACCTGGGAGGAAATTGGTTTTGGCATGTGAGGCCAGTCTTTGCTACCTCTTGAAGGGTACATTTGCACTACAAACAGCAAATGGGTTCAAATGTCCTCGTTTTCTTCTCCCCCACCCTCAAACACATGCACTGAAGGGTCAGACAGGGGCTCTCTAGCAGGGAAATCTCAGTGTCTGGAATTGGGGAGTTTCCCCAGAATTCCTTGCTGGGAGGGAAGCCATTCTAGGCTGTTAGATGGAGGGTTGGGTCCCACCAGTTTTTCCCCTGGGGAAAAAAGGGAGGAGGGGGGTCCCCTCTCACCACACAAAATAAGCTATGTTGGGAATTATGGGACTTGCATGAACTGAAGCCATGTGGGACGGGGACTGTAATAAGAGGAGACTTGAGCAAGATTGAGTGGGAAAGTGGGCTAGATCCAACCCAAAGAGTTGAAAGCCTTTTGACATCGCACCGCTTGCTCGTTCCAACAGGGGTTTTTTTTGTACAGTTTTCCAAAACCCGCTGAACTTGTTTGACCAGATGTGCCTGCGTGACCGATCAAATATTGTGTGTGCCACTGTGAGAAGTGAGAGCCTCTTTTCAGTTCCCTTAAAGGAAAATTTTAGTCCCTTTCCGGACGCTGACAATCCAGTGCAAAACCTTTTTTGGTTTTGCAGTGTGTGGACAAGGCCCTCCTGAGAGAGAAGGAGGGTTGTTCCCACCTCCCACCCCCAACATCAGGGCCCATAGTAAATAGGGAGGTTACTTTACACAAAAAGATTTTGGAATAATCTTTTTTAAAAAGAAAAAAAGAAAATTTTGTGTACCCCCTGTAGCCAAGTATAAACTAGTTTTAGTTCTATGGCTCCTCCCCCTCCAAGGAACCCTGGGAATTGTAGTTCTGAAAGAAGGCTGGCAATCTCTGAATCTCCATAGCCCAGGACTAAGGAAGCCTGTAAGTTGGGCATGAAGGCAAGAGCCTTCCCCCATTGTTCATAGCTACTCTTTGCTAATCACTGGTAGTCTGCCTCTGGATGTGGAGGTGCCATTGAGCTATCATGCCTCATAGCTCTTGCAAATATTAAAGTTCCCACAATTTCTTCGGGGTGTGGGTGGGAAGAAATTTTTAATTTTTACATCATTGTAAAAACCCAGAAATGTGTAGTTTAGCGCTGGAACTCTGGTGAGAATCCTTCAGTGTACTCTGATCTGTGCCAATTGGGGGTGGGTGGAGGTGTGCTTTTCTCTCTCTTCTAAGCCATGTATTCTTTTTCTCTCAGAAAGGAGGCAGTTCCCTCTAGCCTTGTCAAATTGTCTTCCAGCTGTAAATACAAATTGCATCCAGAAATATAAATATGCAATTCTTCCTCCTCCCCGCCGCACCAATATCATGCGCTTTTGTGAATAGATCTCTAGGAAAAATCATTTCTCACATCTTTCAAACGCCTGTGCACATTTTTAAGGGGTGGTCTGGATTTGTGGTTATTTGAATGCAAGAAGCTTGGAAGGGGTAGTGGTTGAAGATCCAGAGAGGGGGTTTCTGGTACACTGTCCTTTGCTTTTCAGTTGACCAAAGTTAGCAATTGTTATAGCCAGGGATTTTTTCCAGGGGGAACGCAGGGGAACGGAGTTCCGGGACCTCTTGAAAAGGGTCACATGGCTGGTGGCCCCGCCCCCTGATCTCCAGACAGAGGGGAGTTTAGATTGCCCTCCGCACCGCTGAGCGGTGCGGAGGGCAATCTCAACTCCCCTCTGCCTGGAGATCAGGGGGCGGGGCCACCAGCCATGTGACCATTTTCTCTGAGGGCAACCCACTGAGTTCCACCACCTCTTTCCCCAGAAAAAAAGCCCTGGTTATCGCATCCCCTGCCCCACATCCTGTGAGGGTGTCCTTATGATAACTGGCATCAATGGGGGAATGTGTTGTGTGTTTATGGGGGGTGGGGTGTAACTTTGGGGTGTGCATTTTCCTAGAGATTCTCGTCTGGCTTGTTTGCTTTTAGGTCTGGAAATGTTTCTGATTTGGGCCAGTTTAAGTGCTGCTGTTGTCCCTCACCCCCCAATGAAAAGCTTTTGTGTTAAGCCAGTGCAAGCAGGTTTTATTGTAAGAGTCCCCAAGTTTGAAATCCAGCCGCAAATCTAAAAGTTGACTTTTTGTTTTCAAATGTTCTTTTAAAAGTTTTTTTAAAAATCACTCTGCCAGGCTTCATATTAAGGGAGGAAGTGGAGACTTAGATCCTGTTTGACCCTCTGGCCATTTCTGGACAGCCTGCAGTGTGTCTGTTCTGTGTTTGGCTTGCCACTCGGGCATTCACACCAGAAAGCTGTTCTGGGTTTTTGCCTCCCGGACTTCCGTTCATAAAGAGTATATCATGAACACCAAATAAATTAAAAGCACTTCTGAATGAAGAATGCTTTTCCACAGGAGAAAAGTACCCTTGGGATCTCTGCATGAGTCCCTGCTCCAAACTTGTGGCCTTCCAACCAGCCTTTGCTGGAAATGTGCGATTTATGTCCCTCTGTCCATTGAACATGATCCTATCGTTCTTTCACTGCCATTGCACAAACGCACCATGGTTATCTGCTCGCAGTGGAGGCTGACTGTTGCGTCTCTTCATGAGTCACTGGACACATGGCAGAACAAACATGGTCTGCAGCTATTAACAACGTTAATTTTCACGGACTCTATAAGTAAAACCTTTTTGGGCATTAGACCGGGCCTTCCGTTTTAATTCAGGAATGACTCACTTATCATATTTGGGGGACATGGATTTCAGTACTGATCATGGATGCCATTTACAGAATTCAATGGTGTGGGGAGATGTTTTGAAATTTCTAAGGAGCACTACTGTGTGTATATGGGAGATACACGGGGGCGGGGGGGTAGACCCTGCTACATAGACCCTACAACCAATTCACATTTCCCACCACTAGTCTTCTCCAACACTGTAAACTTTTTCCCAGTTGGTAAACATTCCAGACCTAAATTTGTATAGTAGAAAGGCAGAAAATGAAAATAGAATAGAATAAGAGATTTGCTGGCTTTTTGTAATTATTTTTGCTTCATTTTATTTGGCTGGGAAGATGGGATAGTTGTGGGGGGGTTAGTATTTTATAAAAAGGAAAAAAAATAGGAAAAAAAAGACTTCTGTGGCAATGGCTTGTGGGAATCCCCAAACGAATGGGGTATTCCCAACATTTAAGAATCCTTCATGTCAGATTCATGAGAAGCACATCCTAATTTTTGATCTGGCTGACTTATGCTTCCTCTGGCCTTTAACTACTCCTAACTTCTTTCCATGTTCATTTCCATGTCCAAAGTTGCTTTAAGAGGGACAAATTCTAGAAGGGTAGCTGTATTGGTCCCTTGCGGCCAAAACAACGAAGATTCGTTTCGTTTGACACTTGGAAGCAATTTTATTGCAGCATAAACTTCTGTGGGACAGAGCCCCTCTTCTCACACCCTTCTTGCTGCAGAATTATCCAGCTTGAGGGGTGAACAATACATTCTAGGCACGTAGCGGCCAACTGGTGGCCCTTGGGCCCAGACCGTGAAACGATTTTGACTCCTCTCAAATCTGTATCAAATTTAAGCAGTGTGTCCTCAAGCATAGTAGCATCTCTTTTTGGAGATTAGTGCCCGAGCTCTTGTCAAGCAATTAACAGTAAGGACAGATAGGTGATATGAACTCCTTTCTAGAACTTGCCCACCTCTGAAGGCCACCAGGACAACTTCTGCTCCCACCCCACCCCACCAGACCAGTGTCTGGAAAACAGAGTTAAAACACACAGGAAGCTACCTAATATCAAACCAGCTCCTTAGTCCACCATGGCCAGTACTGTCTACTCAGAGTGGCAGTCGCTCTCCAGGGCGTCTTAGAGCCACCCTGGCTCTCAGGTGGAGGATTTTCACATCACCTCCTGCCTGGTCCTTTTTAACGGGAGATGCTGGGGAGGGAACCCAGGACATTCTGCATACAAAGCAGATGCTCCATCCTTGATCTACAGAAGACAGAGAAACTGGCTGTCTCTGGTATAGACCCCCCAAGTGGTTTGTTATAAAAGGTGTATCTCCCCAGTCCTTGAGGAGCACGTATGAATTCCAGATTCAGGTGGTGTTCTCCAGCTCCCAGATAGCACCAGATAGCACGGAAGTTACTGTGTCAAGAGGGACATTTCCTTTAAGGGAACTACTCCCAGTCTATATCAAGGTTAAGCTGAAAACCACTAAGAAGCCCTCTTTCTCTCCCTGTGAATTTGGTACATCCTTCTGAAGTTCTGTTTGCTTTCCTTAGAACTCGCTGGATATTTCTCCCAAGTGAAAACCTCCAAATGCACTGGGGAGTTTCATTTGAACCGATATTTGGCAGCTGTCCCAGATCTCATGGTGTGGAATGTGTGCCTGCCAGCCATGAACTGTCTTCGGCTGGGCAGATGGTAACTTCCCAAGCACACCGTCTGCAATAAGCTTTCCTTTGAGTTGCAGCTGAAATTCTCCCTCCTACCTGGAAAATGCTGCTCGTTTTTGCAAAACTCTTTTCTCAGATTTCTTTGAGCGGGAGCCTCCAAATTCAGTGCTAGGCCTGGTATTCATGATACGGCTTTGAGGTAACTCAAGCCATACTCTCTTGACATATCTGCGTGTCCGTCTTCACAAGCTGCAGTTCTGAATGTTGCCAGTTTTTTAAAAAAATGGTTTTCTCTTTTGAGCTTTGTTTCACACACCCAAATTGGTACGTGTAGTTATCGAGCCTCCACAGCCATCAAGGTCATAGTGAAGAATAGTGCCCATCCTATCATTCTACCATCTGTGTGATTTCCCGGCAGCCGTTGGCTGGGGAACAATTCACTCATTTAGATGGCAGAATCCTGCTCCTAACCAGTTTCAGCTTCTATAACTGAGGGCCAAGCTACACGTGATGAATGACACTTGAATGGCAAATGAACAGACTCACATGTATTCCTCCCTGTTCACTTGCGTTCCACTTGATCACATGTGAGCAAGAGGAGTGCAAGTGGAGCGCAAGTGAACAGGGAGGAATACATGTGGGTTTGTTCACTTGCCGTTCAAGTGTCATTCGTCACGTGTAGCTTGGCCCTCTGGCTCAAATGGATTCATTTCAGATCAATATACCTTGCAAACTGCTGCACCGCATCAAGAGATACAATGCGCCATTCACGGCACGGTTTGAATACCAAGCTCTAGGCGTGATTTGGTTGCATTTAAACTCTTGTTTAAATCTGTGAATGAATTCAGACTCCCCACCTTCACTTTCATTCCATTTCTGGCAGCCCACTCTTTGTGCTTCTCCTGCAACTGATCACTGGAAGAGAAACCAGCATTCTGTGGGTGGCATATATCACAAGGTGCCCATAGAAAGGAGCCCGTCACAGGCTCTGGGAAAGTTTCCCATCCAGCCATACTCCAAAAACAATGACAGTTCCCTGAGCCACTTGCCATGGAAAGATTCGCTTTGTTTTGTGAGAAAACGTTTGTGTCAAAAGCATTATGGGATGGGTAGTGGGTGGGTTCCCTTTTTTTTTTTTTAAAGAATGTTTGAAGAGTGTAGGGCAGGGCAGGGCACCGTTTCCCCCTCCCTCATCCTTTTTGTTTTATCTATTTGTGTCGAGTTTTTCAAGCTGGACGAAGGAGATGGAAGCTAGCCTGGTCCTGCTTTGTGTGGGCTACAATGGGCCCACAGCGCAAAAGTTCCGTGACACCATTTGGAGCAAAAGTAGCACATGGCCAGGGAGAACTTTAGCTTGTGGAGAAAAGGGTGTGGAGCCGAAGGACGTATGCCAGTATTAGGGCCAAGCTAGAACTGATGGATTACACTTGAATGGCAAGTGAACAGACTCAAGTGGAATTCGTCACGTCTAGCTTGGCCCTTAGAGATGTCCCTATCAGGCCAACCTTGTACCGCCTGTGGATTGCTGAGGCTGATGTTGCGCATTGCAGCTCTCTCCTGCGCCTAAAGAGCCGTCCCTGCTCTACCACTTGGCTCGACTCCTCCAACTTCCGGATACAAAGAACGTCCTCTTGAAAATGAGGTTGCTTAGAGAAAGTCTGAGACCTCAGTGGCTGCCTTAACTCAGTGGCTGCCTTAGGACGTCTTGCACCCTTAGGCATGTACACACCAAATCTAAAAGAAAATCAATTTCACATTATGGGGTGGTCAGAAGTGGGGAGGGGAGCAAGTTGTAGTGAAATTGGACCAACCAGGGCTGACTGTAGGAACGGTGAGGTCAAGCTGGGGTTCCTACACCATAAACTTAGAGGCATACAAATCCACACCTAATAGTAATGTGCTAGGAAGCAGCTTATTAACCTGCATAGTATGAATTTTAACGTCTTTCTGAGTACTACTATTTCTCATGAAATCATTTTTTTAAAATGCTCATTGTGCAAATTTCCTTTAAGGTGACAGAGGTGGAGCTGCTATAAAGCAGAAATTCTGATCTCTGTTTTTAAAAAATGAATGTTAGATTACGGTATTGAATTCCAGAGGGTTAGCTATGCTAGTCAGTTCTGCTTGCTTTGGGTAGGAGTTTTGTGGTTCTTGGCAGGCTAACACATTTATGGGGACAGAGGCTCCTGTGGACAAGAGCCCACTTCACTGGAGACATGAAGTGTGTCCTCAGTTGGAAATCCATTTCTACACTAGCATCAAGGAAACAGTTGACATCAAGACATTAGGGATAAATACACAGCCTGTTGTCATGTTGCCTGAAAAGCGGACTCACCCCTAAAAACTGAAAGTAACTATTTTCAAAAAATAGTCCAGCAACAACACAAAAAGGAACCCCCTTAAGAGTGTCCGGGGCTTTTTATCAGCTGGAACGCGGTGGAACGGAGTTCCGGAACCTCTTGAAAATAGTCACATGGCTGGTGGCCCCGCCCCCTGATCTCCAGACAGAGGGGAGTTGAGATTGCCCTCTGCACTGCCGAGCGGAGTGGAGGGCCATCTCAACTCCCCTCTGTCTGGAGATCAGGGGGTGGGGCCACCAACCATGAGACCATTTTCTCCGAGGGCAACCCACTGAATTCCACCACCTCTTTTCCCAGAAAAAAAGCCCTGAGAGTGTCCAATAGTTCATTCATCCCTTTTCCTTGACCATCCTGAGCAAAGGAAAGAACTTTGTTGGGATTTGTTTGTTGTGGAAGGGAGGGATCCCATTTTGTGTTGTTATTGTTGATGTCAGTCTTGGAGATTTATCTTGCTTTTCAAAACTGCCACTGGAGGAACCCATAGGAGAGATGCAGAGGGACTCCAAATGTCTCCAGCAATATCAGACAAAGCAAATTTTGTATCTAGGATGGGAACACACACCCTGAAACCGAACAATCTGAACATGTCTAGTTCTTGCAAGTCACTCTAAAGCACCTTCGCACGCAAGCATGCACACAGAAACACACAAACCATACCATGGCCCCGTACACTTCCTCTGTTTTTGAGCAGATCTTCCTTCCTGATTGTGAGGTGTGTTTAAAGGTGAGAAAGAAAAATTTCCAGCATCTTTTGGATGCATCTGTTTGCAGCACCCATTGGAATAATCCCCCCTATGCCCCCCCCCCCCGGCCACCAAATGCAGCACCGTTATTAGCACTTAAGGTCAATTTGCTTGTTTCTGAAATGGCGACCAAGGAGGAATCTTGGAAATGAATGCACCTTATTAATTGCCACAAGCCAGCTGGGCTGCTAAGTCGTCTCTGCTTTCTTGTGCACCTGCCATCTCCAAGATTCTGTCACCTGTGAAATTAAGAGAACAGGCCCCCAATTTGCACTTTCCAATGCAATCTCACAATTTCCAGTTGCTTTGCATACGTACCCTGTTTAGCTGTTGGGAGGAAGGGGGTATTACAGGACATTATCTAACCATGAGGCTTCACAAGACCTCTAGAGACGGGGCCAGGAAAGATGCATTCACTGTGCAGTCCTCCCTTTCAAAATGTTACAGCGCTGCAAACAGGGAATGCGGCAGGATTTCCCACGATCCTAAGCATGTTGTAAGAGTCAGAACTATTCCCAAGCTACCCACAGGTCAAGAATGATCCCTTTTCATAAAGGGATCCCGGAACATTTCGCTTTTATTTGCAATATCCGCTAGCTATACCTCCCCTACCCTTTCATAGCTAAAACGGCCCTCTTTGAGGAAAACTGAAAAATTTGGACATTTATATGAGTAATAATTCCCAAAATATGGAAGCATTCTTTGCAGAATGGCAACTGGTTGAGAAAGCAAAATGGATTCCAGAAGCAATTTGGGGGGCAGGATAGGAACAATAGCATGGTGAGACACTTTGAACTTTCCCTCTGGCTTCAAGACCTGTTGAGAGCTGGCACTTCTCATTTCAGCTGCTTGGCCAAACTCCTCTTGTGAGGGCTTCCATCATTCAGCATTTGGGGGGCATGGATACTATCTTATACCTTCAGGAGCCTGAACAGAGGCTAGTTAAGAACTTCGGCCTGCAGAGAGCTGACTTTCGGATGTGACCATTCACACAGCTCCCCCCCCCTTTAAACTGGTCTTGGAATATTTCTAGCCTGGGCCGTTTTCACACTGCTTACCGGCCACGGAACATCACGCCGAGCTCCTGGGGCGACAGCGTCTTCCTGGTGCGATTTCGCACGAGAACTCCTGTTCTGGCGCGAAATCGCACCAGGACGCTGTCGTTCCGGTAGCTCGGCACGATGTTCCGTGGCCGGTAAGCAGTGTGAAAACGGCCCTGCTTGCCCAAACCTAGGTAGTTTCCGCACGTCTTTAACGTCGCGCAACACTCACAGAAGAGGGTGTCTTCATGGCACAATCATTGTGCCACGATCCCATTTTTGTGGTGCAATGACGTCAGAAATCGTGCTGTGAAGACACCCTTGTTTCATGAGTGTTGTGCGACGTTAGAATGTGCAGAAACGACTTTAGTAATCTATAGAAAAGAAAGACACTTTTTTGTAAAGGTTCCTTGCCAGGTCAACTGGTGGTGATTTTTTTCTCAGTTGCTGGTGAGCAGGAAAATAATTTTCACAACCCTGTTCTAGACAATCACGGAAGGGCAGTTGGCAGCTGGTAGGGGCATGCTGTGAACTGACAAAAGTAGACAAGGTCCAAGGCCCACCTTCTTCCCACCAGAGTGACAATACAGGAAGGGCTGTACAAAGGGTTTTGGCCCTTGGTGGCTTCCCTTCTGCGTAAGGCTCGGAGCTGCTTTTCATGCACTACAAATTCCCTTAAGACACTTTTAAATATTTCAGGGGGAAAGGGTGGGTAGGTTCTCATGTTTTTAAAATGAGGGGGAATAAATAATGTACATAATATTATATAGACCTTTATGGTGCTATTGGGAATTCAGTTACCACGTCGGCTGTATATTGTGTCTGTGCCCTCCCTGCAACAACGTCATGGCTGCATGGAGGTGGAGGGTTCTTTCTTCTTAGAAGATACTGGCTGGAGGAGGGGGCCTGGGGTGCGTGTGTGTGACACAGAGTCTGAATAGACAATCCTTCCCTAAAAGCCAGGAGGCCCTGCAAAGTGGGGGTAAGGTGTATATTAAAAAGTTAATACTTTTGCAATATGTGTTCATTAAGTTGCTGCTGCTTCTTTTTTTTTAAGAGAGAGAGAGAGATTGTTTTAACTTGCACATTGTTGATCTTGGATTTGAGCTTTTGTGGTTAGTATATCCAAGGTGGTAATAAAGAACAAGACTATATAATCAAAATTTGTGGCCAATTTAAACAGTAGATAATTTTGTTCCGAAGGGGCTGCAGAGTATGAAATGGGGGGGGGCTTCTAAAGGCCTTGGCAAAATATTGGCACAGTATTAAAGGTTGTAGTTCAAAGGTCTGAGCCTGAAAGACGGTCAGAGGGGACAAAGGTGGTAAGTCTAGGGTTTCAGACTCTCTCCACGTTAGTAAACACTCATTTCCATCTATATGACTAGAAACCCGTTTGAATCTGGTTTAACTCCTATGGCAATCCTTTTGTGAGGGCAGTGAACATGCTCTGCTGCCCTGTCAGAGAACTGGGACTTAAACTAGAATCAAACCAATTTAGGGTTGCTGTGTAGATATAAAACTCATATTCTAGACCTTCCAGTGGAGCATGTGTGTACTTTCCCCCAGTAAGTTGTGAGTGCCGCTGTGTGAGTGTATGTATGTGAAGGAAAGCTATCTCAGAAACATCAAACTTGGCATGAGGTTTATCCCAGTACCTCCTTTGCAAAAACTCTCTTGAGCTCATCCTGTGTCAGACCAGGGGAGGGCCTTGGTCCCAATCCACTTAAACATGAGGTTCATTACAGTTAATAAAATAAAACTAATAATTGTTCAAAACAAACAAAAAAGGAAGAGAAGCCAGCAGAAATATGAAATAGACAAAATACCAAAAAAAAATATATTGCAAGCTGTGCCTCTTCACTTTACTGCTGGCTTGTGATTCCTTTTTTCCCCTCTCCTTGCATTTCTTCTCCCCCAAATTGCAATCTGTGGCCTTCTGGGGGTGGGGTGGGGGGCTCATGGTAGAGGAGAGGATTTGGTACCCAGTGGTACCCTTTTCCCTTAAGCTGGAGCAGTTCTATCAAGATTTGCTAGGGAAAATCAAGTGGGCGGGAATTGACCGAAGAAGGAACGTGGAGGGCGGGGCTAGAATCGTACCGCCCCTTTTTTTCTATACCAGGATGGTTTCTTCTCTGAAGGAAGCTTGATTGATTAATTGTACACTTTTTAATCAATGAATTAACAGACTAAACTTGCATATGGGGTTAGTTCAGAAAGGGAGAATATCCTTGTTTTTCAGTGATTCGTACCCATGTCATGGTAAGCATATCATAAAAGATCCATTCCCTCTTGTGTTTGAAAGGAAAAATAAGGGGAAGGCTTCCTCTGAGGCTGCACTGGGAAAAGCATTCTTTCTTCATTTAAGTATAATTTGAAGAGGTGTTTCTGAGGCATTCTCTCCTAAATGCGTTTTCTGAACGGTCTGCTGTCTTTTTTTTTGTTTTAAAGTACATATTTTCGTTCTTCATTGATTTGAATTCTGTGAAGTGCCTCCACTTTTTAAAAAGTGGAGGCACTTTTTAAAAAAAAGTCTAAGGGGTTTTTCTCCAGTGAACCAAACCAGTTAGGCAGTTAACAGTTCGATTTAAAATTATGTTCATATGGAAATAAGTCCCCCATATATTTCGATAGGACTTGTGCCCCTCCATAAGTGTGCGTACTATTGCACATTTTACATTAGGGGTGTGTATGTGTGCAAAAAAGCAGATACCATTTGGGTTGTTTTTGTTCCGAATCTGAAATATGTGGCTGGGGAGGGGAGCGAGCGGGGCTTCCTCGCCTCTTTCGTGGACCTCCACATTTGGCTGGGGGGAAGCCGGGCTTGTGGGGGCCGTGATGCCGACCAGAGGTCAAAGGCCACTTTGCTCCTTTTGAAGCCGGATTGCAGCCGAGATGGAGGAAGGCCCGTCCCTCCCTTCTTGTCAGTACTGCCCACTCTGTGCATATTCCCCTTAAGCCTTCAACATATACGCCACCCCAGGAGACACCGTTCAGTTTGGGAAGCCTCGTCTTTCGGGTTTGATTTCTGTTGTCATTCTGGACTCTTGAGAAGGGCAATGATGAAGGCAGAGTTTGGAGGGGAGGGAAACAACAGCAAAAGTCTGTCTCCGAAGTTATGCTGAGATCTGAGTGGCAAGTTTTTAATTTCCTTTTTCCCTTCCAGTCTCCCCCCCCCCCATATCCTCCATTTTCTTTTTGTATTTCTAATTTTGGAGTATATTTCTTCTGCCTCCCCCTCCCGCACCCCTATACTTTGTCATTTATATTTTACAGATTTTACAGAAATAATAGTTAATTTTTTTTTTTTTGCTTTTTGCTTGCTACTTCATGTTAACACACACAAAACCACACTGACGCAACAGGGAAACCTGAGCCATCCCTCCCAAGGAGCTCACCTCAAATGGCACATCTCCCCCCTCTCAATTTAAACTGGTTTAATTGGCCTTCCCTCTTCTGTGGCTGGTTCTCAGCACCCTCATCAAACTACATTTCCCAAGATTCTTTGGGAGGGAAAGTCCACAATTGATATAAACCCAGTACTTATTTAAAAGCATGCCGTATCAATGCACCGAGAAAAGGATCAATGGGCAATCCGAATGTCCTTTTCTGTTTCCATTCGCAATCTGGTTTCAACAAATGCAGCAACTGCAACCCCCTTCCATTTGAGCAAGAATAATAGTGGCCGTTTTCACACTGCTTACTGGCCACGGAACATCGTGCCGAGCTCCTGGAACGACAGTCTCCCTGGCGTGATTTCGCGCGAGAACTGCTGTTCTCGAGCGAAATCACGCCAGGAAGATGCTGTCATTACGGGAGCTTGAAGTGATGTTCTGTGGCCGGTAACCAGTGTGAAAACGGCCAGTGTCCCCTTCCTCACAGACACCCTCCTCCAGTAATGGCTCCCTTCCCTGATGCTCTCACAATAGCATTTCGATGCGTTACTGTTAGCTGATGCGCCTCCCTTTTTATGTACTGAAAGTCGACGCTGGTTTTTTTTTCTCTCTTAATTTTTTCCCCTATGCAAAAGGAAAAAAAAGGACAATTTAAAAAAAAAGGAAAAAAAGTGGAAAATATAAGAAAAGAGCAAAAAAAATTGAGAAAAATGTATAAAAAATTAAATAAGCTATGCTTTCGACTGTCGTGCCGTCTCTGTGTCTCTTTTCGACCTTCCAGAAATTTCTCAGCTCTAGAAAACATGGACTTGCAGAATTTACTCCAGCTACGGAATTCTTCTGTGTGGCAAAGGAACCTGGAATAGGTCTAAGAGTGTGTGCTCACACTTGATCTACATATCCCAACCCCTAGGTAGTGGCTAGAGATCTCCCAGAATTACAACTGATCTTTAGGCAACAGAGATCAGTTCTCCTGCAGAAAATGGCTGCTTTGGAGGGCGGACTCTATGGAATTAGACCCAACAAAAGACCCTCCCCTCCCATGCCCTGCCCTGCCCTCTTCAGGCTCCACCCCCAAATATCTAGGAATTTCCCAACGTGCAGCTGGCAACCCTTAACTGGGGGACCGTGAAGAGTCGGAGAGGGAAGGAATAAACCTGGGCTGTTTTTCTGGGAAAAGAGGTGGTGGAGCTCAGTGGGTTACCAGCACAGAGGACAACTGCCCCCTGATCTAAACTCCCCTCTGTCTGGAGATCAGGGGGCGGGGCCACCAGCCATGTGACCATTTTCTCCGAGGGCAACCCTCTGAGTTCCACCACCTCTTTCCCCAGAAAAAAAGCCCTGCTCCTGAGACTTCACAATTTCTTAGCCTAACCTACTTCAGAGGGTTGTGAGGATAAAAACGGAGGAGAGGAGGAGGTAACCCACTTGGGGTCCCGGTTGGGGAGAAACGGCAAGGCATAAAGAAAGTAAATAAATAAATTACTCTGAATACTTTGAAGCACCCTACAAACAGTCTGTCATAGTCTGCCCTTCTGCACCCCTAAGTGAGCAACTCTCATAAAAACTGCAGCCTCTCTCAGGTAGAGACAGATTTTTTGACCAGGGGTTCTCTTAACTGGGGATGCTGGTACGGAATCTTTTGCCTAAAAGCCACGGGAACATGGCCGATTCCAGACGACTAACCTGAAGGCGCTGCATGCCGCCATGTTCCGGATCGCAACGGGGAAAACGCGAAATATTGTGTTTTCTCGTGTGAGTTTGGCGCGACGTCGCGCCAAACTCACGCGAGAAAACGCAATATTTCGTGTTTTCCCCGTCGCGATCCGGAACATGGCAGCATGCAGCGCCTTCAGGTTAGTCGTCTGGAATCGGCCCATCTGTTCACCTATTAAGGTGCCTTAGTGGGAGGCTGGCCCTGGGTCCGCTAAATCACCAGATCTGCCCGGCAGCAGTTCCTTGAGGTCTCAAGCCAAGAGAGGTCTCCCTGCACCTCTTCCCTGAGATCCTTTTAGCTGGAGATAACTGAGAATGAACCTCTGGGCCAAACTTGTGTTCAACCACTAAGCCTTAGAATCATAGAATCACAGGGTTGGAAGGGTCCTCTGGGGTCATGTAGTCCAACCCCCTGTACAATGCAGGAAATTCACAGTTACATCCCCCCCCACACACACACACAGTGACCCTTACTGCATGTCCAGAAGATGGCAAGACACTGGCCGATTCCAGATGACTAACCTTAAGGCGCTTCATGCCGCCCTCTTCCGGATCGCGATGGGGGAAATGCGAAATATCACGTTTCCTCTCGCAAGTTTTGCGCATCGTCGCGCAAAACTCGCGCGAGGAAACGCGATATTTCGCATTTTCCCCGTCGCGATCCGGAAGAGGGCGGCATGAAGCGCCTTAAGGTTAGTCATCTGGAATCGGCCACTGTCAGGATTCCTAGCCAAACTGGCCTGGGAAAAATTACTACCTGGCCCCAAGTGACAATCGGCATTACCCTGGGCATGTAAGAAGGGGCTGTGAGAACTAAGCACTGATGCAACCTTTCCTGCTCTCCCTGTCATGATCTGCCCAGGTTCACAGTATCAGCATTGCTGTCAGATAGCCATCTAGTTTCTGCTTAAAAACCTCCAAAGAAGGAGAGCCCACCACCTCCCGAGGAAGGCTGTTCCACTGAGGGACCGCTCTAACTGTCAGGAAGTTCTTCCTAACGTTTAGCCCCAAACTCTTTTGATTCAATTTCAATCTGTTGGTTCTGGTCCTACCTTCTGGGGCAACAGAAAGCAACTCTGCGCCATCCTCTATCTGGCAGCCCTTCAAGTACTTAAAGATGGTTCCGCCCTGCACAGGACTCTGAAAGCATGAAACTATACGAAGCTGCTTCATACCAGACTGGACCCTATAGCTCTGCATTACCGATCCCAACTGATAGTGGATCTCCTTGGCCTTTCCAAAGACCCGAGATCCAAAGAGCACCAGCCCTTGATCTCAATTGCCTCTGCATGCAGTGCAGGCACTCCACCATTTGCCCTCGCTCTAGATGAAAAAGGCCTAGCTACATGCTATGTTTTCCCTGGGGACATCCCTGGATTGGCTGAAGAGAGTTGGGACTGGGGCATGGCTTGCAGAGAGAAGGGGGCTTAGACCTTCTCCCTGCACCTTCTTCCCAACCTGATATGGCTCTGGGGAGCCATGGTTAGCCCCGTTTGGGAAATGTAACATGGAGCCCATCAGTGAATGTTGAGGCAGGAACAGCAGCTCCCCTGGGGATATTCCAGCTTGGGAAAACAGCACAAGAGGGAAGGGTTAAGAATCTCCCCCTGTGCACCACGTTCGTGATTGAACTGGGCCTGCACAGAACTGGGGGCCATGACCTTCCAAAACATGCCTCTCCACTTGACCTGGAGACTAAGAATGGAATACCCGTTACGAATGACCTGGGGATGTTCAAGTGCAGGATTTTATGTGTGGGCCTCAGTTCCCCTGCAGGCTGTCTCTTGCTTGGCACACATGTACGCCACTTTCACAGGAGCTCCCTTTGCGTGATTGCGTTGGCAAGTGAGGACAAATGCAAGTCGGGAGGGAAGAGCTCCAATTCAGCTCTGTTTTTGCAGTGAGAACTCTCAGGGATGGACACTGTAGAGCAGGGCTTTTTTTCTGGGGAAAGAGGTGGTGGAACTCAGTGGGTTGCCCTCAGAGAAAATGGTCACATGGCTGGTGGCCCCGCCCCCTGATCTCCAGACAGAGGGGAGCTTAGATTGCTCTAGGTAATCTATGCTCCCCTCTGTCTGGAGATCAGGGGGCGGGGCCACCAGCCATGTGACCATTTTCAAGAGGTTCCGGAACTCCGTTCCCCGTGTTCCCCCTGAAAAAAAGCCCTGCTGTAGAGCCAGAACTGAAGGCTTCTCTGACTTGCCAATTTGCATTTCTTTAAGGTGTGAGATAGTATCAAGATCTGCATTTCAATGAATGGATGTGAGAGGTGGGGGGAACTGGGAATTTGGCCATTGTAAACAGCCTGGGATACTTTTAGCATTTGAGGAGGAACTGATATTAAACACATGAATGTACTCAACACAGAGCAAATTGAACATGTGAATATATTCACACAGAGCAAATTGAAGTATGACTTTGCGAGCGAGTGCATGGGAATTTGGAGGGGGGACACGTGAAATGAGGTTCACTTAAGTGTCCTAGGTACTTTATAATGTGTATTTCCACACTGAATCCAACCATACATCCCTCTGGGTCAATGCATGCTGTCTCCTCTTCCTGGCAGCAGCTGTCCAGGATCCTAGGTAGGAGACAGTCTTTCTTTCTTGGAAATGCCCCTTCCAGTGCAGTTTTAAGCTCCAGTCCCAAGCATTATACAGCTACTGGTCTTTTTGTTTTTCTACCAGGGATTAACCCAGCTTGGGGAGGGGGGGTTCGATCGGGTGGGGGGAGGAGGAGATGCCCTCTGTCTCTGCAGCCAGGCCCCATCATGCCTCACTGTAGAAACAGCTTCTGAATCCATACAGGTGGCCTCCCCATGGCTGCTTTTGACAACTAAATAATAAGCTTGAGATCTGGTTACCGTGGCTAGAGGCCACTGGCTGATCTGTTCTCCTCTACAAACATGTCGAATCCTTTTTTTTTTTTAAAAAAAAGAGCCTTCCAAGCTAGCGGCTATCCCCATATCTTGCTGCAGTGAGTGGGCTATAAATCAAGGTTGTGTTGTGCCTGTGCTAGTCTTTCTCCCTTCCAAATGCGAACAGAGTCTCTGGTAAGAGCCATCCCTCGTTTCGGAGCAGAGGTCTGAATCAGGCGTCCCCGTTTTTTAACATTACAGGTAAGCGTTCTTCCAGAGAGCAAAATCACGAGTCCTCTTTTGGGTGCTATGCACAGGCCCTGCTTCTAAGGCTCTCTCGCCCTTGCCGTTTCAAGCTATCCATTTTGCATCCCCTTTTGCAAATCGAATCTGGGATTCTTTATGCCTGCGCCATTGCTCCCTTAAAACTCTACACCCCTCAATCTTATTTGCACCCATAAAGCTGCATTCTATACTCTATGTATATGTCCGAACGAAGTTCATTAATGTGTAAATGACATGGTTTAAGATGTACAACATGCACATGCGAGACAAGCAAACCTACCCAACCAAGCAGAGGACTGCAAACCTTGCCAAGCAAACAGTAAAGAATCTGAAAAGCAAAGAAACCAGGGACCCTTGGCTCTTCACTGCGGCAAGGTCACCCTGGAAGGCAAAGCAGATCCACCCATGATAAGCGTCTCTCCCTCCCCAGCCGGCCGTCTCAAGCCCCTGCATGCTTTCAATTCTGCCGCAAAGCAGTCTCAAAAAATGCTGAAGCTGCACTTTGCTAGCAGGCTGCCTCCTTCCCTCGCCTCTGCGGTTCTCCTGCATTCTCTGGCATGCCTATGAAAGGCCTGCAGGTTTTTTTTTAAACCTGGTGCATCTTTCTGTTTTCGCACACTTCCTTAAAAAAACAGGCCATTTTTAACTCGATAGGCACACATGGAGGTAGAACATCTTGCTTTAATCCCAGTGATTTGTTCCCAGAGCCCTTGCTGACATGATTAACAGAGAGGCAGCTGCTGGCTTCTGGCTGGATTCCTGCTTATGGTACATCTTATTATGAAGGTGGCGTACCTTGTGAGTGCAGATGACTGCACTCATGCAAATAGGGGAGAAGGGTTGAAGTCGGTGTTGTGCCTTGATGCTGCACTCCATCGGCCTAATACGTCATTCACACAAAGAGTGTAAGAGAAGCCCAGTTGAACTGGACCGTCTATTCCTGCTTTCTGGTGCCCACAGGAAACCAGAGAGGCTAAATTATCCCTATAGCTTTCCTTCAGCAACTGGTGTTCAGAAATAGGCAGCTTCTGAACATTTAGTTATCTTGGCTAATCTACATTGATGATCAGCTCCTCTTCCACATATGTACCTAAGACCCTCTCAAGGACTTGCAATTTAGGGCCAAACTACAAGTGACGAATGACACAGGTTGGACACTTGTCGGCTCCCCTCAAGTTTTGATGGGAAATGTAGGCAGCTTAGCGGAACGTTAGACAAGTGACAGTTAAAAAGTCCATTGGACAGCAGTCAGAGAGCCAAGCTGCAAGACCAGGATGCCTACATTTCCCATCAAAACTTGAGGGAAGCTCACAAGTGTCCAACCTGTGTCAGGCATCACTTGCAGCTTGGCCCTTAGAGGACATCAGCAACGTGTTACATAATCTTATTATAAATTGTGGAAAGAAGTACTATTTTTTGTGAGCTCAACAGAGGAAAAGCTTTCCAAACCATCCTGGCACACTCCTCCACCTGAAGCCAGCTGGGTGACCTTGTGTCAGTCACAGCTTCTAGCTCTCTCAGCCCCACCCACCTCACAGGGTGTTTGTTGTTGTGGGGATAATAATGACATACTTTGTAAACTGCTCTGAGCGGGGGTTAAGTCATCCTGAAGGGCGGTATATAAATCGAATGTTGTTGTTGTTATCTTCCTTCCTGAATGAAAAAAGAGGATGTCTTCATCCTAACACCTGAAAAAGGGTTTACTTTTACAGGCAATGTGTGCAAGAAGATCTCTCTCTCATTGGATATCTGCATGAATCAGACTGCTGGGCATCTTTGGAAGATGGCATGCTTTGAGCAGGGACTCATACAGAGATACAATGGGCAACCGCCTCTAGGGTGGCCAATGGTGCTGCATCTCTGGATCAAGGGTGACTGTGGCGAAACTGGGCCTTTCCTCCCACTGGTAGACCCCGTTCTGCCTACCCCTCCCTTTCCGCCTCTGGCCAGGCACCTGAAGGGGCTGTCTCCCTTTCCTGTCTCCGGGTAGTTGCTGCCACCACTGTCCCTGTATGGGGTCCTGGTTAGATGGGACAGCCTCCTAACCTCCCTCCTCTGCTAGTGGGCCCAAGCGGTTGGGGGACTATGTGGAACAGAAGAGCTTTCTTCCTTCAAAAATTCCCAAACTCATTTATTTAACTTCTAACCACACACAGGCAAATATACAGTGAACGGAAGGAATAATAAAACAGAAACAGAAACCCCCTGCTCTCTCTCCCTCATGCCCTAATTAGATGTTGTACAGGGCAGGCCCAATCCTTTGATACCTGGGGTTACACTAGGGGCCAAGCTACAAGTGACCAATGACACTTGAATGGCAAGTGGATCGAGTGGAGAGCAAGTGGAGGGCAAGTGAACAGGGAAGAATACACTTGCCATTCAAGTGTCATTCGTCACTTGTAGTTTGGCCCTAGATCTACCTCTCCCCTCAGAGCCATCTCTCCCTCCACTCTCCAGCCACCAACTGTCACCTTCCCCTCCACCAACTGATTCTCCCTCCAATCACATTCCACTCCAGAACTGGCCCTTCCCCTCTGCAGCCCATAGAAAGTTAACTCCACGGACAGAATGGCGTTTCTCCACAGTGACCATATGCTGCAATTACACCAAGTGGGTGCCCTCTCAACAAAGGCCAATGGGAAAGAGGTGGAGCTCCCTACCCCAATGTGCTTAGGTCAGAGCATCATAAGCTGTCTTGTACCAAGTCAGCTCGTTGGTCTATCTGATCACTTGCTGCTCTCCAGGGTCTTTTCCAACATCTATTTCCTGAGATCCCTTAAGTGGAGAGTTAGTAGATTTTTAAAGAATGCAGTAAGGATCAGAGGATTTCTCCCTTCCCTCTCCTCCATTGTATCACATCTTCTCTCTGTCCTGCCTCAGTGCTTGGTTTAATTAAAGATTTGCAACATTTATTCTGGAACATGTACAGTTTGCCACAGGGTTTTACTTCACTGGCACCTTGCCTTGCCTTGGTGTTACCAATGCATGTATGCTAATTGGAGACACATAAAAGGTGGGGAGCAACCCAAATAGGATCATAAATGACAATCATGTTAGGATTCTGTGTGTGCGCTGTTTCCATGCGTTCCCACCTGCTTGCAAAAAACCTCTTGAAAAAGAATCTCACTGCAGAGGTACATATGGTGACACTGAGGCTATATTTTTGTAGTGCAAATGAGCACATCAATGTACACAAAGGAACAGAAAGCAATGGCTAATGGCACATGCATGTTCAAAATTCAGTAATAAAGAAATGGAAGAGAACTCCAGATTAGAGATGGGCACGAACAGCAATACAAACAAAAAAAAGCCACAAACAGCCCAATCAGCTGTTCGCGAGCAAGCTGTTCCTGGCGAACATGTGTTCGTTCCAAGCCCCCTTCGTGGTGTTGGTCAGCCCTTCGTAAAGCCAAACAGTCTGGAGCCTTTCAATCAATTTCCCTGGCAACATAGGCATGGACTGTCTGAACTCTGTTTGAACTCCTTCTGGCTTTCCTTCTGGCTTGTAACCAGAAGTACCCATGGAAGTACCCATGGATCATGCCTTTCCCGGGGTGCAATCTCTCTGAAACTTGGGGGGTCTTCAGAGGACAGTGAGGACTAGGTCCCCTGCAACTTTGGTGGGTATTGGACATTGGAAAGGTCACTTTGTAACCCCTCAAATTAGCTTCCAGCAGACAGTCTAGTTTTTGCAACTGTGAAGATAAAGTGATATTAAAGGGGGAGACCCATGGATCATGCCTTTCCCGGCTCAAGTTCAGCTAAGTCCCAAGGGAGCCATTCTGGCTCCCACAAACCTCCAACTACAAACATGTTCGTGGACATGTCATGTCTGTCAATGTCCGGGAATCCCTGTTCGTGGAGAGCAACGAACAAACATCGTGTTCAGGTTTCTTTTCCTGTTCGTGCCCACTTCTACTCCAGATGCATCCATTTCAATTGGGAAACAAGATCATGAAATTCAGAATTCAAAAATTTGAGGAGAAATCCAAGTGAGGAAAATCCAGAACATCCTTAGAATACAGAAAGATTCATCACTGATACTCTGAGACCAAGGGCCAAGCTAGAAGTGACGAGTTACACTTGAATGGCAAGTGAACAGACTCACGTGTATTCCTCCCTGTTCACTTGTACTCCACTTGCGCTCTACTCAATCACTCCACTCGATCACTCCACCTGTTCACTTGCACTCCACTGTTCACTTGCGCTCCACCTGCAAGTGGAGCGCAAGTGAAGAGGGAGGAATACATGCGAGTCTGTTCACTTGCCATTCAATTGTAACTCGTCACTTCTAGCTTGGCCCTGAGAAAAGAGCCATGACGGACAGAAGGGGGAAATGAGCAGGTTGCAGACATTAAATATCTCCCCCTTTCTCCTAGCATTATACAGTTTGCACTCTAGAAAGGGTTAGAAAATTATGTGTAACATTTTATGATTCAAAATGTTAAATTGCATCATTTTTTTTTGCCATCATGGAATAATTAAACATGGTTTCGAAGATTGGGGGGCACTACTAGCTTGCTCAGGCTCACGGTGCATCATACTGTGTTTTGCTGGTTGTAACAAAATTTATTCAAGGTTTTCAAGCCGAACAGTCAAATGAGCAATAACAGACATCCAGCATTGCAGCCACCCAGCACATGTCCCAATAAGGAGCAACAGCAAGGCCTCAACTGTCCTGGCCTTCTGCATAAGCCACCCCGAACTACGGAGAGCACCTGAACATGCATCTGACGAAGAGACCTGTGGTTCTCGAAAGCTTATGCTACAATAAAGTTGGTTAGTCTTAAACGTTCTACTGGACTCTTTACTATTTTATACCTGAACATAAAAATTCTGCTGGGTCAGACCCATGAGCTTTTGGGTCCAACATCATGATTCCTACAGTCACCAATTAGAGGCCCCTGGAGAGCCCACCAGCAGGGGCGTAGCATCCAAAGCTTCTCCCTGTTGTCGTCTCCCCAAACACCTGGCATGCAGAGGTAGACTGCCTCTGAACATGGACACAGATCCAGAGGAGTTAGCCATGATAGTCTGTAGTAGGAAAATAGTAGCTTCTGACTAAGAGAGCTGTGGTTCTCAAAAGCTTATGCTATGGTAAAGTTGGTTAGTCTTAAAGGTGCTACTGGACTCTTTACTATTCTGAACATGGAGGTTCCATTTAGTCATCGTGGCTGATAGACATTCAAGATCCTCCGCTCCACTATGAATTTGTCTAATACCCCTTAAAAGCCATCTAAGCTAATCAGCATGACTCCATTCTGTGGCAATGAGTTTAGTTCAAATCCAGAGTTACATGTCTATCCCAGTTTTACCTCCTATTTCCCTCTCCTTGCCACATCCCCACAAAATAGATTCTTGCTCAGCAAGGATTAGAGACCTTCTAATAGGAAACTTCCTAGAAACAAGTTATTATCATTGCCATATTTGTAATATAGGGGAGCCAGTTTGGTGTAGTGGTTAACAGTGGCAGGACTCTAATCTGGAGAACCGGGTTTGATTCCCTCCTCCTCCACTTGAAGCCAGCTGAGTAACCTTGGGTCAGTCACAGCTCTCTCAGAGCTCTCTCAGCCCCACCCACCTCACAGGGTGATTGTCGTGAGGATAATAACAACACACTTTGTAAACCACTCTGATTGGGCGTTAAGTTGTTAGGGTTGCCAAGTCCAGATTGGAAAATTCCTGGAGATTTGGGGGGGGGTGGAGCCTGGAGAGGGTGGGGTTTGTGGAGGGGGGTGGCTTTAGAATGGTATAATGCCATAGAGTCCACCCTCCAAAGCAGCCATTTTCTCCAGGGGAACTGATCTCTGTCACCTGGAGATCAGTTGTAATTCTGGGAGATCTCCAGCCACCACCTGGAGGCTGGCAATCCTATAAGTTGTCCTGAAGGGCGATATATAAATCGAATGTTGTTGTTGTTATTATGTATTTATTTATGACATTTATTAGCCACCTTTCCACCTAGAGGAGCTCAAGGCATCTTACAATATAAAACAGAAACATAAAATACATCAAAAACACAGTTTAAAACAACCCATATATTAAAAACGGGCTAAACAAAAGCTATCCTAAAGATGCCTCCTGAAGACAGAGTGAGGGCGCCAGGTTCATTGCCCTGAGAAAGTTGTTCTCCAATTGCGGGGCTACTACCGATAAGGCCCTCTCTTGTGTACCCCCAAAATGAGCTTCTTTGGTTGATAGGCTGTCAGGAGGGCCTCTCCCTGCGATCTTAACAACCAAACAGAAAAGGTAGAGTGTTCAAAGTTAAACTCAACATCTTGAATTGGACTTGGGAGTGGATCAGCAGCCAGTGTAATTGCTGTAATATTGAGGGGTCACAAGTTCCTGTTGTTGGCTCCTGCTAGCAGTCTAGCTGCAGAATTCTGTACAACTTGTAGCTTCCAAACACTCTTCAAGCGTCGCCTCAAGTAGAGCACACAGCAGGAGTCCAGTTGAAGTGTAACTAAGGCATGGATCACTGTGGCTAGATCTGACCAAACCAAGAACGGGCCCAGCTGATGCACCAGCAGAAGCTGGGCAAACACGCTCCAAGCCACCATTACAGGGTGCATTCATCGACAAACTGGCATTTATCAGATCACTACAATACAATACTATATAATACCCCAGATACACAACCCCTAATGTTAAACCAGGTGGCCGCCAACACACAAGGCATAACAATGTAGTCATTCAGTCAGTCAGTTAGCCTTTATTGGCATCAGTCGGCACAATAGACACAATACAAAAAAACATAGAAAAACAAGTTTTTTTCTGGAACTGCTCCTGACGGAATTTTATAGCCGTATAGAGAAACATTGCCACTTTCTCGGTGGTTTTAGGCAGGGAGTCATTCAGAAGGTGATAGACTTTTAGGAATCTGGGAGGCCCCTCCTGTTAACTAATTCCAAGTTTAAGTAATTGAGACGCAAGTCTGCATATAGTTGGCAATAAAGCAAAGCATGCAAAATTGCCTCAATGCTGCCATGATCGCAGTGGCCAACTCTATCTGCATATGCAATCTTATTCTATCTACCGTCAGGGCTTTTTTTTCTGCCGGAACGCTCTGGAACAGCATTCTGGCATCTCACAACTCCCCCACCCCCGCTCCCTGCTGTTTTGGGCCGAAACTGGTCTGAAACTGCCCGGATCGGGCCCAGATCAGCGGGGAGGCAAGCAGACTCAAATTGCAGGAATGCTCCTGGGGGTGGTCACACCCTGCGCAATGATGTCAGTTCCCGGAAGTGACATCGTCGTGCGGTTCCGGAAGCGTGCGAGCACAACGCGTGCACACATATAGTACCACTGAGTTCTACCACCTCTTTTCTCAGAAAAAAAGCCCTGTCTACTGTATAGGATTGCACAGGGCTTTTTTTCTGGGAAAAGAGGTGGTGGAACTCAGTGGCCTGCCTTCGGAGAAAATGGTCACATGGCTGGTGGCCCCGCCCCCTGATCTCCAGACAGAGGGGAGTTGAGATTGCCCTCCATGCTGCTCAGCGGCATGGAGGGCAATCTCCCCTCTGTCTGGAGATCAGGGGGCGGGGCCACCAGCCATGTGACCATTTTCAAGAGGTGCCAGAACTCCATTCCACTGCGTTCCAGCTGAAAAAAATTCCTGGGATTGCAGATGGCACTGCATTGAATCTTGCAAGGGAGAAAGCTCTGCGGAGATGTGGCGCCTGTAGGGAAGGTAAATATGAAAAATATGACTTTGTAAATTAACTTGGGGGGGCACAAAGTTGGACCAAAGCAGGCCGAGCACACTTCAGGAAGCCTAGCATCTGGTAGCCAGAAAGAGAAAAAAGGGCGAAGAGGAGAAACCAGTCTATTCATCCCCTCCAGAAAATCTGGAGGGGGAAGTTTTGGTGAGTGGGGTGGGATTTCCAAATTACCCCTCCCCTCACAACAAGCGTGTTCCTCATAAACATCACTTTAAATATACCAAATTGCAAAATAAAAATACAGTCCAGCATTTAAAAACCCAACATCTTAGGAAGCACAAAGCAGGAAAATAGCATCAGGGCTAGAATTGTCTGACGGAAGCAGCGTCCAGTGATAGAAAATAGTGCTGGAAAGTTAACGGGATAAGTGCTGAGGAGCGCATGCCGAAATGAGGGGTTATTCGAGATGCTACCCAATTTTGTAATCTCTGCTTGAAAACTCCCAGTTTTGATCTTGCTTCTCCTAACTCGTGAATATTTCTCATGCCAAAGTTTGTTTGGAGTGGAACTCTGAGTTTGGGACTTTTCAGTCTAGAAAAGAGATGGCTAAGGAGAGACACGATGCTATTATACTGTTTTGTGCTTCCTGGGATGTTGGGCTTTATAAAATTATGCACAAGGTGGAGAAAGCGGCTAGAGGGAGCTTTTTCTTCCTCTCCTATAATACCAAGGCATCCAATGAAACTGTTGGGAAATAGGTTGAGGGCATATAAAAGGAAATACTCAATGACTGCATTTTTACTCAAAGTGTAAATAAACTGTGGCACTCACCGCCAGTGGATGTAGTGATGGCCATGACCACAGATAGTTTTAAAAAGGGGTTAGTCAGATTTGTGGAGGAGAGGTCTATTGATGGCTACTAGCAAGGGCTTTTTTCTGGGAAAAGAGGTGGTGGAACTCAGGACCACACAATGATGTCACTTTGGGTCAGCTGGAACAAGGGAGGAGTTTTTTAAAGTTTAGATCGCCCTCGGCAAAAATGGTCACATGGCCAGTGGCCCCGCCCCCTGATCTCCAGACAGAGGGGAGTTTAGATAGCACCCAAAAGGGGTTCCAACAGAGGCTTAGTGTGGGCAACAGACCAGGCAGAATCAGCACTCCTGTAGCTTCTGCTAACCCTGTACCTCTGGTTAAAATAAAACAAAATTCAAGCCACCCGATTACTAAATTGAACTGGTGTGTAGAGGAGGCTTGTGATAGTCAGCTGCTATTCAACACAGTCGCAAGCTGGAGCAGTCTAACTGTCCCTGTGGTTCAGCAATACTGCCCTGTGTGTTGCATGTCGGAGGTACCAGATCCAACCCTTGTCATCCCCAATTTAAAAAGTCTAAGGTGGCAGATCTCATCTCCAGACCCTGAAGAGCCACGGCCAGGTCAATGTAGACAGTACTAAGCCAATGGGTTGCCAGCTTCCAGGTGGGTCCTGGAGATCTCCTGGAATTACAATGGCTCTCCAGACTACAGCAGTCGGTTCCCCTGGAGAAAATGGACTCAATGGACTCTGCTGAGGTGCCCCTCCTCCCCAAACCCCACCCCAATCTCCAGGAATTTCCCAGCCCGGATTTAGCAACCTTACTTAGGCAGCAGGAGTGATAGCCTGATACGACGTAATACAGCTTCATCGGGCTGGTGAGATTCTGGAATTCATAGAATCATAGGGTTGGAAGGGACCTCCAGGTTCATCTAGTCCATCCCCATGCACAATACAGGAAATTCACAAATACCCCCACCACCACCACACACACATACCAAATGACCCTTACTCCATGCCCAGAAGATGGCAAAACACCATCAGGATCCCTAGCCAAACTGGCCTGGAGAAAATTGCTACCTGAACCCAAGATGGCGGTCGGCCTTACCCTGGGAAGGTAAGAAGGGCTAGGAGAACTAAGCACTGATGTAACCCTTCCTGCCCTCCCCCTCATGATCTGCCCAGGTTCACAGAATCAGCATTGCTGTCAGATGGCCATCTAGCCTCTGCTTAGAAACCTCCAAAGAGGGAGAGCCCACCACCTCCTGAGGAAGCCTGTTCCACTGAGGGACCACTCCATCAGGAAGTTCTTCCTAATGTTTAGCCAAAAGCTCTTTTGATTTAATTTCAACCCGTTGATTCTGGTCTGGCCTTCTGGGGCAACAGAAAACAACTCTGCACCGTCCTCTATATGACAGCCCTTCAAGTGCTTGAAGATGGTTAGCATATCTCCTCTCAGTCATCTCCTCTCCAGGCTAAACATACTGAGCTCCTTTAACCTTCCTCATATTGCCCATTCCCTAAAAACCCGCTGCAGTTCTTAACGTAAAGTAGGTTGCGGGTCGGGTGGCATGGAATTCTGCCTGTCTGTTCAGGGCATCTCTCTCTTTTGAGTAGGTTTCTAATCCCTGAATTGTGGGCCTGTACTGCCACCTGCTGGTGAAGCAATCAAATCCATGCCCCCTTTCAAAAGCCTTTGCCTCCTCTCCCCAGGAAGTTTCTTCAGCTGCCGGCACATTTATTTAGTTGGAACAAAAAACTCCTACTTGTATCCAAAACTGGTGATGGGCTGACTGTAGCTGCCCGGGAAAGGGAATTGCTGGGCCTGAAAATACAGTCACCATAAGTGAAACTTCAGTGTTTGGATTTCATGACATTAACAATATATCCTGCTGCCTTCCCCACACTGAATAACTGAAACAGCGCAGTCCTATACAGAGTTATATATTTGTAAGCCTCTTAACTTCAATGGGTTTACCCTGAAAGAGATTTACAGTGCAACCCTATGGAGAGATCCAGAGGAGTTAGCCGTGTTAGTCTGTAGTTGCAAAATAGTAGAGTCCAGAAGAGAGCTGTGGTTCTCAAAAGCTTATGCTACTATAAAATAGCCTTAACCAATTTTATAGTAGCATAAGCTTTTGAGAACCATAGCTCTCTTCTTCAGATGCATTGTCAGATGCATCTGACGAAGAGAGCAGTGGTTCTCGCAAGCTGATGATGCATCTGACAAAGAGAGCTGTGGTTCTTGCAAGCTGATGATGCATCTGACAAAGAGAACTGTGGTTCTCAAAAGCTTATGCTACCACAAAGTTGGTTAGTCTTAAAGGTGCTACTGAACTCTTTACTATTTTACCCTATGGAGAGTTACTGCAGTCTATTTCCATTGACTTCAATGGGCTTAGACTGGACTAACTCACCATAGGATTTGCACTGATACCGAGAATTCACAGGAGATCTCTCCACCAGATGGTGACTAGATCCAGACCTGCTCCATTTCAACAAGGTTTCTGCATCACAAGCAGGGCTTTTTTTCAGGGGGAACGGAGGGAACCTCTTGAAAATGGTCACATGGCTGGTGGCCCCGCCCCCTGATCTCCAGACAGAGGGGAGTTGAGGTCGCCCTGCGCGCGGCTCGGCGGCGCAGAGGGCAATCTCAACTCCCCTCTGTCTGGAGATCAGGGGGCAGGGCCACCAGCCATGTGACCATTTCCGCCGAGGACAACCCACTTAGTTCCACCACCTCTTTTCCCAGAAAAAAAGCCCTGGGTATTTGAATGTCAGGAAAATGGTACAAGAGGGGATTAAACCGCCAACCCTCTTTCTGATTTAAATTGGGGGGCTCCTCACCTGTTTTTTGACAATAAAGCATCCAGCGAGGCAATCTTAGCCCAACCCACTTCACAGGGTTGTTGTGAGGACAGAACGGAAGAGGGCTTCTTGGCTGCTGTTTTTGTGAGGCTTCCAAGCTGGGCTGTTCCTTGCTGCTTTGCCCCCAGCATTTGGCAATCAAAGGTAAACTTCCCTTGCACTTGGAGGTTACATTTCACCTTCACAGCTCGCAGCCATAAATATATTTTCATCCTCCAGGAACTAGCCTTGCCATTTTCAAAGCTCAAAGCTAGTGGCCACTGCTGCATTATGTGGTGGTGATTTCCACAAATTAAGTACTTTCATGTTTCTTCGTTTTCCATTGGGCAACACTCAAATCCTAGTGCAACGTTCCCAATCTCCTGAGGCGTATGCTTTTCTGAATTAAAATTGGAGGCTGTGACTCATGCAGAACAGAACAGTAGGCTCCTCTGCAGGTCAGTTCCAATCACACTTTATGCAGACACCTGCCGAAATGACATGCGTTTATCTGAGACTGACTATAAGGAGGCAATGCCGGAATGGTGACTCATACAGAAATGCAACAGGTTGCCACTTCTAAGAATAATCAGCCAACTGCCTCACAGCAAGTCTTAAATGAGATCAGATGCATGGGTTGCTGATTCTGCAAGGCTGGAGCGGGGACTCATGCAGAGTTGCACAGGGCACCCTCCTCAGAGGGTAAATAAGTCTGCTGCCATGGCAGGGAAGGGGGGTAGTTTGAATACATCAATCATACTTGCTGTAGCAGTGGAATATAATATAGTGGAGTCTGATGGGATAGAAATAAACAAAAAAAAAGTCTCACTACAGCCTTAAAGACATACTGATTTATGGTAGCAGAAATTTTTTGATGGGAAGCCAGAAGTGAATCCTCAGATATAGTTACAGCGGTAGAGGAGAGGGGAGACAAAACTGGAGGCATACAAGGCCAGGAAATACCAAAGATCTGGCCAATGAGAGGTCCCATGTCATTATCTGTAGGCAAGCCCGGGAGCTTTTGCTAAACTCATTGAAAGGTGAGAAAGGCCTTCCTCTCGATTCAGTCCTCGGCACACACTTTCCAGGAATCTGGGATCAGCCTTCTTCAGAGATTCGTATCTAAGTGACCCGGGCTGCTTAATGCCGTTTCTGTGACATCTGCCGCACCACTCACAACCAGCCTCGCAGATGGCACAGAAATGGCATTAAGCAGCCCGGGTCACACGGTGCTTTCCCAGACCGAAAGTCCTTCCGTTGAAAGCTGTTGCCTCGAAGACGGGTGACTCAGCCGCCCAGGGCCGGGGCGGGACTCACGCAGAGACGCAGCAGGCCAGCCTCCTCATTGGGGCAGGAGTCTTTCCCCGGGTTTGCTTCGGGGGCGTCTGGGAGCGACGGCTCCACCGCGCCCCCCCCCCCCTTTTGCTGGCTCCTGCCTCGGCGGCGTCATTTCCAGCGCAGGCTCCTCTCCCGTCACATCCGCCTCCCTGGAGCAGGAGGAGGAGACGCGGGAGCGGAGCGGAGCGGGCGGGGGGCGCATCGCCGCCGTCTGGACTCAGCCGCCGCCGCCGCCGCCGCCGCGCGCCCCGTCTGGCCCGGCCGGGCGCGTAATGCGGGGCGCGGCGGAGGGCAGCGGCTGCGCCACCGGGGGCCGCATCGGGGCCGGGCGCGGGCGGGCCGGCTGAGCTGGGAGCCCGAGCGGAGCGGAGCGGAGGCGCAGAGGGCCGCGGCGGAGCCCCCGGCGAGGGTGATTCTGGGCGGGGGTCCCCTGGCGGGGCAGAGCGCAGGGGCTGCTGGCGGGCGCCGGGCGGGAGGGGGCGCGCTGTGTCTCGGCGTGCTCGTGCGGCCGGGGTCCCGCTTGGCAGGGGACGCGCGGGTGGCGCTGCGTAGCTGGCTCGCGTGTTGCCTCCTGGCCGGCTTTGCGGGTGTGCGCTCGGCCAGGCTTCGCCGGCCCTTCCTTCTCGCCCGCCGTCCGCCAGCAGCGGCGCCACCCGAAGTGAGCCGGGCCCCCTCGCAGAGCAACGAACGGGGGTCCTGCTGGGGGGATGGCGCGACCCGCGTGTCGCCCGGGCGGTTTTGCGCTCGGCCTGCTGCTTCTCCCCCTTGCTAGGCGGCCCTCTCTCGCGGCGGGTTTTCCCCGGCCGATACGCGTGAAACAATCGGATTAAACTGCCACAGTGCGGGAGCGGACCAGACCCTCGGCCCCGCGGCCTGTTTCCTTCTGATGCGTGGAATTTCCCCCCTCCCCATGATGCATCTGACCAAGCCTATGTCACCACGTATATGTCTGTAGGCAAAAGCAACATTAAATTACGTTCCTCTGCCGTTTTGATGTGGAATAACTGGTGCTTTTCCTTGTCTGACTCGCCAAAGCCCCATAGCCATCAACGGTGCCGGTATTACTACTGTTTTCATGGGGATGGTGGTTGTGGGAACAGGATCCCTCCAGGGTAAGATAGAATCCATTGGTAAGCTCTTCGTTGCCGGTGACAGCTGCCCCCCTAGCTCTCCCATCTGCCAGGTCCCGGTTCCTAAGGGCTCAAGTGACAAATTCACCTGTTGCTGTCCAACCTCTTCTCCCAGCTGCTAACCTTTGTGTTTGCTGGAGGCAGGAAAAAGCTTCCTGGGCTGATCGGAGGAGGATTTTTTAGTCGGTGTAGTCCTGTTTGGGGTGTAGCTGTGAGGCGTGTGTGCTTTTGTGTACGCTTTCTCGTGAGTCACAGGGCTTGGCTTCTGTGTTGGAGAGGGTACGTGGCCTCGGGATGCCTGAATTATTCACCTTCCCGCAGTGTGACTGGCGCAGGTGTTGGCTCCATTGTGCAGTAAACTGCGTTTAAGCTGGGGAGGATCCTCCAATTGCGTGGGACATGGAGTGATTGGGTGGGTTATTAATTTATTTTCCAAAATTTATATCTCACCGTTCTGCCCTTACAAAGGCCACCAAGGCTTTGGCAGGTTTTGATTAGAAGTGCAGGATTTTATATGGACTGTGGAGGTTCGTGTTCTGGGAACACTTGTTGATTTTCAAAGAAGCAAGTTCTTAGTCCTTGTGAAGTGTCTGGGCCTGGTAGTGGAATCTAGAAAAGGGACAGTGTGCCAGGGTAGACTGCCTCTGAACCTGGAGGTTCTAATTAGCCATCATGGCACTAGATATCCTCCAAAAGTTTGTTACGTTTGCAGCCATCACCAGATGCATTACGCAATGGCCATTTCCTTTCCTTTTAACTCTGCGGTTTAGAATCTCTCAGGGTTATGGGGGAGAAATATATTAAAGTGATTCCCTTTTTGAGAAAGTATTTGGGCTTCTGAGATCCTGCCAGGTATTGCCACACACCTCTCCAGCATAGCACCCCCTCCAACACCAGATGAGATTGTATCATTTGCATTTGATGGCTACAAGGCAGCTCACCATAAAATCATGGCAGACTGAGGGGCCCTGAGGCTTTGGAAGTGGACTTCTGTGACGTGTGCATTGGTGCATGGCTTGGGGAGAGCGTTCCATGTATGTCTGCGGAGGTTTGCTGTCGGTGTGGATGGACACATGGGTTTTCTGATGTGCGCATGTGGGATCAATGTGCTTATTGTGAGGTCTGATGTGCTCTAGTGTCCTCTTTGTGCGCTCTAATACCCAGTTTCCCCTCTTCTTTGGTCTTCAGGAGGCTGCATGGTGGAGCATGTGTACAACTGGAGTCACTGCAACTCTCACGCTCTACACCGGAATGCGGAAGACCCCAACCATGTCTGTTCCGGAGACGCATGTCATAAAGGTTCAGTTTATCACACCAGAAGCTGAAACGCTTTCCTAATCGGCTGGGTTTGTTGATTTCTTGGGCAGCGTCTGCCGTTCCCAGCCCTTGACCCTGAAAATCATCCAGTCTCTAAGGCTGCAAATTATCACCAGCTGTCATGAATGGGCTTTCAGTCAGCGAACTGTGTTGCCTTTTCTGCTGCCCGCCGTGCCCCGGCCGGATTGCTGCCAAGTTAGCCTTCTTGCCGCCAGAGCCCACCTACACGATTGTCCCAGAACCGGAACCAGCTGGCAGTTCCAGCAGCAGTTCCCTGCGGAGCAGCGCCATGACCCGATGGAAGCTCCACTTAACGGACCGGGCGGATTTTCAGTATAACCAGCGGGATCTGGACACCATCGAGGTGTTCCTTACCAAAAGCAACCGAGGGAACCGGGTTAGCTGCATGTACGTCCGTTGCGTGCCTGGTGCCAGGTGAGCCGTGACCTGGAAGATGGTGGTGCAGACGAGTGGTGTGTGTGTCACTAACTGTGTGTTGTTGTGGGCCAAGGATGGACGGATGTCTCCCTCCCAGTGTCACCCAGCTTCTTGCCCGATAGCAGACTCCATGTTTTGGGGAGAGGTGTGTGTGTTGTCCCGTTGCCTTGCTTGGCCAAAGCCCACCTTGAGAATAGAAGCATCCTTAGTAAGAGCACAAAGAGAGGCTGTACGTACGTATGGCCCATCGATTCACAGCCAACTTATGGCGACTCCAGCAAGTGGCTTTCAAGGCAAGTGAGAAGCAGAAGTGGGTTGGAAAGAGGCTGTAGGGAATGGGTTGTTGAAAAACACACTTGGGTTTAGATCCAGAGGAGTTAGCTGTGTTAGTCTGTAGTTACTTTATTGTAGCATAAGCTTTTGAGAACCACAGCTCTCTTCGTCAGATGCATCTGACGAAGAGAGCTATGGTTCTCAAAAGCTTATGCTACAATAAAGTTGTATCTGATGAAGAGAGCTGTGGTTCTTGAAAGCTTATGCTACAATAAAGTTGGTTAGTCTTAAAGGCGCTACTAAATACTTGGGTCTGTATCCTTGGTCTGAATTATCACCGGACCTCAGCTGATCCTGCCTTGTATCTGGAACTGGGGTCTGTCTCCTGGTGTGCTTGGGCCATTTGGAATCTGTGGCCTGGGCATTATGTGTCTTTCTGGCCGTGTGGCACCCTTATTTATGGGTTCTTGGCCACTCAAAAATAGTAAGGAGGAAGTGTTGGCTGCATCAAGCCAACTCCTGTCCAGACTGTTTCCTCCATGGCCTAGAAAGTCGCTAGGATGTGGAATCCAAACCCGGCTCCTCCAGATTTTAAAGTCCAGTGCTTTTAGTCAGTGGATCACTGGGATTGTCATATGGGGTAGACTCTTCCCCCAACACACACACAACCACCTTGTTAATGTGTGTGAATCTAGGAAGGATGGAAAGTGGCATGGTAAGTTTAGCAGTTGCCATGTCCAAATTTAAAGGGTTGAAGAACTGCTGAAGTCGGTGAACTGTGGATTCCAATCTCACCTCAGTCACGACTGTCCTAGCAAGCTTCTCTTCTCTTCTCTTCTCTTCTCTTCTCTTCTCTTCTCTTCTCTTCTCTTCTCTTCTCTTCTCTTCTCTTCTCTTCTCTTCTCTTCTCTTCTCTTCTCTTCTCTTCTCTTCTCTTCTCTTCTCTTCTCTCCTTCTTGTCCTTTTGGCCTGACAGAGCTGTTGCTCTCTGTGAAGCTGGAAATAGAAAAGAATTAAAACGGTCTTGAGAGCCAGCGTGGCAGAGCAATTTGAGAGACAAGGTTGGGGTTCTTGGGCTCAAATTCTCATGCAGTCATGAAACTCACTGGGTGACCTTGGTCTCGTTACAGCCTAGCCTACCTCTCAAGGTTGCTGTGAAGATAAAATGAGAGGAACAGGGAAGCATAAGTCTTGCCCTGAGCTCCTTGCAATAACAGTAGAATAACAAGTGACAGATATTAGTATAAATAGTTCAACTTGTCTGCAGCTTGAGTAGCTTTCCCCTCCTAGCAGGAAAAGTTGCATCTGCAGAAATTCTCCCCTTTGAAAGGTAAGTGGATCCTTTTTTGGACAGGTTCTGAGGTCCTCAGGATGTATCTCATAACCGGTTTGCGTTATTAGTCAAAGATGCTCCAGAAGATACATGGGTGGGAGAAAGAAAGAGAGAAAGGGGGGGAAGGAAGGAAGGTCAGCCCCACATGGGTCAGATAAGGGGGGCTGGGTGGAAAGATATTCTCTGGTTGGAATTTCCTGTCCTTTTGTGACCACACTTTTACGTCCTTTTCTCCCACCATCACGCCAATGGACGTGGCATCCAGGCAGGACCACTCCTCTTCCATTTTAAGTTTGTGATTAGAACCAGTAACGTTCAGCACTGGTTCTTAGACTAACTGGACGTTCTCCTAACTATATTGGTGGAAAGACATCAGAGCTTTAGCCGTACAAAAATTAAACCGGCCGTGCTCTGCACTGGCAATCCCCTCAATCGTGTCGAAGTTATGAACCCCCAAGAATAACTTTACTTCCAAGCTCTGATTAATTTTGTAACTTCGACCAGTTTGTCCTTTCAGATTCTTGATATTTTTGGTTCAGCAAATACATGTTTTTTACTCAAGCCATTCAGCGTGCACATTTTCTGATGAAGGAAATTTCTTTCACAGTGTAACTTCTGTATATTTGGGGTTTTGTTAATACCCCCAAACAGACGTGGTGTATAGCATTTAAGCTTATTATAAAATGGTTGTTTGCTATAAACAAGGGCTACTACTACAATACATAGTTTAAATGCACGTCTAAAAGAACGCTTTACAGTAGGAAAGAGGGCCAATGCATTTTCCAGACATGAGGAGCTGCAGCACCTTAAAGAGGACCACCTTTGGGGGTCTCGGGTTCCCAGAGTCAAGTCCACTTTTCCAGGGAAGGAGGGGGCTGCTGCTTAGCCTTGAGGGCATTTTGCATGCACAAGGCCGCCAAGTTCACACCCTGGCATCTCCAGCGGAAAGGATCTCTGGTTGGAGGGCAGGGGTAGGAGCCTCAGGCCCGCTCCATCTCAAAGCAGACAGTGCGGGGCTGGCTGGACCCAGGGTCTGACTCAAGCTGCAAGCCTGTGCACAACCTCTTGGCAATGAGCCCCATTAAACCCAGTGCGACTGACTTCTGAGTAACTGCAGGTGAGCAGGCTGAGCCTCCCTTGCCTCGCTGGGTTTGGAAAACTTGTTTGCAGAAATTAGCAAATCTGCGTTCAGTTTTTCAGAAGAGCTGCCTGTGCTTCCCTGCTCGATAGCGCAAAGGGGAGTGGCGCTTTTGAAGCAATGCTGTGCTTTCTCTCCCCCCAGCTGAGAAGAGATTAGGACAGAAAGGGACAGCTTCGGAGCATGAAAAATCGGCTGCAGGCCTAAAGCTCTGAGGCTGTGGAAGTAGAGCAGAAGCCTTTGTCTCAAAAAGGCGACTGCCAGAAGGGAAAACTACTCTCACCCCACAACCCTAGCTAAGCATCTTTGCGGCCCTTTGGAGTGCCCTTTCAAGCTCTCCATTTGGGTAATCCTCTCAAAACACTATTAGGTCTGTCAGCAGCTATGAGTGGAACCCCCATGTACAGGTGCAATCTATCTTCAGAGACCAGCCACAGGGGGCAAGCAAGGGGAAAGAAATCGGGCAATGTCAGTAAAAAAAAAAAAAAGGGCTCAGCACACAAAAAATCTCAACTCCAAAATCATTTTGAAGACTTAAGCAAGTCACTCAGTTCCCTTCCATCTGTGATAGGAAAATAACAATACAGACCTGTCTTACAAGGGTGTTGTAAGGATGACTGAGATAATGAAGCAGCTGGAACACTCCAAAGTGGTCAATATCTGCTGCTTATTATAACAAAGAACGTAAGAAGAGATTGGCAGAATCAGACCAAATGTCCATTTAGTCCTCTGTCCTGTTTGACACAGTAGCCAGTCAGGTGCCTTGGAAAGCTCTAAAGCAGGGCAGAGAAACCCAAGTTCCCGCCAGCCCTGGCATCCAAAGGTAGACTGCTTTGGAATGTGGAGGTTCCATTTAGTTATCGTGGCTGTAGCTGTTGACGGACATGAATTTGCATGACTATTTAGTGTCGCTTATTCTGCGTGATAGATGAAACTTCTTGGAGTTTCACAAGCAAAAGGCAGGCTCCTGTCCCCAAGGAACTTAATTGAAAATTGGCGGCCGAGACTGGACTGGGTGGGGAGGTGATACGGATGAAGGCTAAACGGGTTCAAAGGGGTTTTGAGAAGGAGTGCATCCGTCCAAGGTTCTTCAACGAGCATTGTCAGTTGGGTATGGTTATCACCGTCTTGCAGATGGGACGGCAGGGAGAAACTGCGTCTTGGAGGGAGGCCTGCTAGTGAATCTGTGGGACTTCTTGACTCAGGGCTCAGACTCTAAGCTGGTTGTGCCTGAGAATATGAGGGACGCCCCAGGAGATGTGGCTTGAAAGCTGTTTGGGGAAGCTGAGTATCGAAAAGAGGGTTTGCACAGCCATGTCCATAATACGCTACATTATCTCATGCAGGGTCTTGCCCGGGGGTGGGGGGGTTGGTCTCCTTCCCAGATTAAAAAATAAAATTCTAAAAAATAAAATGTAGTGGCAGCAGCTTATCACCAGCAGCTTTGTGGGGGTGGGAGTAATGACAATTTTGCACGCTTTTTCCTTGCAAGTTGAAAACTAGCACTTAGAATCTGAAATTGTAGTTTACCTTCTGTGCTATTTTTTCCCTGCAGGGAGCAAACCTAGTTGGGGACAATTCAGAATGGTCCTCTCTTTCTCGCCTGCTCCAGTCTGCAGCCGTTATTTCAGTCCTTCCCTGTACATGAAAAACCTCGGTGCAGCAAGAAAATGATAGTGCACCTGGTTTGGCTCATTTTCTACTGGGAGGGAATGTTTGTATAACAATAATATAATATTCGATTTCTATACTGCCCTTCAGGACAACTTAACACACTCTCAGAGCCGTTTACAAAGTGTGTTGTTATCTTCACGACAATCCCCCTATGAGGTGAGTCAGGCTGAGAGAGCTCTGAGAAACTGTGACTGACCCAGAGTCACCCAGCTGGCTTCAAGCGGAAGAGTAGGAAATCAAACCTGACTCTACAGATGAGAGTCCTGCTGCTCTTAACCACTACAACAAACATATATAGTGTTTATGAGGAACTTAACATAAATATGATATCCATGACTTGTGATGTATAGTGGTATAGTCCGGTTTACCATCTCAGGACTCTACCACTTCCTCCTGCGGCATGTCTAGACCAGGCTGACTCCGGTATGTACCAACGCTTCCTTCCTCCTCCAGGTTCACAGTCCTGTTCTCCCATGGCAATGCTGTTGACTTAGGCCAAATGTGCAGCTTCTACATCAGCTTGGGCACCCGAATCAACTGCAATATCTTCTCCTATGACTACTCCGGATACGGGGTCAGCACAGGGAAGCCCTCAGAGAAGAACCTCTATGCCGACGTTGATGCCGCCTGGCAGGCCCTCCGCACCCGGTGAGCTTCCAAGTTGGAGCAACTCAGACTCTTATAATGGTTTGATTAACTACGATGGTTAGAAAAGCAGTCTCTGTGTGCAGAGGCAGTATATCTGGGAGGCAAAGAAGGCGAGAGCTCGCCGTCACTTAATGGTGTATAATATTTGGTTTCTTGCCTTTTACTCTTGTTAATAGATAATAATAATGCCTCAAGAGCTCTTTTCATGAGCATTCCTAGACATTATTATTCTTGCTACAAACTGGATTCCCATGAAAAATCAAGGAACAATTTTGTAATCGCACGTCTGTCTCCTGTGATCGTGGAACTTTACAGGGTGGCATAGGCACAAATCTGTAGGGCTCTGTCCCTATGGAGCTTACAGTCTCAGACAACCGGAGTGGGGGGGACAGACAGGGTGACTATGAACAGCCCTGCAAGATTAGACCAGGGGTACAGCTCGAGCAGCATCCTGTTTTCAGCAATGGCCGGCTGATGGCCTCTCCAGTCATAGTTTATATCCCATGTGCACCACCCATTCACAGGTATGCTGCATCTGAACAGGGAGGTTCTATGTGCTGCTGTCACGGGAGATCTTGAAGGATGCTGTTTGTAATGCATAGTGTGGCATTTGGCCCCGTGTCTAACCACCACCTCAAGACTTACAGGCAGTTCCATTTTATCCTTTTTATTTCTGCCAGTTCGCCACTCCAGGCCCCCCTCTGTACTCTTCCTTCAGGGACAAAATTTGGAGGAGGGGTCCAGCCGATTGCAGCGGGGTACTTTGGTTTTCCTAACAGTGTGGTTTGATGTCGGCCTCTTTCCAGATGTGGCCAAGCAGATGCCCTGGAGAGGTTACCAAGCAATCCATCCCTGTGATTCGTCTTTCCCCGGTGTAGAGGTAGACTTCCATTAGGCATGGAAGCTCCTTTCAGCTGATGAGCCTGCACCACTTTTCCCTCCCAGCAATTTGTTGAGTTCCTTTTAAAACGTTTCTAAGCATTGGCATTTCTTGTGGCAGGGAGTTCCGCAGCTTAATTGTTGCCTCTGTGTGTGTGTAGGATTATTAGGAGGTGTACGTATAATTAGCCTATAGAACTGAACTGGGAACAGTGAATTTCTGTCCCTTTGGGATCTTCTGTCTTCTTTGCAGATATGGGATCAGCCCAGAGAACATCATCCTGTATGGGCAAAGCATTGGCACTGTACCCACAGTGGACCTTGCCTCCCGCTACGAGTGTGCCGCTGTCATATTGCACTCGCCCCTGACCTCGGGCATGCGCGTCGCCTTTCCAGATACCAAGAAGACTTACTGCTTCGATGCTTTTCCAAAGTAAGTCCATGTGACTCCCTCTAGGATATTTTTATCCCACCTTTCCTTCAAGGGTGTGGGGTACAGGGCCCCCTTTTCATTCTCACAGTGTCCTTGTGAGGCCGAAAAAGAGTGATGAGATCGAGCTCCCCGTTAGCCTTCAAGACAGACTGGGGAATTTGAACCCAGGTCTCGTTTTAAGCTAAGGGTGTGTTTGTAGGGAAGGTCAGTAGAGGCATCTGGAATGAAACGAGTCTCCTGGGGCTTGTCCATTTTAACCCCCCTCCCATAAGTGGGGGCCCTGACCTGGATAAACTAGGTAAGCCCAATCTCATCCCATCTTGGAAGCTAAGTAGGGTCAGTCTTGGTTAGTAATGGGATGGGAGGCTTCCAGTGAAGACCAGGGTTGCAGAGGCAGGCAACGGTGAACCACCACTGTTAGTCTCTTACCATGCAAACCCCACCAGGGGTCGCCATAAGTCAGCTATGACTTGAAGGCAGGATTTCATTTTCAATCCGTCGGTACATTATTGTTTAAAAATTTAGACCTGGTTCCCAAGAATTCTTGGGGTGACTTCAGGTATTCTTCAAGAGCCACCATAGACACCAGCAGTGAAATCTTTGGTCATTTTGTTTCAAATTAATATGTGAATGTCATGGCTCTGGGGCAGACCCCCTGTACCTCTCTGCCTACTCTCTCTTCCACTCGGGGTTTTAAACCACATCTGGTCCAGACACATTTGATTCATACATATGAGCCAAGCCTGTGGCATGTAAGCTAATTGAAAAAGAAGACACGATTCTTTCTGGGGGGATATAGATCAATGGTGGAGAGTTAAACTCTTGTTCTCTGAAAATTCCTCCTACCTCAATCGCAGCTGATTGGGGTGGGGGGCTTATCTTGGCTCCCCAGTGTCACATGTGGCTTGGACATTGCTGCCAGCACAAGGCAGTTGCCTGGAATTCCCCCCCCCCCCAGCCTCCTGTATTTATGTTTATGCAGGGCTTTTTTTCTGGGTAAAGAGGTGGTGGAACTCAGTGGGTTGCCCTCGGAGAAAATGGTCACATGGCTGGTGGCCCCGCCCCCTGATCTCCAGACAGAGGGGAGTTGAGATGGCCCTCCGCGCTGCTGAGCAGCACGGAGGGCAGTCTAAACTCCCCTCTGTCTGGAGATCAGGGGGCGGGGCCACCAGCCATGTGCAAGTCAATAAAATCAATGTTCGGTGAACAAGTACCATATCAATAGCTAGAACGTTCATTGAAGAAATATAATAGGGCATGAGTTACAGAAGTTTGTAATGGGTATAAATAAGAAACACGGAGATAAAACATTGCTGTTATAAAGCGTAAGTAATTAATTAGACATGACATTTTTAATGATACAGAAACTACCCAGACATCAACAGACAGTACCCAGTAGAATAGTCTACAGACCCTATATCTGTCTGAGGTATTTAATTCTGACAGCAGAGCCCTAGTACCTGAGTAAAAAGCTAGCACCTCCATTGCATACAGTGGACCCCTGTTTCAGTTCCTGGTTTCTTCTGTGTTTAGAAAAGTCTTGGCGTTGACTGTGCTGGGCTCGATGGACGGGTGGTCTGATTTGGGCACAGCATCCTCAGGTCCTTTCTCTCCCACAGCATCGACAAAGTGTCCCGGATCACGTCCCCTGTCCTCTTCATTCACGGCACAGAAGACGAGGTGATCGACTTCTCGCATGGCCTAGCCCTCTACGAGCGCTGCCCCAAGGCCGTGGAGCCCCTGTGGGTGGAGGGGGCTGGCCACAACGACATTGAACTCTACAGCCAGTACCTGGAACGCCTCCGCAAGTTCATTTCACAAGATCTGGCCAGCCAGCACAACTGAGAGCCTTGTTCTCACCCTTCCCTCTGGCTCCATGCTGTTCGTTGAGGAGGGAGGGGGACGCTTGCAAATCCGAAAAAGTGGAATGTCGTCTGCGCTGCAAGTTCCTTACCCCTTCCGTCAAAGTGGGACTAGCCCCCGGGCCCTTCTCTGTACAGACCCTGGGTCTCTACCGGCGGTGTCTTGTCGTTGGAGGAGGGCCCCAGCAGTTTTCGTTCGACGCGACCATCTTTGAGGACGATGTATCTGTCTGTGAAATTGAGCCGTGGGTGGGGGTCCTCTCTTGACCACCGTCCCTCGGCTTCAGACTGCAAAAGACTGGCTTGTTGCCGACATTTTTTTTTTAATTAACACATCCACTGGAACGGCACTGTGTTTTTGCCTCCACTGCACCGTCCTGTACTAAACTCTCAATTTTCCCTGCGCCAAGCAATAGCAATAAGCCATGCGGGGGATTGGTGACCCCCGATGCTCCTTCCTGGTAATGAGATGTCTTGCATGATAGGCATCTTCTATGGCAGGGGAAGAGAATTCAGTCAAGGTTCTCTTGGTGGGAATCCGTCAGTGGAAGACCCAAAGTGGAGACAGTCACAGTTTGGATGCTGTGACTGATCTACAGAGACCAGCACTAAAGCGGGGTTGGGGGGCGGGGCGGGGGGGAATGCCAGCCATTGGGGGAACTGATCTGTCCACAAGCTGGATTCTGTTGTTTTACTCTTTCTGCTCCATCCACAACCTCCCACATTTTCTCAGGCCATGCCTTCCAGGTATGCAGGCAGGGAGGTCTGAAGCCTTCACCCATTCGTTTTGGAAACAACAAGGAATAAAAATTTTAAAGATCCAGGCTCTTTTTTCCAAGAAATGTTGTCTGGTGTGTCTCTGGCAGGGGGGCTATGTGTCTGTACGTTTTTACCTTACCCACCCTCCAAGGGAAGGTTAGGATGGTGTACATGGCTTTTTTTTACTCCTGTGACTTACCTGTGAGGTAGGTAAAGGTAAGAGAGGGTAACTGACCCAAGGGACTAGTCATGGATGAGTGGAGATTTGAACTGGGGTCTCTGAAATGCTAGACCGAACACTAACCACTATGCGACGCTGATACTTGTGCGCAGTAAACACGAGAATGAAGGGTATGCACTGTAACAGTTTTATTAGTTCATGCATGTTTTAGTACTAATATTAATAGGAACTAGGTTATTTTTTCCTGCATTTCTATTCTGAGGAGTACCTTCCGCTGCTTACAGTAAGAATATGGAACACAGCTAGCCAATTCACTAAAAAACAACAAGAAAGCACATCAAGCTGCTAAAAGCAACTGCTAAACATCCAAGGCTGTACAGGAAATAGGACCCACTGATAAAAAGAAAAAAAAACTTGAGAGGAAAATGCCAAAAGGAGGAGCTGTACAGTGAGACACTCAAAGCGGCTGCCTAAAAATATCCGCTAAAATAATTTTAAAACTGCAGGCTGAAAAGGACAACGTTGTTCTCTGAGAAAATCTGCTTTGGTCCCAAAAGCCCTCTGGAAAAAGCTGATGCAGATTGGAGCTTGGAGACTGGCCAGGAGAGGGGCGACGGAATTCCAGGGGCAGGGAGTTCCACAGAATGGGGAGCCACCGCCAAAATGCCACTGCTACAAATGCCTGCTAAATCTAGCTTCTTGCAAAGCTGCTGCTTATCCCAGGGGCAGGGAGCCTTTATGCCTGACCTTGATTAAAGGTTTGGTCACGGGCCCTGCTAAAATGGCTCCAATAAGTGGCATTGAGCAGAGGCGATCTCCAAAGTCTTGAAGCACTGAGGGAGTGGAGGAATAATTTGGTCGTGAGTGAATATGTGGGCTCTGCCACTCGCCACCTCTAGTTTGTGAAAGCCAAAGTCCTGCCTGGGGCCAGCTTCCATCTCTCTTCCTGCCACCCAAACTGTGCCTTATGCAGAGTCAGGCCCTTGGCTCAGTGTTGTCTACTCTGACAGACAGCAACTCACTGGGTCAGAGAAAAGCCTTTCTAAACACCTGAGATCCTTCAAGTGGTGATGGGGGAATTGAAACGAGGGCTTTCTGAATGCAAAATGGGTGCTGTGCTGCTTCGGTGTTCCCGATGCATTGTGGTGGGGCAGCCACTCTGATGATGTGCAACAGTTCTGGAGGAGTGCATTTGTGTGGCTAGTGCTTCGATCTGATTCTAGTATAGAGCAACGCTTAGCTCTTAAGAGGTAGGAAACCCCACTTTGTTCAAGGGCTCTCAGGCAGGGCTTTTTTTCTGGGAACAGAGGTGGTGGAATTCAGTGGGTGGCCAGCACAGGGGGCAACTCCTGATGGGAGGTGGTGCCCCTGGTACCGCATGCACATGCACAAAGTGCGCGCACACTCCCAGGCCCGCTCAATGAAGTCACTTTGGGTCAGCTGGAACATGGGGGGGGGAGTTTTTTAAAGTTTAACCGGCAAGAATTGTATAAACCTCTCTCATATTCCCTTATTACTCAGTCCTGCCTGGTCTCGAGCATTTCTGCATAACAGACCCCCCCCCCCCGCGCACCAATTGCAGGCCCCCTCCCTGTCAGCCCAGTTTCCTGTGTTCCTCAGCCTCAAGCCTGTCCTCTGTTGGGATTAAAGCGCTCCAGGCCGTTCCAGCAGCTTTACGAATCAGAAGCCCCCAGAGACAAGCAGAGACTGTGTGTGGGAAAGCAGAGGGCGGGGGCGGAGGCGAAAGGGGAGACTTAAGATGGAAGCACGCTGTCACTTTGCCCCAGACCTCCTTCCCCTCTGTTTTCCACCGCCCTTCCTGTGTCAATATTTTGCCTCTTCCCAACACGGACCAGCCTTCTGTCACTTAGCACTATGAGAACGTTCTTCTGCTCAAACCACCAAATGCGGGGTGGGGGAAATGTTTACTTTGTATCAGGCATTCAAAATAGTTCTCGGTTGTGTTGCAAATATTTTTCAACATCTGCACATTCTCACAGTGCTGTTCTGCGGCTGGCGCTTTCCCTCCCTGTTCTGAGTTCGGTGTATCTCAAGGCCCATTTTGCCTGCCCTGCAGCACCCAACACCAAGCACGTTTTTGTGTTAGACGAGTGTCTGAAATTGGAATCAAATCCTTTGCCGGTTCCTGCCTGGGAATTGTAGTTCGATCCAGCACATTCTGAGCATCAAAATACCAAACACCCCCAACTCAAATGTGAAAGCACAAAAATGGGACATGTGTGACAAACAGGCTATGATTCTACACAAACTTACCCAGCCAGGGTTTTTTTTCAGCTGGAACACAGTGGAACAGAGTTCCGGCACCTCTTGAAAATGGTCACATGGCCAGTGGCCCCACCCCCTGATCTCCAAACAGAGGGGAGTTTAGATTGCCCTCCGCGCCCAGCTGGTTAAAAAAATCTGCAGGCATCTGAGGGGCAGCCAGTTTATGACTGGCAAAAATAAGTGGTTTTGCATAGCACACATATAATCTGTGGAACCCACTGCTACAAGATCCAGTGATGGGCCATATGGTTAGGAAGCTTTATGAACAGAGCAAACATTGTCTTGGAGGAGACAGAGATCTCTGTGTTACTTTTAACTGGGGTAACTCAAGAGGAGAATGGTAGCCCAACCATGCTTCTCACGGAAGGGTACTGTTGGCATACCAGCTGAAGCTGGGTACAGGTGACCCCCTGGCAGAAGATATTTAATCCTCTGTACGAAGACACAAACTGTGTTTAGTTGTGTCTTGTAAGGAATTTTTTTTAGCAAAGATAACTGCAAAAACAAATTTACCTTGCGTGCAAACTTTCCCCCTCAAAACGAGCATCCGCGATCTTTTCACGACTCAAACTAGCAACGTTTCAAGGTCTTTGTTCATTTGGCGGCATTCAGTATGGCTACTGGGCAAGTAGCTGGTGTTGGCACATGCTCAGTCCCTTCTGGACTGGAGGGTATGCATGCTCTAGAGCAGGGCTTTTTTCTGGGAAAAGAGGTGGTGGAACTCAGTGGGTTGCCAGGACAGGGGGGAACTCTTGGCGGGAGGTGGTACCCCTGATACCACATGTACACGGTCAAAGTGTGTGCATGCTCCCAGGACCAATGATGTCATTTTGGGTCAGCTGGAACAAGGGGGAGTTTGTAAATCGCCCTTGGCAAAAATGGTCACATGGCTGGTGGCCCCGCCCCCTCATCTCCAGACAGAGGGGAATTTAGATTGCCCTCTGCGCCGCTGGTTTCTGTTGAACTGTAAATTTGTAAATTTGACTCAGTCAGGCTGGGATTGAATAGAGACTATGAATGGTTATCTCATTATCAGAAGTAACTGACTTCCTTAACAGAAGCAAACTGATCTCCATATCAGAAGCTACTGTTTGCATCAACTCTGCCCTCCCCTCTCCGCCTATATATCTGACCAGTTTCTTCTTGCCCTCCATGCATCTGACGAAGAGAACTGTGATTCTCGAAAACTTATGCTACAATAAAGTTGGTTAGTCTTAAAGGTGCTACTGGACTCTTTTTGATTTTGCTACTACAGACTAACACGGCTAACTCCTCTGGATCTATGACCATGTTTTTAAAGTTAATGCAGTTTGGGGTCTCTTTGTCGGGTAGGTATGCCAGATGGATGGGAGGGTCAGGGACAACTGAGGGAAAGCAATGTGAGAACACGCACTTTTTAAAGGAATGGTTTTGTTTTTATATTGATTACAAGTTTTTAATGATCGTATGGTATCGTTTTTACTCGTAAGCCTCCTCGAGAGGTGACAAATAAATGATGAGCAAAACATTTAAAGAGCTGGAAGGATCATTTCATTTTCAAGGGGGCTGCTTCCAAGCGCGACTTGGAAGAGGATGCAGACACTATCACGGTAGGAGTCTCAGGATACACGGACTCTATCCTCAGGCCCTATGCCACCAGCACACCCAGCTATTCACGGGACACCACTGACTTCCTCAGGAAAATACAGTCCATTGACAACCTACCTGATGACACCATCCTAGCAACCATGGATGTGGAGGCTTTATACACCAATATCCCACATGCGGATGGACTGCAAGCCATACGGAATATTATCCTGGACAAAACCACAGCACACCTCGCCACTGAACTTTGTCACTTCGTACTCACTCACAATTACTTCGAATTTGGTGACAACTTATATCTACAGATTAATGGCACAGCCATGGGCACACGCATGGCACCACAATATGCTAACATATTCATGGCGGACTTGGAACAACGCTTCCTCAGCTCCCATCCACTGGAACCACTACTATACTTAAGATTCCTGGATGACATCTTCATCATTTGGACCCATGGGAAGGAAGCTCTTGAGAGATTTCATCAGGACTTCAATAACTTTCACCCTACTATCAACCTAAGCCTGGACCACTCTACACAACAGGTACACTTCCTGGACACCACTGTACAACTACATAATGGACGAATAAATACCACCTTATACCGGAAACCAACAGACCGATACTCATATCTACATGCCTCCAGCTTCCACCCTAAACATACCACTCGGTCTATTGTCTACAGCCAAGCCTTACGTTACAACCGTATCTGCTCCAATGCTCTCGACCGAGACTCACACTTAAGAGATTTACAACAAGCATTTTTGGGACTACAGTACCCACCAAATGAAGTGAAGAAACAAATCAACAGGGCCAGACTAGTACCCAGAAACAGCCTACTCCAGGACAAACCTAAAGGAACTAACAACAGAACACCACTGGTTGTCACCTATAGCTCCCAGCTCAAACCCATCCAACGTATCATCAGGGAGCTACAACCCATCCTGGAAAATGATACCTCTCTCTCAGAAGCCCTGGGTGGAAGACCTTTCCTTGCCTACAGACAGCCCCCCAACCTTAAACGACTTCTCACTCACAACCATGAATCGGCCAGCAGAGTCACCAGCACAGGTACCAGGCCCTGCAACAGACCCAGATGCCAGCTCTGCCCCTATATCTACCCAGGGAATACAATTACAGGACCCAATGGCATCAACTACACTGTCTCTGGCTCTTACAGCTGCTCATCCTCCAATCTGATATATGCCCTCATGTGCCAACAATGTCCTTCTGCTCTGTACATTGGACAAACCAGCCAACCTCTACGCAAAAGAATAAATGGACACAAATCTGACATTAGAAATGGAAACGTCCAGAAACCAGTGGGAGAACACTTCAATCTACCAGGACATTCCATCAAAGACTTAAAGGTCACTGTAGTTCAACAGAAACCTTTCAAAAACAAAATCCAACAGGAGGCTGCTGAACTGGAATTCATATGCAAATTTGACTCTGTCAAGCTGGGACTGAATAGGGACTATGAATGGTTATCACATTACCACAGGTAACAGATTTCCTTTACAGAGGTGGGGTCTGGGGGAGCTCAGTGGTACCTGGCGTGGGCTTTCGGGAACCACAGATCTCTTTGTCAGATGCATCTGGCAGGGAGAGCTGTGGTTATCGAAGGCCCATACTGCATTGGAACTGGATGGTCTAGCTGTTTGGCTTCTACAAACTAACAGGGCAAACTCCTTTGAAGCCAACTGATACACACACCAAAAGGAGATGTTTACATATACTAGCAAAGGAATGTTTTGATTGCTCCCTCCCCCTTCCTCCCCCTAATTGCCTCTTCCCTCTCTTGCTCTTCTGTGTTTGTCCAGTCTCTGTATCAGGCATCTGACGAAGAGAACTTGATTCTCGAAAGCTTATGCTAAAATAAAATTGGTTAGTCTTAAAGGTGCTACTGGACTCTTTTTGATTTTGGAAGAGGAGTGTTTGCTCATCGCTGGAAACTTTTTCAGTGGGCGACCCACGGGGGTTCACTTCTCTGGGCTCCTCTGAATCTGCTGGTCCCCCTTGCCTTGTTAAATATGGCCTGCTCTAAATTCAGCTGCCTAATTCAGCTAATTTGGGGAGCTCCACCATTATAGCTGTTCACGTCCCAGGGGACTTAAGGCCCAATCCCTGTGCCGAAATGGTGGACCCATAGCTGCCTCTGGCTTGGTTGGTAACCTTGGTCGATAAATCACCCAGCCAAGAGAGTAGAGGTCACAGAGGAGAATAAAGAAGCTTTTGACAGTTCGGGCCTGGTATGGCCCAGTCATGAGACCCCCTTCAGAAGTGCTGGCCGATCATGGGATCTGGCGAAGTGAATTAAGTCCTCTTAAATGGGATTTTTTCATTCCACTCCTGCCTCCCCCAGCCTACCTCCTCCCCCTCATTAGCTTTTCACGTGCTTGTCATCTGAACGCTTATGGCATAAAAGGCGCCACGGAGGGACCCGGGATTCACTGCCCAGAAGGAAGCAGGAGAGCGAGCGCGGGACAATCTACTTTGGCTATGCATAAGGACAGACTGCTGGAAAACACCCTTCCAAAGCTGGAGACGTGTTGGTAAGGTGTGGAGAAGAGACTTCCTTCTCATGAATGATAGAAGGAAAGGGTGAACTTGCAACTGGGTTACAGCAAGGGTCAAGTTACCCCCCTCTGTTTAAATCCCTGCATATAGAAAGCAATGCTAGAACGTGCTGCTTTCCATGGGTGAGGAATGGGGAGTGGTATTCAGTCAGAACACCTTGACCAGGATAGCCCAGGCGAGCCTGATCTTGTCAAATCTCAGAAGCTAAGCAGGGTTGACCTTGGTTAGTAATTGGATGGGAGACCTCCAAGGAAGACCAGGGTTGCAGGGGCAGGCAATGGCAAACCACCTCTGTTAGCCTCTTGCCATGAAAACCCCATCAGGGGTCACCATAAATCACCTATCATGTGAGGGTGGAATTTTGCCCTGACTTGGCTAGCCAGGTGAGCCGGATCTCATCAAATCTCCAAAGCTAAGCAGGGTCAACCTTGGTTAGTAATTGGATGGGAGACCTCCAACGAAGACCAGGATTGCGGAGGCAGGCAATGGCAAACTACCTATGAAAACCCCACCAGGGGACGCCATAAGTCAGCCATGACTTGAGGGTACTGTCCACCACCACAACCCAGTCAGAACAGCCCTGACTAAGCAGGGACGGACACAGTTAGTACTTGGGTGGGAGACTGCCAAGGAAGACCAGGGGGGCTATGCAGAGGCAGGCAATGGTAAACCATGCCTGTTCATCTCTGGCCTTAAAAACCCCATGAGGGGCTGCCATGAGTCAGTTGCGACTTGATTGCTCTTTATTATTATTATTCAGTCCTGTGAGCCTTCCATAGCGGTGCACACATTGACCATTTGTGAGGTCTAAGAGATCCCTCTCCATAGATAAAGGTTGGAGGGACCATGAAGAACGGTCCTGGGAGTGTACTTTTATCAACCTTAAGGTGGGCCGACTATTTGTGGAGGGTGTGTGTGTGTGCCCATCTCCAAAGCTCCCTCCAGTGCGTGTCTGTATTTTGCGCCTAGAGACGCATTGCGCACTGTCCCCCTCCAATGGGGTCTGTGAATGAAGGTTTAACCACCATCCCCAGTCAAGGGTAGAGGGATAAGTTTGCAGGATTGTCTCCAGTTCATGTTTCTCCATGAAAACGCCCCACACATGCTGGGAGGTTTTGGAAGATGCACACCCTCCCTCTGTGCTAGCTTTATATGCGTTTAATGTTTTGTTAATATGGAGAAACTTAACTGTTCCCTCTGTGAATGGCAACTGTTCTTTTATATGGAGGAAAAAATTAGGGGCACATCACTGGTGTTCCATACAACGGAAAACCAAGCCTGCCCCTACCTGCATAGCTCCCTCTTAAATCACGCAAGGACAGGTTTCTCGATAACGCTGAAATATGAGGCGCTGTGGTAAATGGGCTTTCTTGTAGAGGCGGACTTTTCAATTTTAGTAATCTTCAGCACTTTACACACAATAGCTCAGATACAAAAGGCAGAAGAATAAAAATGATGCAAGAAGAAATGTCACTGACACGATTGAAGATCCTTTAAAATTCCTTCTTGGATGCCAAAGATGATTTTTAATATTTTCACCCTAGTGAAATCTTGTGGCACGTGATAAGAGGACCACTGATTTAAAAAATATATATTTTTTATTTGATCTTCACAAATCCTTGGTATGTGTTCATTTCAGGGACTAAATATGATCACCAAACAAACGCAGGGAGAATGAGAAAAAACCCTGAGCCCAAACTCAATTCCAGGCCAAGAAAATCTGCATCTGGCATAAGTTATGCAAATATGCAGCATGTCTGTCGTTTTGTATGATATTTACTGTCATGCATGTTTATATCAAGCTTTCAGTACGCAAGGGGAAAGAAGCATTGCTTTCAAGGTAATCCTTGACCACTGGCTTTTAAGATTTCAGCAAACATTGTCTGCATACTTAGGAGCATGTGTTTGCAGTCATACGCCTTTCTCCCCAAAGGGGACCCCAAGCGGCTTACATCCTTCTCCTTCAGTTTATCCTTCCAACAACAACCCTGGGAGGTAGACAGGGCTGACGATGCAACTGGTCCAAGGTGACCCTGGGAGCTTCCATGGAAGAGTGGGGATTTGAACCTGGGTTTCCAAGTTCCTAATCTGACACTCTTACCACTAAACCACACAGGTAGAAGTCCTGTGCCCAGTGCCCAAAATTCTAAGCCCTTAATACTGGCTAAACTTCTGCTTCCAAACTCTTTCATTAGTGAAGCTGCTGTGATGTCACTGACATTCTCTGGGAGGAACCACCCACAATGGAACACGGAGAAATTGTGCAGCTTTTTTAAGGGAAGTGAAAAGTTAGCTTCTCTGAGAATTTGGATAGTAAATTCAGTGTGGATTCATTCCCCCCTCAAGTGCCTGTTCACATAATTAACTTGTGGAACTCACTGCCACAATATACACTGTGGGCTGATAGCATAGAATAATATTTTTATTCAATTTTAGAACTGTAACAATAATCAAACAACAAACCAATATAATACATTGCATTTACAAATATTAACACAGTGCTTCAACTTTAAAACATTAACAATGAGTGGTGTGAAGAGGGAGGTTGCAGATCTCTTGCTTCTATGAATTCGTAAAATGGGATCCATTAGCATAGATGGCTTTAAAGGGGGATTAGAGACATTCACAGCAGATAGGTCTATCCTCAGCTGTTAGTCATGAGTGCTAAATTATCTCTCCATGTTCTGAGGCAGTCTATCTTTGAATGCCAGTTATTGGCGAGCAACAACCTCAGTCCGTGTGCCTTGCATGCAGGCCATCGGGGAAGCAGGATGCAGGACTAAGCATGCTGCTGACCTGTTCCAGGTGGGCTCCCCCCCCCCCCATTCTGCTTCAAAATTCTCAGCCATTGAATTTTTAATTTCTGGGCTGCGTATCAGTTTTGAGCTGCCTTTTGGCTGACAAATCAAAGAATGATTCAAGCACGTTGGCACAGTTGCTGAGCACTCAATATGGTATTTTGTGGGGCTTGTTTTTCTCTCTGGTGCTACCAAAGGAGATGGAGGAGAATATATGATGATGGACGCCAGCAAAGCTTGACATTTAGGCTGGGAGTACCTGTGCCAGAGATGCTTTCCATTTTGTTTCTGTTACTCATTCAATGGCTGTTTCCATACCCCCCCCCGCCCCCACTCAGTGTGCTGAAGTACTTCCCATGCCTCCTTTTCTGCCCTCTAACTCACTCTGCACAGGGCTTCCCTTGGGCCTGGTCTGGAGTGCGGCTGTGCGTGTCCTCACAAGGATACCGTAGAGAGCACACAGAACACCGGTTCTACATCAGCTGCTCTGGCTCCCAGTGGAGTTCCGGATCAGAGTCAAGGTTTTGGAGTTAACCTATAAAGCCCTTAGCGGACTGGGACCAGCATATCTGCGGGACCGCCTCTCACCGTATGTTCCCCAGAGGGTGCTTCGTTTGACTAGGTGATCCTTAGCCCTAAGGATGCTTGCCTGGCCTTGACCAGGAACAGGGCCTTTTGGGTCCTGGCACCAACTGGGTGAAACTCTCTTGTCTGTTGAAGTAGGGCCCAGTGAGATTTGCTATCCTTCCGCTGGGCCTGTAAGACAGAGATGTTCCGCCAGGCATATGGTTGAGGTCAGGGTGGGGCAAGCTCCTCCGCTGGTCTCCTGCTGAGGAGTGCTTGATATCCCCCTCCCCCCAGCTCTCTACCGATATGTTTAATATCGTCTGCCATTTCCCACCTCATGGGATATTTGGGCTGGGTTAAGCAATATGGACTTATGCTTCCTGAATCTTATGGGTTGTTAAATGTGATTTTATTTGTATTATATCATATATGATATTATCCGCTCTGAGCCTGCTCGCGGGAAGAACGGACTATAAATTTAATTAATAAATGAATGAATGAATTCCAGATGAAGCCTCGCTCTCAAAAGTCAAAAATGTCGCCCCCATCCCCAGTTTTGTGGCTTTCCCTTTGTCATCCTATGCCTGGAAGATTCTTGGAGGCTGGGACGCTGAAGGGAAGGCCACGGGGCTGCGGGCCCAGCCGGGGCAAGAAGACCACCCATGCAAAGTGGACAGCTGAACATCGTCCCACACAGCAGCAACCCTGCCTTCTGCCCAGTGGCGGCTACTGATCTACTCTGATGGGCAACAGCTGTCAAGCCAGAAAGGCCTACCCAATGTCGGAGGACCTTTGCAATGGAGATCCCGGGGGCGGAACCTGGGACTTACGGCATGCAAAGCAGGGGGTTGGTCCCTTAGCTAAGACCCCTTTGAGTACCACAGCAAGCCTGCGAAGCTAATATAATCCCCAGGTTTGAATTCCGCCCCCCTAAGAATACAATCCTCTGGAAGGCCTCAGACCTTCTCTCTCTGCAGGTCCAATCCTAAACAGAAGTCACCAGGGGTAGCAAGTTGTCCTGCATTTAATATACAAATCAGGTTTTTTGCAGTAAAGAAGGCTGATATACCGCCCAGTGAAACTGTACTGAAACACACTGGAGTTACAGTTGCTCATGCATGTACGCAGGGCTTTTTTTCAGCTGGAACGCAGTGGAACGGAGTTCCGGAACCTCTTGAAAATGGTCACATGGCTGGTGGCCCCGCCCCCTGACCTCCAGACAGAGGGTTTAGATTGCCCTCCGCGCCGCTGGCGCAATCTAAACTCCCCTCTGCCTGGAGGTCAGGGGGCGGGGCCACCGGCCATGTAACCATTTTTGCTGAGGGCGATTTAAACTTTTAAAAACTCCCCCCTTGTTGCAGCTGACCCAAACTGATGTCATTGGTCCTGGGAGCATGCATGCACTTTGGGCGCACACGTGGTACCAGGGGCACCACTTCCTGCCAGGAGTTGCTCCCTGTGCTGGCAACCCACTGAGTTCCACCACCTCTTTTCCCAGAAAAAAAGCCCTGCATGTACGCTGCACGTAATCTACCAAGGGCGGGGCGGGGGGGGAGAGACTGAACTGTGATTCAGAATGAATAATTATGTCTCCTCCCTGTTGTTTCAACCTGAAAAATCAGTTTTCATTTCAGGAGAGACAAGCCTGCGATTTTTACTTCTCTGCCTGTTCCTCGTATTGAATCGTTTCTCCCCATCACATCGATGTACCTTTCAGCAACCTCAATAAATCAGCTTTATTTGATCTACTGTACTAATCAATGTGGCTCATTGTGTGTGTGTGGGGGGGGGATATACATTCCCTATTCATTGCACAGGGTCGCATATGAATCAATGACTGGCCAAAACACAAAGGGGAAAATGGAGAGCCAGTGAATAAATAATGACAGAAAGAGTCCAGGAAGAATTGCCTCTGAGAGGTTGCTGGTTCAAATCTCACCTCTGCCACAAGCCCACTTGTTAACCTTAAGGAAGTCAGTCTACCATAGCACACCACTCCCCACAATAAATGGATAATCAAACTGGCCCAGTTTACAGGGCTATTATAACAGATGCAGCAAAATTATGTATCAGCCGAACTAGAAAATCAGGGCTCATTTCAAGGGGGAATGCACAGGAACG